>NC_138046.1:16619293-17185462 GCF_964194185.1 Rhinolophus hipposideros
GCCCACCATCCCTTGCGGGAGTCCAACCGGCAACCTTGTGGTTGAGAGGATGCATTCCAACTGATCCATCCCGGAGGCAGCTCAGCTCAAGGTGCCGTGTTCAATATTAGTTGCAGGGGGCGCTGCCCACCATCCCTTGCAGGACTCCAGGAGTTGAACTGGCAACCTTGTGGTTGAGAGCCCACTGGCCCATGTGGGGATCAAACCTGTAGCCTTCGGAGTTAGGAGCATGGAGCTCTAACCGCCTGAGCCACCAGGCCGGCCCCCGAAGGGGTTTTCTAACCCATACTCCAACAAAGCAGACCAGAAACCAAATGGAATCTATTCTTTATGTTCCACGTTAATGACGGCAAACATTGATGTGAATAGTTTCTCACAATTTTGAACATTATGAGAAACAACAGTTTCTCATAAATTTGAACAATAATTTTGAACAAGTGAAATTATTCTACTGGACTTGGAGTGCATTATATTATTTTTATAACATTTAACATTTTAGCTATAAGAAATCCACATTTTAGGATCTTTGTATAATTCATTCCAAGTTATTTCCTTATCTCCCTAAACCTATCTCTAATCTATCACCTCCCTCTGATCTCCTGCCACAGCCTTCTAACTGGAAGCCCTACCTCCAGTCATTCTATATAATTCTTGGGACATCAGGGGAAGGAGAGGACCTGAGAGGGTATGTGAGAACTCACAGCCATTGCCGGGGACATTGTGCAGCATGACTGCAGAGGGAACCAATGTGGCCACCACTAGCGCACACAGCACTTTCGTGCAAATCAGAGAAAGGTGGCCCCTCAGGACAGATGGATTAAAAAAAGATGCCCCTCTGTGTTAACAAACTAGTAAAACACCGCCTATTGTTGGACAGACTGGAAATGAGAACCCATTCTGGGCTTACCCAACCCTGTGGGCCTGTGACATAGTGTAAAGAACACAGGCTGATTTTCAGCCTTACTGCCTACTCTCACCCACCAGGCACTTACTTACATGCAGCAAACGAATTACACAATTATACACAGTAGTCCTGTGAGCAACACTTCTTGGCTTTCTCTCCATGTAAGACCATTGGCAGAGTTCTATGAGCCTAAAAGGCCACTGCTTTGTCTTGCAGCTCCCTCCCCTCCTGGAAGGGGTCCTTCTTTCTGGTTTGCATATTCACTAAATGCCTGCTATGAGCAAACCACTGCTCCTCACTCATCCTCATCCATCACAAACACATGAGTTGATTTCTCTTAAAGCTCACGTATTAATGTTTCATCACTTGCCTGCTCCAAAACCTTTGTCATCCCCAAGCGCCAAGCACAGAACTTGAATCTCAACCAGGGGATCAGAAGTCCTGGATTATGGTCCTTACTCTACCACTGATGTGTTTCTTGTGAGCTTGGACAAAACCTAAGACCTCTTTTAAGACATTTTCTACCCCGAAGCTACTGTGATCCAGGGCTCTGGGTCCTATTGTAGGTTTAGTCTTGGAGACAGAAAGTCAAATTGTTTACCTCATAAGATTGAGAGGTAGTCTCCCCCAAAAAAAACAACAATTTTCTCCTGTAAGCTTTGACTCTTAGTCATATGAAAAGATGTTTCTTTCTTGCATGGCAATATACAAATTAAAAGTACACCAAAATATAGGTTTTCAGCTATCATATTGAAAGAGAACAAAATGTTTGATAACATACTGTGTTAGCAAAGGAACAGGGAAACAGATAAGCTCATGCAGTAGTCCCCCCTCTTATCCATGAGGGATATGTTCCAAGACACCCAGTGGATACCCGAATCTGCTGATAATACCAAACCCTATATATACTGTTTTTTCCTATACATACATACCTATGATAAAGTTTAATTTATAAATTAGGCACAGCAAGAGATTAAGAACAATAACTAACAATAAAATAGAACTATTATAGCAATATACTGCGATAAAAGTTATGTGAATGTGGTCTCTCTCTGATAACTGATCTGATAATGGAGACAAGTACTAAGTGACTAATGGACAGGAGTGTATGCTGTAGAGACACTGGACAAAGGGATGTTACACATCCTGGGCAAGATGGAGTGGGATGGTGTGAGATTTCATCATGCTACTCAGAACAGCGTGCAATTTAAAACTTATAAATTGTTTATTTCTGGAATTTTTCATTTGATATTTTCATACTGTGGTGGACCATCGGTAACTAAAAAATAGACTATTCCATTTCCCCCAGTCCATTTATTTTCCCATTCTCCTAGAAGACTATCACTTGTATTTTCCTCTCCTTTCAAATCCCTAACACATTTTCCCACAGCCTCACAGTTGCTATTCTTACTTCTTTTTTACTGAGAAAATACAGGTGGTCAAAAGACAACTTCCAGGGAGTGGCCAGATAGCTCAGTTGGTTAGAGCGTGAGCTCCGAACAACAGGGTTGCCTGTTCAATTCCCACATGGGCCAGTGAACCGTGCCCTCCACAACTAGATTGAAGACAATGAGCTGCCGCTGAGCTGCCGGTGGGTGGCCAGGTGGCTCAGTTGGTTAGAGCGCAAGCTCTTAACAACAAAGTTGCAGGTTCAATTCCCACATGGGATGGTGGGCTGCGCCCCCTGCAACTGAAAATTGAAAACGGCAACTGGACTTGGAACTGAGCTGTGCCCTCCACAACTAGATTGAAAGACAACGACTTGACCTGGAGCTGATGGGTCCTGGAAAAAACACACTGTTACCCAATAAAAAATTTTTTTAAAAGAGACAACTTCCACACGCTCCCATCACTACACACCCCCACTTCTACCTGCACTTGTACTCATATTCTCTACCTTCCTTCCTGTTGTTATAGATTATCCATGTTAAGGCCAACCCTCCACCTGTGCACAGAATTCTATTCCTAACATCAACACGGGACATCCCTCCTGTAATTCTTTTCCTTTCCTGCATCATTGTATTTTACCTGTTACTGGATCATTCCCATTAGCATACAAGCATGCTGTCATTTCTCCCATCATCTCCTTCCCTCAGTCCCCTCCAGCTACTGCCCCATTTACAGTAAATTTGCTGTCCCTTTACAGTAAAACTCTTCAAAAGAGGTGCTAAAAATATGTGCTGTAAAATTTATTTCTACGGTTATAGTATAAGCTTCTGAATAGCTTGCGATTACACTTCTTGCACCTCAGGACATACTTGAGATTTTTTTTCCATGAAAAAAGTATTATAGGAAATCAGGTTACTTTTTTCTTTTTTTAATTAGCTTCCTACAAGGGCAACATTTTGAAAGAAAATGGGTGCACATAATTCATTAGGCTATGTTATTTTCAACCTTGGTAAATTTGATAAAATCGTGGCCGTATGACCAGTATAAGAAAAGAAGGAAATAAGATCTAGTTGCTAGTTAATTTGCCTGTGTATACGGGAAAGGAAAGAATGAATTTTTATTTAAGTATTCCTGTGGTGCCTAACAGTCTAGTTCCCCGTATTTAGTCTGTCATTATCAATTTATGTTTCAACCAATCTCATTTTGCTCTAAAAATTGATTAAATTGCCTGTCATAATTTAAAAAAAAAAAAGAGCTGCTAAAACCCGCTGTCTCCAGCTCCTTTCCTCCACTTATCTCTCACACCCATTCCAACCAGGCTTGTATCCTCACCACTACACCAAAACTTCTCTTGCCAACATCTCCACCACTTTTCTGTTTTTCCTAACATTATGAAAAATTTCAAATATGCAGAAAAATTGAAAGAATTATACTTTGAACACACTCATCATCTAGATACTAAAACTAAACATTTTACTATAATTGCTTTTCACAGCTCATGTAATTTTTATCATGCTACTCTCCCTTTCTATTGGTGTCAGGAAACTCAGGGCATTTTTCAGCACTGTAGTCTGAGCCACCTCATCCTGTATCAGTGACGGGACAGAAAATGAGGGAAGGGGTGGGGCTAGGAACAGTCAACTCATATTGTCAGATTTAAGGAATGAATAAGAAATGTAGTTATATCATCTATTGCTATTTTATTCAATTTATACCAACAATAATTTCTGTTTTTCTTTCCAGATGTAATGAAAAATGAGAGTGTCATCCTAATCACAAAAACCCACACAGACAATGATATAGCATATGGTATACCTGAAAGATATATCAAGTGGAATATAGGGAACATAAATTTATAAAATTGCCCTGCAATGGCTTTTCATACAGCACCACACAACTTGAGACAATAAATGCATCATTTAACTAGAAAAGTATGGCTACTCTTCTTTCAACCAAATAGACTGCAAGTGTCTTACTGAGTCAGGAATTCAAATTCTCTACAGTGCAGGAGAGGAGTGTTTTGAGTAGGGACAAGAAGCAGATGAAATAAAGGAGCAGGCCTTCAGGGGAAATTTTATTTGTATTTCTTTACACAGACTGCACAATCTAGTCTCAGTTCTTTTTAATTTATTTAACATGGTATTTCTAATTTTGTTAGGTATATCTGATTTCCTCTTCTATTCCCCTATGGGAATGACAATATGATTAACAACTATGTCACTGATACACAAAGTTGAAACAAAGTTATCATTATCATGAGAATTTCTTTTCATTTTAAGCACTGACTTTACATAGACCAGCTCTTGCTAAAGTAATTTTAATTGTGTATACAGCCAGCCACCTGGATTTCTGATAGGTGGAATGACTGTTTTTTGCAATATATCAGTGTATAATAAACATTATACACTACCCATTAGATAAGCAATTGTATATTAACTAAGGTGTTATTTGGTGTCAAGTAATGATGATGATGATGATAATAACAATCACTAATTTATTATAGTCAAATCAGAGTTTCAGATCATTGTTTTCCAAAATGTGGGGATGTGCTCCTGAGTTGCTTCATGATATCAATTGTTTAAAAATGA
The DNA here is from genome assembly GCF_964194185.1 of Rhinolophus hipposideros. NCBI lineage: Eukaryota > Metazoa > Chordata > Mammalia > Chiroptera > Rhinolophidae > Rhinolophus > Rhinolophus hipposideros. The sequence goes on from NC_138046.1 coordinate 16,624,175, forward strand.
ATCAGAATAGGAAGAGGTCTAAGATGGCAGATTAGGTAAACTCTATGCCTACTGCCTCCCAGGATCACACCAAAATTACAAATAAATTATAGAAGAATCGACCTCAAGAATCATCTGAAGCCTAGCTGAACAGAACCCCTATAACTAAGGATATAAAGGAAAGGCCACATCGCGACTGGTAGGAGGGGTGGAGACACAAAACAGGCTGACCCCAAACTCACAGATAGTGCTTGAGCACTGAGTGGAACACCTCGGTGGTGGAGGTCTCCCTGGAAGAGGGATGGGTCCCAGCCCCACACTGGGCTTCCCAGTCCAGGGATTCTGTGCTGTAAAGAAAAGTTCCCGCAACATCTAGTAGTGAAGATCAGTGAGAACTCTTTGTCCCTCACAGTGAGACAGAAGGTGGCTGGAAACCACGCATGCATACCACCTGGGTAATGCCCTGGGTCCCTGACTCCCACTGCTGGTACCTCATCACCATGGGCACTCCTGGCTCCTGGTGCCAGCCCTGCTACACGAGCTTTGAAAGCCTTTTATAGCAGCAGATGTCCATAGTGACCCGGGGAACTTTCAGTGGTGGGCAGTGAGCCACAGCCTGCACTACAGTCTCTCTTGGGAAGCTTTCAGGGACCTGCAGGCCCAAGGTAAGCGATGGCTGGCTATAGTGTTCTCAGGGCATTTTGCTAAGTGGTCACAGGCCAGTGGTGGCTGGCTGCAGTGTTCTCAGGGTGTTCTGTGAAGCGGTCACAGGCCAGGCACTGGGGCAGGAACTGAATCTGCATTAACTTCATAAAAACCACTGGTCATGCTTCGTGACTCCCTGGGACCCCACCCTGTCCAGCTAGTGCTGCATTGCCAGAGGCACTCTCAACACTGAGTCAACCAGCCCAGCCCACACACCTAAGGAGGCTCTCTTTTTTTTTTCTTTTTTATTAGTTTCAGGTGTACAAGACAAGGTAATACTTAGACGTTCATCATTTATATCCCTCACACTGTGAACCCCCCTCCCCCCATCCACTATCCCTCCGACCTCACACTGAGCCATCACATTATATATATAAAATTATAGTTGGCATTCATTAATGTTTAGCTTCTGGTGTACAATGCTATGATCAGGTATCCACAGTATCCCTGAGGTGGTCTCCCAAATAGGACGCATGTCCATCGGATACCCAACAAAATCTTTACAACATTATTGAATACCTTCCCTAAATTAATTTTCAAAAAACCCTGAGGCCATCTTGTGGTTACCAGCTGCTTCCAAATCCCTTCACCTTTCCCCTTATCCCCAACCCCCCCCCACACACACCCATCTAACAACTCTCTGTTTTTTCTTTGTGTCCCCAAAACTGTTTCTGATTAGTTCATTCACATATTCTTTTCTTTAGATTCCACATATAAGTGAGATCATATGGTACTTGTCTTTCTCTTTCTGACTTATTTCACTTAACATAATGTTCTCTAGATCCATCCATGTTGCTGCAAATGATAAGATTTCTTTCTTCTTTATGGCTGCGTAATACTCCATTGTATAAATGTACCACAGCTTCTTAATCCAGTCATCGACCGATGGGCATTTCAGTTGTTTCCATATCTTGGCTATTGTGTAAAGTGCTGCAATAAACATAGGAGCGCATACAGATTTTTTAATTGGAGTTTTGGATTTCTCCGGGTAGATTCCTAGGAGTGGAATTACTGGATCATAGGGTAGTTCCATTTTCAGATTCCTGAGATACCTTTATACTGTTTTCCATAGTGGCTGCACCAATCTGCAATCCCACCAACAGTGCACTAGCGTTCCTAAGGAGGCTCTTTTAACAGCTGGGTCTTACAGGCAGCAAGCAGGTGGCAACAGGCCTAGGGGGCCCGGGGCCTTTTGCTAAGCTACCCCAGTCCCAATACTAGTGACAGCCAGCCTCGATTAACAGCGAGGTCACCCCACACACACCTCCAGGTCCAGAGCAGGCAGAAACCAACCATATACAGATTTATGGCTCCTACCAGGTAGCCCTGGGCTGGTCACAGGTGAGGCTGAAGTTGGCCAGCATGGGAGCCCCTCACAAGGGACACCAGGAACAATGCACTCATGGGCCAACTTCAGACCACACCAGAGCACTACCTGCCTAGCCCCACAAGTGTCACATGCAAAAAGTAATCTCAACAGGCAATAGAGTCCACAGGCACAAATCCCTCTCTGAGGCATCACCCCACACACAGCAGCTCATTCATTGTAGGCATAGTCATCCTCACAGTCAGTCAGCCTGGGAGTCAATCCTGCCCACTGATGCACCAAAAGCAATCAAGGCTCAGCTACAACAGGAGAACACACACAACACACATAAAGGACACTCCTGGAACACATGCACAGGTGATCAAGGAGACTGTGCCACTGGACCACACAGGACACCTACTACATAAGGCCACCGAGCAAAGGCAGAGAGACATAGGAGATCCACCTAATATGTAGAAGCAAACACAGAGAAGCAGCCAGAATGTGGAAACAAAGAAACATGTCCCAAATGGAACAACAGGAGAAACCTCCAGAAAAAGAACTAAATGAAATTAAGGCAGCCAACCTACTAGACACAGAGTTTAACACACTGCTCATAAGAATGCTTAAGAAACATAGTGATAAAGAAGAATGAAATCTTACCATTTGCAACAATATGAATGGACCTAGAGAACATTACGCTAAGTGAAATAAGTCAGTCGGAGAAAGACAAATATCATATAATCTCGCTTGTATGTGGACTCTGAAGATCTGAATAAATGAGCAAAGTAAACAGAAATAGTCTTAGAGATATAAAGGAAAAACTGATGGTTGCTAGGAGGGATGAGGATGGGGATGAGGAAGAAGGGGAAGGGACTAGACAGCATAAATTGGTAACCACAATATTGCCACATGGATATGAAAGACAGTTTAGGGAATATAATCAATAATGTAAAGATTTTTTAGGGTGTCTGATGGGAACATGTCTTATTAGGGAGACTACTTCATGGACAGTGTAGATGCTTGACCACTACATTGTACACCTGAAGCTGAATAATATTGTATATCAACTATAATTTAATAATTTAAAATATATAGTCATGGGATATGGAGTATTGCATAGGGAATAGAGTCAATTGAATTGTTTTATATATATATATATATGACATCAGAGGGGAAAAAGATTGGGGGAGGAGGTTTATCACTTGGTGAGAGGTGAAATGACTAATGATTGCATTGTTTTGTACACCTGAAACTAATTAAAATAAAAACCATTTCATGAAAGGGAGAATATCAATATCAAATGCATTTCACTCCAAAGCAGCAGAATATACATTCTTTTCAAGTGCACATGGAATATTTCCAAGATAGACCACGTGTGAGGCCACAGAACACATCTCAGTAAATTTAAGAAGACTGAAATCATATAAAGCATCTTCTCTGACCACAATGGTATGAAATTAGAAATCAATTACAAGAAAAAAACAGAAAAACACACAAACACATGGAGGCTAATTAACATGCTACTAATAATGAATGGGTCAACAATGAGATCAAGGAAGATCAAAAAATACCTTGAGACAAATGAAAATACAATGACCTCAAACCTATGGGACAAAGCATAAGCAGTCCTAAGAGGGAAATTCATAGCAATGCAGGCCTACCTAAAGAAACAAGAAAAATCTCAAATAAACATTCTGACTTTACATTTAAGGGACTTGGTCAAAGAACAGCAAACAAAGCCCAAAGTGAGTACAAGAAAGGAAATAATAAAGATCAGAATGGAAGTAATCAAAATAGAGGCTGAAAAACACAACATGAAAGATCAATGAAACCAAGGGCTAGTTTCTCGAAAAGATAAACAAAATTGACAAACCTTTAATCAGACTCATCAAGAAAAAAAGAGAGAGAATCCAAATAAATAAAATCAGAATAATAGAGGAGAAGTGACAACAGACACCAAAGAAATAGAAAAAATTTTAAGAAAATACTATGAGCAACTACATACCAACAAATTGGACAAGCTGGAAGGAATGAATAAATTCCTACCCTAGAAGCATACAATCTTCCAAGCCTGAATCAAGAAGAAACAGAATATCTGAACAGACCAATTACTATGAACAAAATCAAATCATTAATCAAAGAGCTCCCAACAAATAAAAGTCCTGGATCAGAGGGCTTCACAGGTGAACTTTATTAAACATTCAAAGAAGAATTAACACTTATTCTCCTCAAACTATTCCAAAAAATCCAAGAGGAGAGAAGGCTCCCGTGCTCATTTTACAAGGCCACATTACCCTGGTTCCAAAACTAGACAAAGACATTACAAAAAAAGAAAACTATAGGCCAACATCCCTAATGAACATAGATGCAAAAATCCTGAATAAAATGTTAGCAAACCAAATTCAGCAATACATTAAAAAGATCATACATCGCGATCAAATGGGATTCATTTTTTAATATGCAAGGTTGGTTCAATATCTGCAAATCAATTAATGATACACCACATTAACAAAATGAAAAACAGAAATCATATGCTCATATCAATAGATGCACAAAAAGTGTTTGACAAAATCCAGCATCGATTTGTGATAAAAACAAAACAAAAACAAAACCTCTCAGCAATGTGGGAATTCAGGGAGCATATCTCAACATAGTAAAGGCCATATGTGACAAACCAATAGCTAATATCATACACAGTGGGGAAAAGGTAAAAGTGTTTTTCTTAAGATCAGGAACAAGACAAGGATGCCCACTTTCATCACTTTTGTTCAACATTGTATTGGAAGCCCTAGCCAGAGCAATTAGACAAGAAAAATAAATAAAAGGCATCTAAATTGGAAAGGAAGAAGTAAAACTGTCATTTATTTGCCAATGACATGATACCATATATAGAGAACCCAAAAGATCCCATCAAAATCTATTAGAACTGATAAATTTAGTAAAGTGGCAGGATACAAATTAATATTCAAAAATTGGTTGCATTTTTATACATCAATAATGAACTATCAGAAAGAGAAATTAAGAAAACAATCCCATTTATAATTGCATCAAAGAAAAATAGGAATAAACTTAGGAATAAATTCAACCAAGGACGTAAAAGACCTGTACTCAGAAAATTATAAGACATTGAAGAGAGAAATTAAAGAAGATACAAATAAATGGAAACATATACCATGCTCATGGATAGGAAGAATGAATATAGTTAAAATGTCCATATTACCCAAAGCAATATATAGATACAACATAATCCCTATCAAAATACCAATGGCAATTTTTCACAGAACTAAAACAAATAATCCTAAAATTTATATGGAACCATATAAAACACCAAATATCCATAGCAATCTGAGAAAGAAGTACAAAGTGGGAGGTATCATGCTATCTGATATCAAATTATACTGCAAGGCCATAGTAATCAAAACAGCATGGTATTAGCATAAAAATGGACACATAGATCAATGGAACAGAATAGAGAGCCCAGAAATAAATGCCTATATGGTCATGTAATCTATGACAAAGGAATCATGAATATACATTGGGCTAAAGACAGTCTGTTAAACAAATGGTGTTGGAAAGACTGGACAGATATACGCAAAAAAATGAAACTAGGCCATCTTCTTACACCATACACAAGAATAAAAACAAAGTGGATTGAAGACTTAAATGTAAAACCTAAAACCATAAAACTCCTAGAAGAAAATATAGGAAGTGAAATCTCAGATATCACTCTTAGGCAAGAGAAACAAAAGAAAAAATAAACTAATAGGACTACATCAAACTAAAAAGTTTGCATAGCAAAGAAAACAATCAACAAAATGAAACAACATCTTACCGAATGGAAAAAGACATTTGCCACTGATACATCTGATAGGGGATTAATAGTCAAAATTTGTAAACAAGCAAACAAACAAAAAAACCCTAAAAGAACTCATACAACTCAACAACAAAAAACAAAAAATCCAACTGAAAAGTGGGCAGAGAACTTGAACAGACATTTCTCCAAAGAGGATATATAGATGGCCCATAAACATGAAAAGACACTCAACATCACTAATCATCAGAGAAATACAAATCTAAACCACAATGAAATATCACCTCACTTCTGTCAGAATGGCCATTATCAATAAAACAAACAAGAAATGGTGAGGATGTAGAAAAAAGAGAAGCCTTGTGCACTCTTGGTGGGATTGCAAAATGATGCAGCCACTATGTTGTATAGTGGCTGCATCATTTGCAATAAGGAAATTTCATCATTTGCAATAAGGATGAAAGTGGAGGTCAATGAAACAGAAAACACAAAAACAATAGAGAAAATCAATGTAACTAAAATTGGCTCTTTGAGATGATGAACAATAATTGACAACCTTTAGCAAGACTAAAGAAGAAAAATGAAGACATCGATTATCAAAATCAGGAATGAAAGAGAGGCTATCACCACTGACCTTAGAGAAATTAAAGGATTGTGAGAGAATACTATGAACAACAGTATGCAAACAAATTGAAAAATTTAGGTGAAATGGAAAAATTCCAAGAAAGATGCAAACTACTGAAATTGACTAAAGAATGGATAGAAAATCTGAATCAACCTATTACTAGCACAGAGACTGAATTAGTGATTCTATAACTTCCCACAAAGAAAAGTCAAGGCCCAGAGGGCTTCACTTATGAATTTTACCAAACTTCTGGAAAAAAATATTAACACCAATTCTGTACAAACTCTTCCAAAATTACAAGAGGAGGGAACACTTCCTAACTCATTCTATGAGGCCAGCAATTACTCAGATACCAAAACCAAAGACATCACAAGAAAAGAATACTACAAACCAGTATCTGTTATGAATATAGATGCAAAAATCCTCAGCAAAATACTGACAAACTGAATCTAGCAGCACACAAAAAGGACTACACATCACGATTAATGGGATTTATCCCAGATACACAAGGTTAGTTCAAAATACAAAAATTAGTCAATGTAATACACCATATTAGTTGAATGAAGGGAAAAAATACATCATCTTAATAGACACAGGAAAAACATGTGATAAAATCCAAAACCCTTTTATGATTTTAAAAACTCAGGATACTAGAAACACTTGTACAAGTGTAACATCTGTACATTGAAAACTCCAAAACAGTGCTGAGAGAAATTATAGAAGATCTAAACAAATGGATTCATGGATTGGAAGACTCAATATTGTTAGTGAAATTTTCCCCAAATTGATCAATAGAGTCAATATAATCTCTATCAAAATGTCAGTAGGCTTTTTTTTTTCCTACAGAACTTGACAAACTGACCATAAAGTTGATGTGAAAATGCATCAGACACATAATGGGCAAAACAACATTGAAAAAGAACAATGGAGGATTTATATGTCCCAATTAAAAATTTACTAGGAAGCTACACTCATCAAGTAAAAAAATAAATTGACCAGTCGGCATTAGCTATCCATTGTCACTGGCCAGCCCAGAACTGTCAGGATGGCCACAGGAACGGAATGCCCACAGTGGCAAAGACAGAGACTGCATGTTGGCCCAGCAGCATGAACTCCCACTTACCAAGGCCAAGCTAGCGATTGCTGCCTCTTAATGTCCAAATTATCAGAAACAGAGACCAATCTTGTGCTCCTGGTATGCCACTACTCAAAGAGACTTACAGGTTTCAAATTGACTGTAATTGAACACTCCTGTCCTGGAGGGGGCCAACAATTCATACTCACAGAGATAGACATTTAATCTGGCAGTGGGTGTGACTTTTCTGTTAGCAGAGCCTCAGTCAGTCAACACCACTCTCCTGGGACTTACAGAATACATAGGCACGGAAGTACAGCATGCAACCAGAAGACTCAATTCACAGTGAGGGGGGTGTGGGAGGGGACCCATCACCATGGGACCTACTGGTTATATCACACACCACACCATTCAGAACAACCAATCTCAGAGGGTGCTGGAATGGCTTTCTACAGGCACAGCTGAAGCACTAGCTTGAGGACAACATCCTGAAATGATGGGGTGCCATGCTGAGAAATGTAGTGTATGTGTTAAGTTAAAGACCTTGATATGGGGTTAGGTCCTCACTAGGAAGAACACATGGGTCTGAGAACTAAAAAGTGGAGTAGCCGGACTTAACATCACACCCAGTGACCAACGGGGGATTCTAAACTTTCTCTTCCCTCAACTCTGAGCTCCGCAAAATTGAAGGTCCAGTTTCCCAAAGGGGCCATATTTTTTCTAGGGGACATAGCAGGGATCCCACTGAACTACAGTCAGAGCTCTGGATTCCTTGTGCCAAAAGACCCGCAGGCAAGAAGAGCAGTCATAATACTGACCCTCATCAGCAGAAGTAGGTAAGATGGCTTTTATATAAGGAGTCCAGGAGGAATTAGGTGTGAAACCCAGGTGATCCACTTGGATACGCTTGTCCCCTTGTAACTGTCAATAGACAAGTGCAGCAATGTCAAACTGAGAAGGGTCTGATTTCCAAGGCTCGAGACCATTCAAGAGTGACAATCTGGGTCACACCACCAGGTAAACCATCAGGACCTGCTGAGGAGACATGGTAGCCCTAAGATCAACTGCAATGACTAGTCCATCCCACTAACCTTCTTCTCAGAAAAATGTACATGGAAAGCATGGCGCAGCTGCTCCCTGAACCCGTGTGGAAAAGCAGATCTGTGGAAAGCAATGAAAGGACTTTGGTGATCATGAAAATGCACCATTCAGATCCTTATCCCCAGAGAGTAAAAATGGCCAATGGCCCCAGCTACTGTTCTCTGAATTCATCACGACACTCAGGCTGAGGCTACATTTCCAATGTCGGAGAGCCAATACTAAGGCAGACCCATTCTCAAAAGGTGCAGAACTCTTGGGCTATTAAGAAAACACTGTGAATGATTTGGGAAACATTCTAGGTCCCTGACACTCAAAGCATTGTGTATTTCCACTGCACTGAGTTGAAATGACTCAATGTTTTAGGGTTTACAATTTGACCAGCTTTAGGAACACCCAGAAACCAGCCCTACACCTCCCCCTCACCCACAGGAAACACCAGCACCACCACCCCAACACATACACGCATAAAGGATTTAAATTCCTCAGAGACAACGTCAAAATTAAGTAGAGATGTCTGTCTTGGACTTAAAATTATAATTATTTTATTTTAGTTCTTTTTTCCTATAATTGTAGGAAATCAGCAAAAGGAACATGATATAGTAAAAAGAGCAATAGGCAAAAGGTCAGAAAAAATGATCTCAGATATGTTACTAAGAATCTGTGTGACACTCCCTGACTTTAGCTTGTACTACAGGCCTACAATAATCAAAACAGCATGGTGTCGGCAGAAAAACAGACACATAGACCAATGCAATAGAATTGAGAACACAGAAATAAAACGACATAAATATGGACAGATAATTTTTGACAAAGAAACAAAAAACATACAATGGAGAAAAGACAGCCTCTTCAATAAATGGTGCTGGGAGAATTGGAAAGCCACATGCAAAAGAATGAAACTGGACTTCTATCTGTCACCATGTACCAAAATTAATTCAAAATGGATCAAAGACTTAAGCATAAGACCTGACACAATAAATTGCATAGAAGAAAACATAGGTACTAAACCTATGGACCTTGGGTTCAAAGAGCATTTTATGAATTTGACTCCAAAGGCAATGGAACTAAAAGCTAAAATAAAAAAATGGGACTATATGAAACTTAAATGTTTCTGCACAGCAAAAGAAACCATCGACAAAATAAAGAGGCAACCGACTGAATGGGAGAAGATTTTTGCAAACAGTTCCTCCGATGAGGGTCTAATATCCAAAATATACAAGGAACTCATGCAACTCAACAACAAAAAACCAAACAACCCAATTGAAAAATGGGCAGAGGACCTGAAGAGACATTTCTCCAAAGAGGATATACAAATGGCAAATAGACATATGAAAAAATGCTCAACATCACTAATCATCAGAGAAATGCAAATAAAAACCACAATGAGATATCACCTCACTCCAGTCAGAATGGCTATCATCAAAAGACAAATAGTAACAAGTGTTGGAGAGGCTGTGGAGAAAAAGGAACCTTTATAAACTGTTGGTGGGAATGCAGACTGATGCAGCTGCTTTGGAAGGCAGTGTGGAGGTTCCTCAAAAAATTATGAATAGAATTACCATATGACCCAGCAATTTCTCTCCTGGGTATCTACCCAAAATATCTGAAAACATTTATCCATAAAGACACGTGTGCTCCAATGTTCATTGCAGCTTTGTTTATGGTGGCCAAGACATGGAAACAACCAAAATGTCCTTCGATAGATGAATGGATAAAGAAGTTGTAGTATATACACACAATGGAATACTATTCGGCGTTAAGAAAAGATGATACAGGAACATTTGTGACAACATGGATGGATCTTGAGAATATAATGCTACGCGAAATAAGTCAGACAGAAAAAGCAGAGAACCATATGATTTCACTGATATGTGGTATATAAACCAAAAACAACAAAAGAACAAGACAAATGAGAAACAAAAACGCATAGACACAGATAATACTTTACCCCAGAGGGTAAGGAGGGTGGGGAATCGGAGATGAGGGTAAGGGGGATCAAATATATGGTGATGGAAGGACAACTGACTCTGGGTGGTGAACACACAAGGGGATTTATAGATGATATAATACAGAATTGTACACCTGAAATCTATGTAATTTTACTAACAATTGTCACCCCAATAAAAAATAACAATATGGAAAAATAAAAAGAATCTGTGTGAGCTTGGGCAAGGTCCATTTGCTCTCTGGGCCTCACTTTCCTCATGTCTAAAACAAGAAAGTTGGATTTGATTATCTTTAAACTCCACTTTTATTTCTAAATATGATTCTGTGGAAAATCCCTATCCTTTCATTTCCACCAATGGAACTACGACATCACACATACCCTTCAATGACCACAAGGTGTCAGAATATACTCATTTAACACTTAAACAGGCCTCAAGTAACAATTCTGCTTATTTTGCATTACACTGGAAGACTAATTTACATATATCTCACACGTTTCAAAACTTTCATAATAACCCTATCAAGGAGGTAAGGTAAGTACTGTCAGTAAAATTTCTCCTAGAGATAATAGAAAGCCACCCATATAGCGTCTACCACCCAATAATGAACCCTTACTTTCTCCCAGACACTATATGCTTATTTTCTTCACTAAAAGTTCAATTGGGTTACTTTTGTTCCCCAAATCCAAATTTTACCCATCGTTCAAAAGCTAGCCCTACCTATTCATAACAGCAATAATAATAATCTCTAGGAATAAATCCAACACAAAATTCATGACCTACAAGAACGCAACTATGGTACCTCACGGAAGGATATGAAAGACGATGAGAATAAATGAAGATACCTACCATGGTTTGGAAAAGTCAGTTCTCCACAGATTAATTTTAATCCAATACATTTTTCCTATTAAACCTGAAAATTCTCAGTCTAATTACTCATCCAGAAGAGAAAATGGGCAAAATGGTTTGGAATTGCTTAACCTCTAGAAAATAGTAAGAAAAAATAAAGAAGTTACACATGCCTTACAAAATATCAAAACATTTTAATTTAGTCGTTGAAACAGTAAAATGGCACAGGACAAGGAAGACAGATCAATGGACGAGGACAGAGTCCAGAAGCAGATCCTGTATATATATATATATAGGAATTCAGTATTATATGATAAAGGTTGAGTTGAAAATAAGTGATAAAAGGATTCAGTAAATAGTAATTGCAAAATCAACTTTATTTGGAAAAATAAAATTCATTGAAATCCTAACTGCATGCCATAGTGAATTCTAAGTAAAGACCTTTTAAAAAAAAATCCATAATACCATAATAGGAAAGAACAGATACCTTCATTCTTTGTACTTCATTTTCTTTCTCTGAAAAAGAAATAACACTTAGCTTGCAGGGCCACTGTGGATGCTAAAAAGGTTGATTAATGGCGTATTGATAAGTACTGAATACACGCTAGCAGTACAATAGAATTACAGTAAATATATAGTAATAAATGAATCCTTTTTATTAGACTGGAAAAATACAGGATTGGAGAACAACTCAGTTGCTGTAAATCACTCAGTTCTATAACGGATCCAGAATTTATAACTGAGACACAATTAGAACCCCCGGCCTCTGAGTTCCAGCTCAGTTCTTTTTGATATAGATTCTCTCTCTCTCTCTCTCTCTCTCTCTCTCTCTCTCTCTCTCTCTCTCTCTCTCTCTCTGTCTCTCTCTCTCTTCATTAGGATACTATTTTAACACTGAAATATTTAATTGGCTTCCACATGATTGCAGTATCTTTTTATTTAGAAACTCTTAAATGATAAACTACTACTGTAAAGTCATTTTTTAAAGTCAGTTTGTAATTAAGCATAACAGTATTTACATACATCTTAAAAGCTACAGTATGTTCATTTTCTAGGATATTTAAAAAATTTTTTTTTAAATATCAGTTGACACTCACTATTATATCGGATTCAGGTGTACAGCGTAATTGTTAGACAATTATATAACTTACAAAGTGATCCCCCCGATAAGTCTAGTACTTACCTGGCACCATACACAGTTACTATAATATTATTGATTATATTCCCTATGCTGTACTTTACATCCTGTAACTATTCTGCAACTACCAATTTGTATTTCTTAATCCTTTCACTTTTTTCACCCAGCTCCCCAACCCTCCTCCCATCTGGCCACCATTAGTTTGTTCTCTGTTTCTATGAGTGTTTCTGTTTTGTGTGTTTGTTTATTTTGTTCTTTAGATTCTACATACAAATGAGCTCATATGGTGTTTGTCTTTCTCTGTCTGACTTATTTCACTTAGCATAATACCTTCTAGGTCCATCCGTGTTGTCACAAATGGCAAGATTTCATTCTTTTTTATGGCCAAGTAACATTCCAAGATATTATTAATATTTATTCAGCCCAAAGTAAATGCCCAATGTAGCCTTGAAGGTAGGAACAACTGAACTATGGACAATGCTCTAGTTTGCTGCTGCAGAATAAGTACTCAATCAGGAAAATCAAAGGACTGATCGCAATCTGTCAAGGAACAACCTATGAGTCTACAGTCCTATGCCACCTCTCAATAGGTACCTTTGTCCTACAGGTAGCTAGAATGCTCACAGCCATTTTGAAAAGGGGGCTAAATCTTACAGGCACAAGCAGTTCCACGTATGGCACAGTAATTTATTCTAATTATCAAAAGATTCATTTCTCATAGATAAGCAAGTCTTTTCATTTCCCTTCAGAAGAGGAGTATGGGTTCAAACCCGGAAGGGGCATGTCATGGCTCCTTGGGCTGAGTCAAGGGAAGAGGTGACACGTAGTAGCTGCCATATGGGAGGCTGGAAAAAGGACGAAAGACACTGGCCAGAAATTCAAGGACAGAGTAGGAGGATGGTAAATGGAAAAAGAAAGGAAAGGATGAGGATTCCAAGGAAAGAGATGGTGCTAGTAGTACATGATGTAAATTTCACAAGGATTTCTGATTTCACAATCTTCCCAGAGAGAAATGCCTTTTTGAAGCTGCTGAAGTTGTGGGTTCTGGTTCTATTCTATGTCTATCATGTTTCAACCCAGTCACTTGAATCCATGTCACTTAATTGCTGTATCTGTTTGCTCATCTGTAAAATAGACACCTGCTGCCACCACTTCATGGGTTGTGGGGGAGACCTCAGAAGACTTTGAATATTACACAAATAGAAGGGATTGCTGTGAGTCAAGGTATCTGCTCCGCCTGCGTTATGTAGAAACAGGAAATAGAGCCACACCTATTCTCACCTTACTCTGCTTGAATGGACAAGAAAATAACAACCCTTGTTGGCCCTACTTTTTGGCATGTAGAAATGTGGGGACACCAACACGTTGGATACTACAGCGAGTTTACCCAAGAACCTGCCCTGACCTTTTATCACCCCATTTATGATTGCTTCTGAGAGTCTAAGTAGAATACAGCCAGAAAAAAAGTTACCCGGGGAATTTTAGAGAGAAAGGAGGATGCTATCCCCTGGGATCATAAACAGAAGGAAATTCACCTTTCACCTTTGTCAAACGGAAATGAGAAGTCTCCCACTCACCTAGCTACTCTGCATCTCTGTACCCCAAACCATTTCCACAATTTATAATTCCAATTCCACATCCTCTCTTGGACCTTTACTTTTACCTAAAGGACCCTCTCATCCTAAAACTATCCCAGCACAGATATTCTGGACCAATGAGATACTGGGTAATATTCTGACAAAGATTTTGCAAAAGTTGCAATGAAAGGATAGCATTGCATGTGTGAGAATTCCTGGCCCCAAATTTTGGATTATATTTGAGAAAGGTGCATGGGCTTGGCTCTTGAATGAAACAGGCACAGACCATGTCCTGGTACTGTCGGCTTGCTATCCCAACAATATTTTCATTTTCATTGCTCAAAAGTATGATTAGCTTCTCAGGAAAATGAGACTGTCAATAGTGCCTGGAAACATTCTGCAGTGAGAAAAACCAGCACTGCCTTTTAAAACAGACAGCAGAGGTCAGCAAAGCCTAGTCCACTCATCTACTTGTAGACCTTGACATTCACATTGCAAATTTCAGGTCCATTAGCAACCAAACCTCTCTTTTGAGGATCCACAAGGTAATTGAGAGAAGGTTTCTCCCAGATATAGAGAGCGAACACTAATCGGTTCAGTATTGGAATAATAAGAGTGAACAAAGCCATGGCTCTTGTGATTATGCAGTAAACACAAACAACATAACAGGCTTCAGGAGACATTATTTTCAAAAGAATAGACTCCTCTCAGAATTGGTCAGGAGCAGGTGATATAATATAGGAATAGACACAAAGCATATATATGATATGTCTCACACTTGAATAAGAAGACTACAATTAAGGAACGCCATTTAAAACTATAATTGATAAATTTTAAGTAAATATACCCTTGTAACTGAATGCAGATGGCAAACCCACTATACAGATGACCCCTGGGCATGAAGAAGAAATAAACAGGAGGTGCATTACATGCTATTAATTATTTTCACTGCTACAGTTGTTTGCTATATAATACAGGTCAAGGGGTTAGCTTGAAGCTTCTCCTAATATATTAGTAAATAAATTTGAACAGATTTTAATTTGCTAATGGAAAGGTCTGGGCCAGTTGCAAATAAGTGTGAGGCTACTTTGTCTCCCTCATTAACATGCAACGAGGATTATCCTTCCCATTCATACAAAATGTTACATTTCCATAAAGTGTAGTGTAATTTGTCAGAAAAAAACTCTGTAAACTATATTAGAATAAAGATAAATTTGTATCATGTGGTCATCCGCCTCATAGAGTCTTTATGATAATTGCATGTCTAACACCTGCCTTCAAATAATACCGTCTGCCAAATAATACTGCTCTGAATCTTCATAGCATGTAAAAATGACAGGGAATAAAATAGCTATTCTCATTTATTTCTAAGTGTCTACATGCAGAGCTATAGCCTTTATTGTGGCCCACTAGTATGTCCTAGGTTTTGTTTTGTTTTATTTTGTTTTGTACAGAAAACTCTCCCTGTTTGGCAATTTTAAATACTTAGTTTACATTATGGGTTTAGGATGTTTTCAGAAAGCTGACATTAAAATAACACAACAAACAGTTGCGTGCTATATGACGAAAGCCCTAGTTGGAAGTGAAATGAATGTTGCAAGTTAGATATTGTAGACAATTTAATCTGATTGTAGTTTATATTTTTCAGTACCTCCTGTCCCCACCCCCAATCATTTATTTGACCCATTGGAAATTATCACTAAAATTTGTAAGATTTACATCCTGAATAAGAAAGAACCGAAATCTAAAGTTTAGAACTGTAGAAATGAATTTTCATTCTCCATTTTCATTTTTCCTCCTCACCAGGCCCCCAGGGGGACTACAGTTTCCCTCCAACTCTGCCCTCCCCAGCCCAGCCACAGCCCCAGTCGCTGAGAGCCTTCAGGGAGGTGGGCATCTCTGTCATTGTTATCCAATTATGACTAGGAATTCCCTAGATTTCCATTCGCTCTTTGAAACACGTCTTTTCCTGGTATCCCACAGTGATGGGCAAATCCTTTCTGGTGTCAGGGCAGAGAAAGCCAGCTGGAATGGCTGGTTCCTCACCCTATCGTGGGACGCTCAGGAAGAGATGCCCTCCCTACACAGTAAAAGGACGCAGTGACAGGGCTGAACAGCAAAAGGCTCTTTTTGAACAGATCAATATAGAGTCTACCTGCCAGGATGGTGGCTTTGTATGGGAAGGGGCCAAATTCATCATCAAGGGGAAAGACTGTTAAGAGAGGTCGACAACAAGAGAAGCAAAGCTGGTATGAGAACATTTGGGTTTATAAAATATGATAGCTTCAGGAGTTAAATTGGCCAAAAAATCTCATAAGACTTCTTCAGACTTTCATTGTCACACTTATATTAATGGCTCAATCAACATTTCCAGTGTTGGGCTCTCCCACAAATAACTAATAGTTGATTTCGTGTTTTGTTACATAATGCATTCAAGTTTACTGTCGGATTAGATGTTCACCATAGCCCTGTGAAGTTGGCAGGGCTCAGAGAGGAGCAGTGACTTTCTTTGAGCCACACAGCAAGTACTCAGGTCCTGGCCCAGAGACTCCAAATCCCAAGCTCTTTTCACAACTCTGTGCTGCTTTTCCCCAGCCTTAAGTACCTAAGAGCTGTACCAACTCCATACCACTGCCATGTGAACAGCCTAGGTGAATGCAGGGTGACGTTTTGAAATCCCTCAGCACATTTCTCCCATGTCTTTCTACACCTTAGGATTCTTGGCTGAGTCCAGAAACAACAGAGAATGCTTGATTGAAGAACCACCTCCCACCCCCTCACCCTCACCCCCAACCCCTCCAACTCCGGAGGCCCTCTCTTCGCTAGTGGCAAGTTTGCACCAAATTTGCACGGGAATGGGAAGAAACTCTATTATTTACAGGATTCAGTTTGTGAAGGGGGTTGTGGGTGGGCAGGTCACCCGACTGACTCACCTCTTAGGGTCTAGAGCTATCTAGGGCATAGTCCAGCACTGTCCAGTCGCTTAATATGAAGCTGAAGTGAATTAAACTGATTCCCCAATGTGGATGGCACAGCAGACCACAAGATCCACCATTATACTCCCCCTCAACTTGATGAGAAAAGAAAACGTGACTTAGTCTCTTTCTAGAATCTCTTTAAGGGATGTGGAACTTCTGGACAAGCCATCTCATCCACATTACTAAACAGAGTTTTGGTGTCCAAATATTTCAAACAAAATTTGGTAGGAAAAAAGACAGAAAAATATAAGACAAAGATTGTACCCTTTAATAATTGTAAAGAGACAGAAAAATAAGTCCATGTAACAAAACACTATTCTACTCCACAAGCACCGGACCCATTTATCACTGAGTATTCATCTTTTCACCTGTTACATTATAAACAGAAGACCTCATTTTTAATACCCTTAATCAATTGTCTTTCTGGAACATCATCATTTTGAGAAAGTGCAATCCCCTTTTTAAAAAAAAATCATTGCAAACACTCATAGTAGAGGTGGTACCTCTGTTTATGGTACTGGAATCTCGGGGCAGTCCCTTCTTTATCCTAGATTGTCACTCACACCGTTTCATATTAAAATAACGTAGGGGAAAACTGTAATTGAAAAAAGAAACCTCCCCAAAGATTAATTCCACCTGTTTCTTTTACAGTTTTAATGTAGTTATAAATAAATTTAAAATTACCAAAAATTAAAAAAAAAATAAATTAATGTGAGGAAATACCTCCCCAGTCAGTGTGGGCTGATAACTCTGTTCCAAAAGCTACTGCCCGCCTTTTGAGCAATACTACCCTGTTTTATTCAGTGCAGTACTTTGACAATGAGGCATCAGAAATGGCAGGAAGAAACGTATATGTTAATCTTTACTAATTTCCAACACTTTTACTTTCTTTTGTGTTGCAAAAAGATAAAAGAAAACCCCTATTTGGAAACTGGGAGGAATGAAGGAGCTTCAGAGTCAGTCCCCCTAATTAAAATAGTGCCTCAAGGACTATTCTAACATAGGTCAATGTCAGGTACTTTTAATTCTAAATATTTTCCCTCTTTTTTATGGTGGAGAATAGAATCCAAACAAACAGAAACACTAGAAACTTGCACTTTAGGGCATCATATAGGTAGTTTTACAATGTCTGCTAACTGTGCGTTGTTTTCTGGGAATGAAAGCGGTCATTATGAGCTTTGCTGGTATTCCCACTACAAAGGTGAAATGCTGAAATAAAGCTAGAAAAAGACACTACATTCAGAGAGCATAGTTGAATACTCCACTTTATAGCTCAGAAGAAGTAAACTTGGCCGTGATGGAGGGAAGGCCAGATCATGACATTCAAAGAGGGAAGTAAGCAAACCTTGAAACAAAATAATTGAGGTAAATATAAGGACTTTCCCCCTTCTTAGACAGTTGTTCGACTCTCTACCTACCTCACTTTACAAAGAAAGATAAAAATGATGTGATCATTTTAATAACTAGCACATGAAGTTCTAAGTTGCCACTTCATTTTTTTTTTACTCTATAAAATATGAACTAATTTTCTGCCTTTGATTATCTCCCTTGCAAGAGCTCTAGAAAGTTTGGAAATCCAAGAAAACTTTCAGCCTGGAAAGAAAAAGTAAAGCATCACATGGTAAATTTGACATCTTGGTGGGTATTTCACATTATTCAAAGCCTGAAAAAGTGGTTCTCAAGGCCTATAAAATTAAAGATAGTTAAACTTTGCTTTCTGCTATAGGCCCGAGTGGCTGCTGTGGAAATGGGCAAGTTTATGAAACCCGGGAACTTGGTGCTGGTCCTGGCGAGATGCTACTCTCGAGGCAAAGCGGTCATCGTGAAGAAAACTGATGATGGCACCTCTGACCGTCCATACAGCCATGCTCTTGGTGGCTGGAATTGACCGCTGTCCCCAAAAAGTGACAGCTGCCATAGGCAAGAACAAAATTGCCAAGAGGTCAAAGATCACCTTCTGTGAACAGTTATAACTACAACCACCGCATGCCCACAAAGTACTCTGTGGATATCCCCTTGGACAAAACTGTCATCAACAAGGATGTCTGCAGAGACCCTGCTCTGAAACATAAGGCCCGACAGGAGGCCACAGTCAAGCTCGAAGAGAGGTACAAGACTGGCATAAACGAATGGTTGTTCCAGAATCTGTGGTTTTAGATCCTTTTTGTTTCAGTCATTAAAAGTCAAAAAAAAAAAAAAAAGATGGTTAAAATTCAAGCCAAATAGATTTTGCCAGTATGTTTGCCTAAAACAATTCGAAGTGTACAAAAACACAGTGGTAGGTTGTAATTAAACATAATGCACATAGTGCTATTCACAAGAGCCAAGACATGGAAATAACCAAAATGCCCATCGGTAGACGACTGGTATACAATGAAGTATTATTCAGCCATAAAGAAGAAGGAAATCTTAACCATTTGCAACAATATGGATGGATCTAGACAATATTATGCTAGGTGGAATAAGTCAGACGGAGAAAGACAAATACCATATGATCTCACTTAAATGTGGAATCTAAAGAATAGAATAAATGAGCAAACTAATCAGAAACAGTCTCAGAGATAATGGAGAAAAAACTGAGGGTTGCTAGATGGGAGGGGGGGTAAAGGAGAAGGGGAGGGGATTAGAAAGCACAATCGGTAGCCACAGTACAGCCACAGTATCACGAAGATATGAAAGACAATTTGGGGAATACAATCAATATTGTAAAGATTTTGTGGGGTGTCAGATGGGCACTTGTCTTATTAGGGAGACCACTTCATGGACGATGTAGATGCCTGACCACTGTGCTGTGCACCTGAAGCTGAACAATAATGAATGTCAACTATAATTATATATATAATTATATATATATATATATATATATATGGTCACAGGATGTGGAGTACAGCATAAGGAATAGAGTCAGTGGAACTGTAACAGCTATATGCATATCAGAGGGGTAGTAGATTGGGGGAGGGGGGTTATCACTTTGTGAGGGGTATAAATGTCTAACTAGTACATTGTTTTGTACACCTGAAACTAATACAAATAATAAAAAAGTTAAAAAAAAATAGTGCACATAACCAGACTACTTCCAGCTGCTTTTATTAGAAGGAAAGAAAAAAAAGCTTAGAAAAACCTATTGTTAGACAGCATGCCCTCAGGACTCTCATGGCCATATTTGTATTTCCAATGAACTGCCTCATAGCGTGCCCTCTGTACCTGGGATCTGCTGCCAGCTGTCATTCCTGTTGACAATCTTAAATTCTGGATTCTTACAGAAGCAGAGATTGCTGCTCACCTGTTGCTCTAGCAGAGAGAGACTCAACATTGCAGTTAGTTTACCAAATCCATCACTCCACTGCCTGTGTGTTTGGTAGCAACAGACGGACATGATGGAGGCCCCTGGACTGAATAAGAAACCTCTCCCACTTCCGCCACTGAAGTGGTTAGGACTCTCTATACATAAAAACAGTGCTTTGGGGGGAAAAAAATCCATTGTTAGAAAAAGTGGTAGGATAAACCCTCCTCAAGTAACTGGATCAAAACACCCTTATGCCCACTTTCAATTTAAATGTCAATCTGCTATTTAAATCAGAAGGGGCATGTTTGCCAACTGTCTTTCCTCATCTACCAACTATTTGCCAAAAAACAAAATTTACTGACATTAGTGACAAGGACAGCATCACGTAGGGAAACCTAATGCTTCTTCTATTTTACTGTAAAAGGTCTGAAGTTTGGATTTTGCACAATTCCCAGCATAGTAGCTATTACCCCATTATTTATCTCCCCTTGATGCTCAACATTCTAAAAGTGACAAATGTTGACTTATCCTACGAATACCTCCATGCCTCCTATAGATATTTTAAACATTTAACCAATTTGATGGAATGCTCACTTTTTAAGGGGAGACTGTATTGTCTTCTCTCTCTCTTTCTCTCTCTTGGCTGCTTTAAATTGGGAAACGTATGGGTATATTGTTTTATTGTCAAAATACAAATATTAAGTATAAGCTTCTTTATTAAATAAAACCATATAAATTATGGTCATCATTTCCACAACTTTTTTTTTTAGCCCAATACCTACTCTTAACAACAAAGCCTGAACAGGCCAGTGTCCAGCGTGGCATGGGTTACAACAGCAGACGCATGTAACCTCACAGCTTGAATAAAGGTACAGAAAAACTCTGTCACAGCCTTGGCCATGAGGGATAGGATTCCCTCCTTAGTGATGATGGTGTTATTGAAATAAAATCACTTCAAATAATAACAGGAATTACATCAACACTAGCCATTATTTATTGAGACCAGCTAAAATGTATTGGGTGCTTACCAAGTGGCAGGTACTGTATTAAGCAATGTACGTATATTATCTCGATTTAAAGTCTCACTGACACATAAGTTAGGTATTGCTATTATCCCTAGTTTACAGATGAAGAAACTGAGACTTAAATAATCTGCTAAGTGGTCAAAATGGGATTCAAAGCTGGATAGTCTGTCTCCAGAGTCAACCCCCTTACCTGCTGGGCTCTATAGCCTCTCTGATAACAAACACGCATACAGTGTTTTCTCACTTGTAAATTATTTTATACATTTATCAAGAATTTCACACACCCCTGTCAATGCTCACAGCAGCTCTGTCTGCCAGCCAAGAGGTAACCTAGCCTGTTTGAGCACTTTTAAGCACACAGAATCAACAGTGGGGCACTGCAGAGCCCCTGGGATCTGGTGTCGGACACACCTGGACCCATATCCCTGCCCTAAGATTTATTGGTTGTGTGACCTTGGGCAAATGACTTAACCTTTCTGAGTTTCATTTTCTTCACCTGCACAATCAGTTTCATGTTCAGCCTTACTTTCCCCACAGCGTGATGACTCCTAAGATGATGTATGTGAAGGTGCTTTGTTAACTGCAAAGTGGTGGGAATGAGACTCTTCACATGGCATCCACAAACAGACTGTGGGAGGTTTGTTGAGTCCCTTGATGTTGTCTCCAAGCTTGGCTTATATGTGTGGATGTACATTTTTTTTTCTCAGATGACTGACCATAGTTTTCATCAGATTGCCCCAAATAAGGTTAAAAACTGCTACAGTATATAAGTACTCATTTTGTCTTGAGGTGACTAGAGATGATATGAGTTCCCTTTACTGGAGTCCACTCTGTCCCCCTATAGTTTCTCTCTGTATCTCTTGGGCTTCATTTTATGCAGCCAAGCATAGCAAACAATTACCACTTCCATATGCCAGCTCTCCCAAGACTTAATGGTAGTTCTCGCTCCACATCTCCACCTGTCTGTTTTAGCCTCTCATTCACTCATTGATTCATTCGATATATATTAAATGCCAAATTTAAGCACAAGAACTGTGCTGGGTGCTAGGAATAGAGCAGGGAACAGCACTCCCTAACTCATTAAACTTAAGAGTCTAGTGGAGAAGACAGATAAACTTTGGTCTTGAAAATGACAACAGACTAACCATTGTCACCCCAATAAATTTTAATTAAAAAACAAAAGAAATGACAAGAGAGTGCTAGGAATAGCTGTGCTACCTACACATGATTCCCGAATCTTTTTCATCTAAAGAATGGTGGAGTTCTCTAGCCTCATCACTTTTTTCCCAATGTGCTTAATTTGTCTAGATTTTCCTTTTAAAATGAAGCAGAAAAAACACGCAGGTGTATTACGATCAGCATATCAAGCAACAACTCCGTCATGACAGACCCTAGACTTCAATTAATACAGCCTAACATCAAATCACTATATTTCCTCAACTTGCTTTTTATTTTTACATTTTAATATATCTGAAAGTGAGAAGTAACTGCATGCATTTAATGTGAAGCATTTTATCTTTTTCAACGGAGATCATTTTGGATCAGTGACACAAGTTGTAAGCAATGGATGGCATCTTTAAATGGTGGAAATATGGCCAATTCTTGGGCAACCACATCTTGCACTCTTGACTCATATGTGATGAAGCATGAACTCTTTAAAATGTTGCAGAAGGCTCTCAATGATTAAGCCTCTGCCCAAGGCCCCAGTCTCAATTCTCACCACAAACTGTCTCCAGTCTTAAGCTCCAGGCCTCTCAAATTGCTTTCAGGTGCAAAATGGGCAGGTAGTTTCACACATATACATAACAGCTATCTGTTAGCATATCTTCCCCAACTAAACTGGGAGCAGCTCCAGGTCACAACTAAACCTGATTAGCTCCCTATCTCCAGCACCTAGCACCTTTCTGCCAATACAGGTGTGGTCAAGTTTTAAAGAATACTTTAATTCATAGGCTTACTATGGACTCAAACCCTCCAGCCCTTTTCACATGGGTTGCTAAGCCCATCTTTTCCACCTTGAACTTATGCAATTGGTTTCAAAATCTCAGATACCACCCTGTCTACAAAGTCTTCCCTAATTATCCGAGCCAGAAAAGAATTCCCTCTTCTCTGAATTCACTCTTGACACTTTCCACGAGGTGTCAGCAATACTTCCTCAGCAGGCAGAAGCAGGTTTCACTAGAATACTGTTTCTCAGCTGCTCCGTGAATAGGTCACACTGACAAATACTATATTTTAGACATCACACTTAAAGTGATTAAAATATTCAAAACAGCTGAGAGCATGTAGATCACAATGGCTTCGCAATCACCATTTCTCTGTGTTTAGGAATGCATCCACAATTATTGCATACCTATGTGGCTCTTTTTGAGTGGAACCTATGCGGCTCTTTTTGAGTAGAACTGTTTACTGCCCTGATAGCTTATGCACTCTAAAATACTCTCTAATCCAAATTCTGACATTCCCCAGGCATCACAGTATGAGTATCCTTCCTTGGTGCTGGCATGAAATTATATTCTGCCTCTTACTTGTACACCCAACCAATGGTGTCATGCAGGGTCTCAGCTCCCGCTCCCCACACAAGAACGCAGGACATGGTGAGGCCAAAAAGGAACACCAACGGAGCCATAGATAGGTGAGTCATACCACTATATTCTCACTGGCGGCTGGGCTGGAGACACAGGAAACAGGAGCCACATGATCCACAATCCGCCATCTGTTTCTCTGCCAACCAACCCACCAACCAAGCCCCTAGCTTAGCCATGGCAGTTACATCAGTGGTTAATGGCTAACGGGTTACAGCTGATGGACAACTAGTCACAGCTGATGGCCATCTACTACCTGAGCCAGCATCTTTCCACGTGAGACCGAGAGCCTGAAAACTGCTCTCCTGGCTCTGTCCCCACAAATGGTACCCCCAGTTCCTCAGTTCATGCCTCATCTGCCAGACCTCTCGCAATAATGCTAAACCTCAGTCGTGGCAAAAAAATAAATCACATGTTGCTCAAAATATGGTCAGGTGGCTGGAAAGGACTTGGGGTTCTCTAGGATGCCAAGGTACTCTGGTTGAGACTCAGCGTGACAGGGAGTACACTTATCTCACCAAATTTACAGACTGTTTGAAGAGGAAGAATGCCACTGACTTCAGCAGGCTTAGAACATGCGCCCTGGTCACATCCTTGGGCATGTACCTCCCAACTTCCCAAGGCATATGAAAATAACCTCGGGTGTCCCATGACGGAGGATCTTAAACCTCTGATGTACACCCAGGCATCAGGCTGGTCATATGAGAAAAGCATTAAAGTACAAGTAGGGCAAGCTAGTGCGGACTCTCTGACCCCAGAACATAATTAGCAGTCCCCTCATCTGTTAAATGACATAATCTTGATGGACCTTCCTAGTTTGGACATGAGTCTATGGCCGACTCATGCTGTTCATCTTTTAGATCTCCATAGCCTAGCTGAGGGCTGGGGCCAAACACATGTATGATAAATAGATAAATGAGATGATTTATTTTGTATTTGACCTTGTTTTGCTTTATGAGATGTGTGTCTTTGGCATCAATAACTGATCAACATAATGTTTCTTTATGAAAGTGTCAGGGATAATGGAGTCATTCAAGGCCAGCTTAGGCTAGTTAGTTTCGGGCCATAACTAGCCCGAAACTCACACAGACTCAACTAATTTGTGAGAGACTCATCTTATCACTGACCAAGGAACCCTTTTCTTCTTCAAGGTCGCAGCAGAATAGGAAGCGCTCCGTAAGAGTCCTGAGTAGGTCAATCCCATTTCACGCTGACAAATTCAGAAATCCATGGGTTTGGGCAGGCTGTGCAACAGGAATTATCTAAAAATGACAAAGAGTTATCTGTGACTTCAGTAACCTAAAGTGGGCGTGCATATAGCAGATAGGAGACTCTAGAATACTGAAGAAAAAACTAAGCCCTCTTCTTTCCTATCTTCAGCCAAATATCAGCTTAAAGTTATCAGGGCAGAGTTTTAATTTAAGTATTACATCAGACACAAGTTAAATTCAAAAGCCCTTTAAAAACTGGTCACTAAATAATTTGCAAAATAAGCTGTTACGTCAATTTCAGTTATAAGATTAAAAAAAAAACACACAAAAAAGCAACATAAGTGACCTGGATGGAGATGGGTCAGATGTTAAAATAATCATTTATCCAAAATTTGAAATATACCAATGTGGTGGATACGCTGCATGAAATGTGTGTATGTGGACAAGCATATGTGTTATAATACATACATAAGATATGCACCAAGTTTGGGGAAACATTGTTCACAGGTGGTAGGATGCATAAACAGGAGAACTTGAATTTAGAAAAGGTTTGTTAGCATTAATGTGATTTTTATCCTCTTGAGCATTTGATCATGAAGGTAGTTCATTTGAGATGTGGCTTTTATCTTCCTCGTGTCCCTGGTAACTAGAACTGTTTAAAAAAGAATATATATATATATATATATATATATATATATATATATATATACATATTTATATATGCACACACACATTTGGACAATCACTAATGTGTTATAACTAAATTAAAAATATTATGCCCCATTTACCATTTCATCATGAAGATAATTTATAAGTCCTTGGAAATGTAGTAGATTTTTAAAAAATATATTTTTCCAAATAAATATTTTCTCTGCTCTGGCTTCAAAATAAACTCCAATATGATTTATGAAATGTTCTTATTTCTGCAAGGTATTGTGATTTCTGAAATAATGAAGTGTAGTACTTGAAATCACATTTAATTTACTCTGAGGGAAGCAAGCTAATGCCGTGCGAGGTTGCTGGGGAAACAGAAAAGCTTCTTTAGGTCAGTGTTGCAGCAGAGAAGTAAGCTGATATTTCACAATTTATTCATGGTCATAGCTCTAAATTCTTTCCTGATTTTAAACAACATATTCCTAATTTTACATTAAATATTTACATACCCCCTTAATCTGGTCTTATTTTTGGTAGCTGATGAATATTTGTAAGAAAAAAATTGAGACTTTAAGCTACGCTTTATCACAATCCCTGTACATTTTAAATTATTTTCCTAAAGCCCAGTTCAATAATAAAAAAAAAAATTACATCTGGTTTCAGCACCAGAGAAGCTCATTTTGGGCAATGGAAGCCCATTTATCATTAAACTTTTAGATGAAATATAATAAGGGCCCTGGGCTTACAATGACTCTAATTATTCAGATAATTCACAAAAGCCCTGATTTATGCTAAATACTTAGCTTTAATTAGCCAGTGGCTACATAAAAGGTGGGGGAAGTCTTAAGATGAGCGTTGGGAAAAGGACATATGTGTCGGGCACTATTAGTTGCTTTCCCAATACCCATTTCCCTCCACCTTTCTTCTATTCAGGCAGAACTACCTCTCACTACAGAAGCTGGATTTGCCAGATATCCACATTCCAACATTCTCTTGCACTTAAGAAATGAGCATGTGACTATCACTTATCTGGCCAGTGGAAAATAAGGGAAGTTGGCTAGGGAAGGTTTTCCTTCATGATCAAAAGAAAAATAAGAAGAAATGACCCTCTTCCTCTTCATCGGACATGTTTTTTCCTGCATATGATATCTGGAGCTGCTGCAGCCATCTTGCAACCAAGAGGGGAGACATAATCATGCTGAGGATGACAGAGCAGAAAGATGGAAGAAAGCCATGGTTCTGATGAGACAATTGAGCCACTGAATTAAATAATCCTAGAACCAACCTACCTCTGGATTGGAGATAATAAAATGTCTTCATAGTTTCAGCCACTTTTGGTTGGGTGTATTCTGTGAATTGCAGCCAAAAGGATCATAACTGTTAAAAACATGATTTACTTTTCCTGTATATTCTCCAAAGTCACCAAATTGACTTTTAAAAAAAAATTTATTGGGGAATATTGGGGAACAGTGTGTTTCTCCAGGGCCCATCAGCTCTAAGTTGTCCTTCAATCTAGTTGTGGAGGGCGCAGCTCAGCTCCAAGTCCAGTCGCCGTTTTCAAGCTTTGGTTGCAGGGGGCACAGCCCACCATCCCATGTGGGAATTGAACCTGCGACCTTGTTGTTGAGAGCTCACACTCCAACCAACTGAGCCATCTGTCCACCCCACCAAATTGACTTATTTCATGAACTAAGACTTTAAATCAGAACGTCAGAGCTTGGAAACGCTTTTAGAATTTATGGATTTTAAAGTTGGTAGGAAAGTAACCTGTGAGATCTGTTTTCCCAAACTATATACATCTTCCCACCTCCACACAGGTAAATAACAGCTGCTGTAGTGAGATATTTACTGATGCAATCATACCATCATTGAAGTGTCTTAGTGAAGAGATATAGACAGGGAGAGAAAGAGACTGAGAGACTGAGAATGAATGATGAACATCCGATCTACTCCCAGGCCTTCATTTTACAGATGAGGAAACTAAAGCCCAAGTGAGTTTTGTAAGGTCACCCAAAGGAGTCCCTAAGAATGGACAAAGTGCTAAGGGAGCTTTTTGAGGTGGGAAAGAGCATGTCATCCCCAAAAGAGGAACAAAACCAACTGACCTGACAGGCACTGGATCCAGACCCATTATTTAATGCTCGGCTGAGAACATCTGTACACAGGCAGCAGAAAGCCCTGATGGGTCCCTTTGTCTTCTTATCAAGCTCCAACTCCCCTGACTGCCAGTCAAGGCCCTCTGCACCCTGGCTCCTCTCTGAAAGTTTTGCTGAATTTCTCCCTACTCCTGCCATTCCCTTGCTCTTTAGTGTTCCATGAATATGCCAGGTTCACCTGGGAGCCTCCTTCTCAACCTCGAAAACCCTCCATTTTCATCTCTTGCCTATCCATCCTTCAAGGTGTCACATAAACATCACTGCACGTGTTATTTGATAGTGACAGCAATGAATGATTCCTGTAACCTCTGCCTTTATACATGCACAACATAGTACTTTGCTCAAAACTTAAAATTAAATTTAAAAATAAAAATAAAATAGAAGGGATATCGTGTAAAATTAAATCCAATGAAGTTGTTATAATCCACCTAATAATACAGTATAAAATACTTTATATCTCTGATTTTTAAGGGCATCAAAAAAGACTCAAAGCAAACTATATATATTTTTTTCATATCATATTTTAGTCAAAGCATGGAGCCAAATTATAGGGGGAAATAAAGTGAGAAAAGCTGGGCAGCAATTAACCTGCTGATTTATAAAAGTATGTTGCTGCATTACATATGGGGAAACTGAGGTCAATAAAGGAAATGTGACTAAGACCTCATCCTTTATTTTTTGTCTACAAAGGTGGGATTTAGAACCTCAATAATGATAGTTATCTATAAACCTTAATACTTGTCATTGCTCCAAGTATCTAAACTCATATTGCCATGGTCAAAAACACTGCAACCAGGAGACCTGATCTTTTCTCCTAACTTGATTTATCCAGAAACTTTTCTTATTATCACCTGTTCCTCATACTTTGAACACTAACAGCACTGACATAAAAATAAGGCATCATTCTATTGTCACAAATAAAATTTCAAATAAAAAAAACAGCTAGTGAATACACAAAGCTTCATGAGATAAATTTAAATTATAAAAATAAAAGCAGTATTGCTTTGCAAAAAATTTGCTGTAGTAATTGTCAAGAAACTGGTTCAGTTCTGAATTCCAGTTCCAGCTCGACTTCTGGCTTATTTGTGACTTTAACAGCTCTCCTTTTGTTAAAAAAAAAAAAAAAGAAAGAAAAAAAAGGATTGGTCTAGATTGATGTGTTTCAAACTAGGCTCTGGTGATATATTAGGGGAAATGGTTTGTCCATTGTTATTAGAATATTTTAATTTTGTGTTTTCATTTCCATGATAATGTATTTAAAAGTTTCCAAGGTGTAGTCTTATAATCCAGGACTACCATGCTATTTTTCTGCCCATTCACATGTTTGTGTTAACAGCTGAATGGAAACCAAGTAGAGTGTTGTTGTAATTGTTAAAGCTAGACAAAAACCCCCACAAACATGGACACATTAGACAAAAGATGTGTTCTTGCCAAACAAAGGCCCTGTATACAATGCAGGTGTCCTTTTCGACCAGAAGAAAGGGGTGGGAGAAGGGAATCATCACACACGTTCTACCTATAAGGAGTTTATACCTAGTTTTATGTGTATTACTTAATATATTAATATATGTAAATATATTACATATTACATTACACATTCCATTTTTATGATTACATTCTTATTTTAATAGCATTCTAAAAAGAATTTAAGTTAACACTGAGATCAGTAAGAATCTTTTCCCTTTTAAAAGGGGTCTCCACGTTACTCAATTGAGAACAACAGGCTTAGATAATCTCTCAGCCCCTGAGGCTGTGACATTTCATGTGTCTATTAAAACTGACTCAGAGATTCTATTTAAAGAGCCTAAGTGAATTGAACTGGAGAATTAAATAACATCCAATGAATATTCCCCCTTTGTTAGTATGTAATCCAAAAATGCAGATTACAATGACTTTCGTAAATTTTCCAATTAGAGACAATACCCAAAATTGAGGAAAATAACAGTGCTATGGATGGGCCAATTTTGGGGGGTTGGTTGAAATTTCTTTAGCAGTCATCTGGGTGGCATTTTTCTTGAAGAACAAATGCTTGACATACTGTACCTCGCACAGAAAGCATTAAAAAGGTTGAGAAGGAAGCAAGAAGTTTCCCCTCTTCATGTCAAAATCTGCAATGCCATCTCACAAAGTTTATTTAAAAAAAAAAATTAAGTAGAAAACTCAATAATAACCATTGAAGAAATGTTGTTTGCAAATTACTCAGTTATTCATGTGGGTAAGAGTGTGTCTCTCCCTTTTCCTCCTCATTCGTTACACAGAGACCCCCAGTCTGGCTAAATCCTTGACGAGTAATATTTTTATAATGGCCTTATAAGTGATTGCTTGCAGCATCTTATAGTCTTATCTCAGCTTGTGCAGCTTCTCATTAATATTCTGTACATATGGAAGAGTTTTCTATATCATTGTCCATTAACAAGGAGAATAATCACTCATTCAGTTATCGAGCAGTCAGCAAAGACCTAGCCTTGCACCCTCAGTGCAAAGGATCATGGGATATCAAGAAGGTTAAATGTGGTTGACATTATGATAGTTACATTTTTTATATAATTAGAGTTCTATAACCAAATTGATCAAAGATAAGCAAAGAAGTATTAAAGTCTTTTAGGACTTAGACACCATATTAGTGACTCTTTACCTCTTAGTAGAATGATAAAAACCATATTTCCGCTGATACATACCAATGAGCATTCTTTTATGGCAAACAAGAAAAGGTCATAAGTTTACATATAAATGACATATTATTACAAAATGGCTTTTAAAGAGAAGTAAGTTAAGTGATACTAAGAAAATTCAAAATTGAAATGGGGCTGGGCATAAGGAGAGAGACATAAAACTGCTCACTGACTAAGCCACTATCACAGACCAAAGGCTCAGAATGACTCAAAAGGAAACACTCCCTACTGTACCTTTGTGGTCATCACTCAGCCATTTAGGCCTTTTTTTTTTCATTTCTATAATCACAATCTCTGCATCGATATCTGATAAATGAAAACCATATACTATATATACTCGTATATACCGGGGATGCCAAAAAAATGTATACACATGATTTGCATTCATCTTTTGTTATCAGTATATATTGAGCATTACAATTTTAATACAGTTTTTTTCCTTTTTTAAAATGTGTATACATTTCTTGGCACCCTCGGTGTATATATATACATATACACACACACTCATACTCATATATATAGTTTGATACATATGTATATTATGTATGTATTTTCAGTGTGAGCAATATGAGAGGGAGAAAACAGGCAACCAGACTTTTAGGGTGTGTATGCCTCTAAATAGGTGATGCAATCTATTCCAGATATAGCTAAAAGTCAGATTTCAGAGCAGGATGGTAGCAACTCAATTGTCAGTGTCATCCCTAAGGGGCCACTGAACCCATGCAGGTGAAGTGATAAAGAACTGGAAAAGGAATGACCATGGGAAATGGTAGGAAGGGAAAAATTCAAGAGTTATAGCAAAAGAAGAAACGATGGAATCTGGAGACTGATTAGACATGGAGGTGAAAAGAAGTGGGGGTCCCAGAGTGAAGAACTCTAAACTTATGGGTGAAAGATGCTGGGTTCCCTTTCTTCTCTCACTTTCTACTTGTGGTATCTTGAGCAAATCTTTTAGTATGTCAGCAAATTGTTTCCTCACTTATAAAATTGGGATGACTGTATCAGTTCCGAAGTAGGAATCAGATGACCTTAGGCAAATGAAAATACTTCTCAAAGTTCAAAGTGTTAAACAATGTAGAGGTGAATTTGAGTGACCTCCATAGAGTTTAGAGACTAGGGTGAGTTGCTAAGAGGAACATGTTGAAGTATGGAAGACATGATGAGTTTGAAGGTGCTGGTGGGAAAAGTGCTTTCCATTACCTTCATTCCTGTTCAGAACTGGAGTTCAATTCTTTCTTTTTTTAATTTTTTAAATTAAAGTTTATTGGGGTGACAATTGTTAGTAAATTCACATAGATTTCAGGTGTACAATTCTGTATTACATCATCTATAAATCCCATTGTGTGTTCACCACCCAGAGTCAGTTCTCCTTCCATCACCATATATTTGATCCCCTTTTGGAGTTCAATTCTTAACATAAAATTCTAAGATAGAGTGGGGTTTTCCTTGTGGGAAACCCTCTTTTAGTGTCTTCAAAACTGAAAGAAGTTGATACGTGCTAGAGGAGGGGAGACAGTGGCTAATTATGTTGTCAGATGTCCCTGAAACCATACAATGTGCACGAAACCTTCTTCAGCCTACACCTGGACAAGGCTGGAGTTCCTGTCTCCCAACCATCTTGTTTTTGAATCCTTGGAAGTTGTCTCTGGGTCTTCAGTATCATTAAAGTAGATCACAGTATTATATGTGTATCTCAGGTCCAGCTTCCTCAGCAGTAACAACATAGACAGAGAAAGTCCAGGGTGGGAAATTCCCAAGGCCTAGACCAGAGTGCATTTCAGTAAATGGCGTACTCGTATTTCTGTAAGACCTGTCATATGGCAAGACGATGCAGCAGAAATACTCCATGAGTATTATCCAAAGCAATTGGACTTTAGAGCCATTTCCCCTATATCAAGGGGCTTCAGCCTGGCCTGTCTCCTTTCACAGAGATTTATCAACCAGCCATGCTCATTTACAGTCACATGGCCCCTTCTGTGAAATGAAGCTCATGTACCAGAAAGTCATGTGATTAAATCTGGCTATAACAATTACAGTCTAGACGTAGAAATATGAGTTGGCACACCACATGGGCATCACATGGAGAACATTTGAACACACACACGTGCACGATCACTCACACACAGACACACACAACATTGCACTTCAGTTATGCGGTTTTGCTCCCCCAAGCAACCTTATGAAAAATCCATGTATTATCATCTCATCTTACAGGTGAAAACAAAAAGAGCACTAAGCTCTACTCTGAATCTCTGAGAAGAAAAATGATTTGCCCAAGGTGACTCAGATAGTGGTGCTTTAGGATCTGATTCCACAACCACAAGAAATGGAGAATTTGGTTTGTGCTCACAAATTCTCTTCAATGCTTGGCATAGCCCTCACTCATCTACTCCTCTGAAGGGAAGTTCATTGGTCTACTATCAGAATATTTCTGGGAACTATGGCCCAAAGGTAGAATATGAACCCTTAGCAATGTGGTTTAGTAAGAAGCCCAAATTTCAACATTTTATGTCTCCAGATTTTTTTAATTTCAGGAGAGAAATGGTTACCAAATTTGACATCACGCAGTTTAAAGGAGTCCTAAGGAATCATTTATTTTCTTTATAGATGTGAACAAATAAGATAGCTTCCAATTTTTTTTTCCAAGTCAAATTGTTGTCCTTTCAATCTTAGTTGTGGAGGGTGCCGTTCAGCTTCAAGTTGTTGTCCTTTCAGTCTTAGTTGTGGAGGGCACAGCTCAGCTTCAGATCCAGTTGCCATTGCTAGTTGCAGGGGGCACAGCCCACCATCCCTTGCGGGAGTCGAACTGGCAACCTTGTGGTTGAGAGGATGCGCTCCAACCAACTGAGCCATCCGGGAGCTCAGCGGCAGTTCAGCTCAAGGTGCCATGTTCAATCTTAGTTGCAGGGGGCGGACCCCACCATCCCTTGCGGGAGTCGATGGATTGAACTGGCAACCTTGTGGTTGAGAGCCCACTGGCCCATCTGGGAATCAAACCGGCAGCCTTCGGAGTTAAGAGCATAGAGCTCTAACTGCCTGAATCACGGGGCCGGTCCCAGCTTCCACTTTTTTGCTAAACTTATTCTGAATTAGACTTTCAATTATTCTGAATTGGCTCCTCCTTAAATATGGAGCCAAATATATGTAACTTGGGATGTAAGAATTTTTCTCTGTAATAAATTATGAGAGAGTAGTGATTCATGTTATGAATTAGAGTTGGATTTCCTCTCCATATCATACTCAATGATCTCAAAATATGAACAAGTCAACAATATTATTCCCTTCTAGATATGCTTAAAATATATAGTTTAAGATGACTTTGATAAAACTGTAGAGTTGAATAGATTGACACTACAGTAAAATCAAAAGCTGTCACCTCTTTAGAGACATAAAGAGAGAAAGAGACACAAAAAGACATAGAGAATGGAGAGTGAAGAAATAAACCAGCACACGTACAATCAACCAATATTTGACAAGGGAGCCAGGAATACTCAATGTGGAAAAGATAGGTTCTTCAATAAACGGTGTTGGGAAAGCTGGATATCCACATGCAAAAGAATGAAACTGGACCCTTATTTTACACCATTCACAAATTAACTCAAAATGGGTTAAAGACTTAAATGTACGACCTGAAAGTATAAAACTCCTAGAAGAAAACATAGGGGGAAATTTTCTTGACATTGATCTTGGTGATGATTTTCTGGATATGTCACCAAAAGGACAAGCAATAAACATAAAAGTAAACAAGTGGGGCTACTTCAAACTCAAAAGCTTCTGTATAGCAAAAGAAATGATCAACCAAATGAAAAAATCTACAGAATGGGAAATCTATTTACAAATCATGTATCTGATAAATGGTTAATATCTAAAATATATAAAAACTCATAAAACTCCCTAGTAAACAAACAAATAATCTGATTAAAAAATGATCAGGTTCCTCAATAGACATTTTTCCAAAGAAGATATATAAAGGACCTTAATGGACATTTTTCTAAAGAAGACATACAAATGGCCAGCATCACAAATCATCAGGGAAATCAGATATTGTCTCACATCAATTAGAATGGCTATTATCAGAAAGAAAATAAGTCCTGGAAGAGAAAAGGGAACACTTATGCATTGTTGATGCGAATGTAAATTGGTATAGCCACCATGGAAAACATTATGGAGATTCCTCAAAAAATTAAAAATAAAACTACCATATGATCCAGCAATTCCACTTTTGGGAATATATCCAAAGGAAATAAAATTATCTCAAAGAGGTATCTGCATTCCCATGTTTATTGCAACAGTATTTATAATAGCCAAGATATGGAAACAACCTAAGTGTCTGTTCAGGAATGAATGATTAAAGAAACTGGTATATACATTTAAAATGAAATATTATTCAGTCACAAAAAGAAGTGCAAATTAGTACTCACCATATTGTCACGGGGATATGAAATACAGAATGGGGAATATAATCGGTAATGTTGTAAAGACTATGTAGGGTGCCAGATGGGCACTGGACCTATCAGGGGGATCACTTCATAGATTGTGTAGCTTCCTAATCACTATGCTATACACTGGAAGATGAAGTAGACTAATACTGAATGTCAACTATAATTAAATATTATACATACACACGAATGTGTGTGTGTGTGTGTGTGTGTGTGTATTCACAGGATGTGGAGTATAGCATAGGGAAGATAGTCAATGGTACTGTAACAGCTATATTCAATGTCAGAGGGGTAGTAGACTGGGGGGGAGGTTATCACTTTGTGAGGGGTGTAACTGTCTAACTATGACATTGCTTCGTACACCTGAAACTAATAAACATTTTTTTTAAAAAATGAAGTAAATTCTGCCATTTGAGACAATATGAATGGACCTTAAGGGCATAATGCTAAGTGAAATAAGTTAGACAAAGACAAATACTCTATGTTCTCACTTATATATGGAATCTGAAATAAAATCAAACTCATACAAATAGAGAGTAGATTGGAGGTTGCTAGGGGCATTGGGAGAATGGGTGAAGGTAGTCTAAGGGCACAAACTTCCAGTTATAAGATGAATAAATTCTGGTGATCTAAGATACAACATGGTGACTATACGAACAATAATGTATGTATATTTTTAAGATGCGAAGAGAGTAGATATAAAAATCCTCACTGCACACACATAGAAAAAGGTAACTATCTGAGGTGATGGAGGTGTCCACTAACCTTCTTGTGGCAACTACCTTGCAATAAATATGTATATTAAACCTTCATGTTGTACACTTTACACTTACACCACATCAGTATGTCAACTATAGCTCAATAAGCTTGAAAAAACAGACCTAGATAAAGAATGCTTCACACAAAGACAATGACATAAGAAAATGAAGAAAGGCAGATTCATATAAAGGATGCACTTAGAGGATAAGAGGTGAAGGGAGATAGTAGAAGATGATTAAGGGAGTCAAACATAATATATGGTGATGGAAGGAGAACTGACTCTGGGTGGTGAACACACAATGTGATATATAGATGATGTATTACAGAATTGTACACTCGAAACCTATGTAGTGTTGTTGACCAGTCACCCCAGTACATTTTAATTAAAAAAAAAAAGAGCTGCACTAAAAGAGAAAATGAGACCCAGAAACATAAGACACCAGGAATATCTGGCTGCAACTCCCATCTTGGAAAGAGACTTACTCAGTGACCTTAGCAAATCATGTCCTCAGGACCTATCTCTAGGCCTGACTTTGTTTAAGAAGGGGAACAGGGATGATTAGAGTAGGTCCAGGTGATTTCTTTCGGTTCCTTCTCATTTTTTTCTCTGAAAGCATACTATTACTAATAGACACTAGAGTTTACTGAGTAGATCAAGTTTTGTTGCTCTTGTAACTTAAGGGCCCATTATACATTATAAAAATAACAGTAGAACTTATTTTTTAATATAGTATACAGAAATCCAAATGATATTATAAGTGTTGGCGAGGATGTGAAGCAACTGAAACTCTCATGCATTGCAGATGGAAATGCTAAAAGGGTACAGCTACTTTGCAAAAACACTTTGGCAGCTTCCTATAAAGATAAACATAAACTCACCACATGATCCAGAAATCCCATTAATCTTCATAGTGGAAAAATTGCACCCCAGGTTCAGTGAAGCCCAAGCAGGAAGCTAGCCTTTCATATCCTGCCCAGTAGAAGCACTGGTCAGATTTCCCCACCAGGGTAGCAGCAGTGGGGTTTGAGGGTGATATGAGCCTCCACCCCGACCCAACAGTGCCAGGTGGGGCTAGTCCACCACAGACTCAATATCCCATGAAAATATTTTTTTAGGAATGAAGGTAAAATAAAGACATTGTCAGACAAAGGGAGACTAAGAATTGGTTCCCCCAAATTATCATTAAAGGATGGTTTTAGGATGAAGTCTAAACAGAAAGAAATTGTGATAGAAGGAGGTTTGGAACTTTAGAAAGGAAAGAAGAAGAGCAGAATGAGTAAACATAATAGAATATCTTTTTTCTTCTGAGTATCTTAAATCATTTTTTCCTTAGCCTGTTAATACAGTGGATCACAGTAATTGATTTTTGAATGTTGAACAAGCCTTGTACACCTGGAGTAAAACCCACTTGGTCGTGGTACATTATTAGTTTTATACATTGGTGGATACAATTTTGTGGAGGACTCTCATGTCTGAGGTCATTTGAGATACTTGTCTGTGTAGTTTTGTGGTGTTGTATTGTACTTGTTTTATCTAGTTTTGTTATCAGTGGCCTATAAAAGTGAACGAAAATGAAAATACAACAGATCAAAATGTGTGGGATGCAGCTGAAGCAGTACTGAAAGGGCAATTTATAGAGCTACATGTTTTTATTAGGAACAAGTAAAGGTATCAAATCAATCATTTAAGTTTCTATTTCATGAAACTAGAAAAAGGAAAGCAAAATAAACCCAGAGCAAACAGGAAAAATAAAATGATAAAGATGACTAGGGAAATCAATGAAATTTAAAACAAGAAAATAGAACAAAGTAATGAAAAGAAGTTCTTTAAAAATAATTAAAATTGATAAACCTCTAATAAGACTGATAAAGATAAAAAGAGAAGATACAAATTGCCAATAGCAGGAATAAAACAGAGGATGTCACTATAAATCCTGCATAGGGTAGAAGGATAAGAGAGTATGAATGACTTTGCACTCATAAATACAGCAACTAGAACAAATGGTTTTAGAAACTCAACCAAGACGAAATAGACATTCTGAATAGTTCTATAATCCATTAAACAAATTGAATTCATAATTTAGAAACTCCCAACAAGGGAATTTCCATAAGGAAAACAAAAACCTCTACCTAAAGATCACATCTTATGTAAACTTTAATTTAAAATGAATCATGCTCTTAAATGTAAAAAGGAACATTATAAAACTTTTAGATAAAAACATAGGAGAAAAACTTTGGTACCTAGAGGTAGGCAAACAGTTCCTAGATTTGACATCAAAAGCCCAATCAACAAAAGGAAAGACTAATAGATTTGACTTCATCAAAATTTAAAACTTTTGTATTTCAAAAGAACCCAAGAAGACCACAAACTACCCACTGGAAAAAAAATATATTTGCAAACCACATGACCACAAAAATATATTTGCAAACCACATGTCCAAAAAAAACCTAAGTATAAAGAATATACTTACAACTCCCAAAACTCAACAGTAAAGTAAAACAGAACAAAAAGTCAACCCAATTACAAAATAGGCAAAAGACATGAACATACATTTAACCAAAGGTGGCAAAAGCCATGACAAGATGTTCAACATTGTTAGCCACCAAGGAAATACAAATCCAAACCACATTAAGATATCACTATATACTTATCACAATGACTAAAATAATAAATAGTGACACCACCAAATGCTGTCAAGGATAAAGGAAAACTAAATCACTCATCCATTCCTGGCGGGAATGTAAAGTGATATGAGTATGGCACACTGGATATGAGTATGGCAGTGTTTTACAAAGCTGAACGTGGCATTACCATAAAACTCGGCAATTGCACTCTTGGGCATTGATCCTAGAGATTGGAAAACTTATACTCACAGAAAAAACCCTTAAAGCTGTTCATTGCAGCTTTATTCATACTAGCCCCAAACTGCAAACAACCCAGATGTCCTTCAGTGGGTGAATGGTTAAACAAACTGTGGTGCCATAGAATACTACTTGGCAATAAAAAATGAATAAATACTGATATATGCAACAACCTGGATGGAGCTCCAGAGAATTATGCTAAGTGAAAAAATCCCAATAAGGATACCATATGATATACTATATGTATAACATACCATATGATTTCACTTATAGAATTTTCTAGAACCAACAAAATTATAGAGATGGAGATTAGTGGTTGCTAGAGGTTATAGAATTGGGAGGAGAGGGAAGTGAGTGTGACGATAAAGGGGCAACAGGAGGAATCTTTGTGGTGATGGCTCTCTTCTATATCTTGACTATGGTGGTCCTCACACACATTTACACTCATAATAAAATTGCATATAACTAAAAAGACACACACAGCATATAAAAGTGGTGAAATCTGAAAACGGTAGATGTATCAATGTCAATTTCCTAGTTGTGATGTTATAGTATACCTTTGCAAAGTATTACCATTAGGGGAAATGGAGTAAAGGATATATTGGGATCTTTCTATGTTATTTCTTACAACTGCATGTGAACTTACAATTATACCAAAATTAAATCTGTACAATAAAAACTAAAAACATTGCTGAGAGAAAATAATGAAATAAATGGAGATATATGCCTTGCTAATAGGTCAGAAGACTCAATATTATTAATACGCCAATTTTTCCTAAATTCATTGATGGATTCAACACAATCTCAATCAAAATTCCAGAGAAGCTTTTTATAGGTACTGATAGGATGATTCTAACATTCATATAAAAATATAAAGAATCTAGAATAGCTGGAATAACTTTTTTTAAAAAGATTTTATTGGGAAGGGGAACAGGATTTTATTGGGGAACAGTGTGTACTTCCAGGACTTTTTTTTTCCAAGTGAAGTTGTTGTCCTTTCAATCTTAGTTGTGGAGGGTGCCATTTAGCTTCAAGTTGTTGTCCTTTCAGTCTTAGTTGTGGAGGGCGCAGCTCAGCTCCAGGTCCAGTTGCCATTGCTAGTTGCAGGGGGCACAGCCCACCATCCCTTGTGGGAGTCGAAACCGGCAACCTTGTGGTTAAAAGGATGCGCTCCAACCAACTGAGCCATCCGGGAGCTCAGAGGCAGCTCAGCTCAAGGTGCCGTGTTCAATCTTAGTTGCAGGGGGCGCTGCCCACCATCCCTTGCGGGACTCAAGGAATTGAACTGGCAACCTTGTGGTTGAGAGCCCTCTGGCCCATGTGAGAATCGAATCGGCAGCCTTCGGAGTTAGGAGCATGGAGCTCTAACCGTCTGAGCCACCGGGCCAGCCCCTGGAATAACTTTTAAAAAGAACAAAATTGGAAAGTTTACACTACTTGATTTCCAGGCTTATTATAAAGCAACAATAATCAAGACAATGTGGTGTTGGAATAATAATAGAAATATGCCAAACAAAACAGAGTCCAGAAATGGACAGACACATTGCATATGTATAGACAACTTATTACATACAAAGATATAAAGAAAGATTATAGGATAAAAACTAATATTTTTCAACAATTGAGTCTGGAATAATTAGATACCTCTATGCGAAAATAAGTAAATTTTGATCTATACCTCACACCATATAAAAATTTAATCAAAATGTATCAGAAAACTAAATGTTAAACCTAAAACTATAAAACTTTTAGAAAAATAAAGGAAAAAATGTTTATTAACTTGGATTGCTCATCAATTTTTAGATACAATAAATATGCCCAATCTATTAAAAAATAAAATTGATAAATTAGATTTCACCCAAATTAAAAGCACCTGATCTTTGAAAGGCACTGTTAAGAGAGTTAAAAGACAAGCCAGTCTTGGAGAAAATATTTGCCAGTCACATATCTGATAAAAATCTTGTACTAGTAATGTATAATGAACTCTCAAAACACAATAATAAGGAATCAACCCAATAAAAAATAGGAAAATGGTTTTAACAGTCACATAAGCAAAAAAGATACAGACACTGGCAAAAAAATCACATGAATAGATGCTCAACATAACTTGTCATTAGGAAAATGCAAATTAAAACAACAATGCAATACCAAAACTAGTTTGTAAGAATGTCTAAAGTTGAAAAGATTGACCATATGAAATATTGGTCAGGATATGAAGAACTACACCTCCCATACACTGCTGTTGAGAGCATGAAATGGTACGATTAGCTTGAAAAGTAGTTGAGGACTTCTAAGAAAATTAAGCATACAATCCAGTCATTCCATTTCTAGGTATTTACCAAAGAGAAAAAATATATATGTCCAGGAGGTCCAAACTGGCAGAATAAACAATGCACTTGCCTCCTCCCATGACCACAGTAAAATTACAGCTAAATTGTAGAATAAGCAACCTGGAGAACCATCTGAAGTCTAGCCGAACAGAAGTTTAAGAACTAAGGCTATAAAGAAGAAGCCACATCGAGACTTGTAGGAAGGGTGGTGCTGCCAAATGAGCCGGACCCACACCAGCAGGTGGTAGTTGAAAATTGGGAGGGATATCTCAGCTGCAGAGGTCCCACCCGAGGAGCAAGGGAACCCAGCCTCACACTGGGTTCCACAACGCAGAGTACTGGTGCTGGGAATATGAGCCCACACAACATCTGGCTATGAAAAACAGTGGGGATTCTGACTGCCCAGGTGAGACAGAAGGCGGTGGGAAACCCAGATGTCCTCTTAAAGGGCCCAAACACAGACTCACTCACCTGTAGGCACTTACCCTGGGATCCATCAGAGGGAAAGCAGCTCAGGAGGCATCAGAGACATAGAGGAAGTGACTGACTTGTGTGGCTTGTGTGGCAAGAAGGGGAGGGATAGTCATCATTTTCTCTGTGTAGAACCCTCACCTTGTGCAGCTGACAGGAAGACACCATCTCTCCTGTGTTGAGCCCTCCCCCATAGGCCAAATCTGAATCTGCATTGGCCTGGTGAACTCTGCTGTCTCCACCCTGGTCACTCCTGGGAACCTTGCGCCATCAAATCATACAATGCCAGAGGCACTTTCTGGACAGGCAGCCAGCCCTGCCCACATTGCACCCTTACTTACACACCTCTCAGGGTTCTGCAGGCCCCAGGCAGGCAGAGGCTGACCTGTGCTCT
This sequence comes from Rhinolophus hipposideros, assembly GCF_964194185.1. Lineage (NCBI taxonomy): Eukaryota > Metazoa > Chordata > Mammalia > Chiroptera > Rhinolophidae > Rhinolophus > Rhinolophus hipposideros. Next base: position 16,666,109 of record NC_138046.1, read on the forward strand.
GAGACTTTTGCTGAGTAGCTTCAGGCTCAGCACTGGCACCAAACCAGAATCTGCATCAATCTGATGAACACAACTGTCATCAATCTGATGACAGTTCAATGTCCCACCCTGGTGATTCGAGATACCACCTCACCCAAAGAGTACCACAGGAGGTTCTGTCAGTGACTGAGCCTTACAGGAGCCAGCAAGTTGCAGCAGGCGTCGGGGTGCCCTGAGCTTTTTGCAGAGCTACCCCAGGCCTGTTACTGGTGGCAGCAATCCTCAGTTTGCAATGTGGTCTCTCCAATGCACTTCCAGGTCCAGCAAAGCCGGTTACCAACCACAGTTCTTTTTGTAGTTCATACCAAGTAGTCCCCAAGCTGTCATAGGCAGTGACCTGAGTCTGCACCACAGCCCCTCACAAGAGGCCCCAGAGTCAACATACCTGAAGGTAAGCTTCAGACATCAGCAGAGCAACACCCAATTACCCCACAAGTGGCACACCTAAAGGGAGGTCTCAGTAGGTACTAGAGCCCACTGGGGCAAATCATGCTCAGCATCAAGCTGAGGATGTGGCCAAACACCACACTCAATCAGATGGAGGGTCAATCCCACACACTGACATGCCAATAGCAATCAAGGCTCAACTATAACAAGAAGGCACATGCAACCTACACAAGGGACACTCCTGGAGCATCCAGAGCAAGTGACCAGGGAGACTGTGCCACTGGGCCCCACAGGGCACCTCCTACATAAGGCCACCTGGCCAAGACTGGGAGACATAGCAGATCTACCAAATATGTAGAAACAAACAGAGAGGCAGCCAAAATGATGAGGGAAAGAAATCTGTCCCAAATGAAAGAACAGGAGAAAACTCCAGAAAAGAAGGAAATGAAATGGAGGCAAACAACTCACCAGATACAGAGTTTAAAACAATGGTTATAAGGATGCTCAAGGAACTTAATGAGAACTTCCACAAAGAGACAGCAAGTTGAAAAGGACATAGACACCATAAAAAAGAACCAGTCAAAAATGAATAATACAATAACTGAAAGGAAGAATGCACTAGAAAGGATCACCAGCAGACTAAATGAAACAGAGGATCAAATCAGTGATTTGGAAGACAAGGTAGCAGAAAACACCCAATTGGAATAGCAAAAAAAACCGCAAAAAAAACAAAAAAGCAAAAACAAAAACAAAAACAAACAAAAAAACAAAACAAAACAAAACAAAAACAAAAAAACTTTAAAGAATGAGAATACTATAAGAGCACTCTAAGACAACATCAAGCGTAACATTATTCACATCGTAAAAGTACCAGCAAGAGAAGCGAGAAAGCAAGGAATTGAAACACTATTTGAAGAAATAATTTCAGAAAACTTTCCTAACCTGTCAAAGGAAATAAACATGCAAGCAGAGGAAGTGAAGAGAGTCCCAAACAAGATAAACTGAAATAGGTCCACACCAAGACATGTTATAATTGAAATGCCAAAGGTTAAATACAAAGAGAGAATCCTAAAAGTAGCAAGAGAAAGGCAACTAATTACTTAAAAGGGAGCTCCCATAAGATTGTCAGCTGATTCCACAACAGAAACATTGCAGGCAAGAAGGGATTGACACAAAATATTCAAAATTATGAAAAATCAGAACCTACAACCAAGACTACTCTATCCAGCAAGACTATCAATTGAAGGACAAATAAAGAGCTTCCCAGACCAGAAAAAGATAAAGGAATTCATGACCCCCAAACCAGTATTACAAGAAATGTTAAAGTGACTTCTTTAAGAAGAAGGGTAATACATACATACATATATATATGTGTGTGTGTATGTGTGTATATATATATTCATATAGATATGTATTAGGTTGGTGCAAAAGTAATTGCAGTTTTTGCAATTATTTTTAACCTTTTAAACCACAGTTACTTTTGCACCAACCATATATATATATATATATATATATATATATATATATATATATATGCACCAACCACATATACATATATATATGAATAATAAAATCACAATAACTATGTACCTATCAACAATCATATTAAATGTAAATTGAGTAAATGAAAAGACATAGGGTAGCTTACTGGATAAGAGAACAAGACCTGTACATATACTGTCTACAAGAGACCCACCTCACATTAAAAAACAGACTAAAAGTAAAACAATGTAAAAAAATATTTCATGTGAATGGAAACAAAAAAATGCTGGGGCAGCAATACTTATATCAAACGAAATAGACTCAAAAACAGAGGTAATAATAAGAGACAAAGAGGGACATTACATAATAATAAAGGGGTCAATCCAACAAGAGGATATAACAATTATAAACATTTATGCAACCAACATAGGAGAATCTAAATATATAAAGCAAATATTGACCAACATAAAAAAATTAACAGTATTACAATCATAGTAGGGCAATTTAACACCCCATTGACACCAATGGACAGATCTTCCAGACAGAAAATCAACAAGGAAACTGCAACCTTAAATAATACACTATCAGATAGATTTAACTGATATTTTTAGAGCATTTCACGCCAAAGCAGCAGAATATACATTCTTTTCAAGTACACATGGAACAATTTCCAAGGGAGACCACATGTTAGGCCATAAAACAAGTCTCAATAAATTTAAGGAGATTAAGATCATATCAAGCATCTTCTCTGACCACAGCAGTATGAAATGAGAAATCAATTACAAGAAAAAGCTGAAAAACACACAGACACATGGAAGCTAAATAACACGCTACTAAGTAATGAATGGGTCAACAATGAGATCAAGGAATAAGTCAAAAGACATCTTAAGACAAATGAAAATGAAAACACAATGACCCCAAATCTATGGGACACAGTAAAAACTATCCTAAGAGGGAAAGTCATAGCAATGAGGCCTACCTAAAGAAAAAATAAAAATCTCAAATAAACAGTCTCACTTTACAGCTAAGGGAACTGGACAAAGAACAGCAAACAAAGCCCAAAGTGAGTACGAGGAAGGAAATAATAAAGATCAGAGCGGAAATAAATGAAATAGAGGCTAAAACATCAATACAAAAAATCAATGAAACCAAGAGCTGGTTCTTTGAAAAGATAAACAAAATTGATAAACCTTCATCAGACTAATCAAGAAAAGAGAGAGAGGATGCAAATAAATAAAATCAGAAATGAAACAGGAGAGGTGAAAACTGACACCAAAGCAATACAGAGGATTATGAGAAAATACTGAAAAAATTATCTGCCAACAAATTGGACAATCTGGAAGAAATGGATAAATTCTAGAAACATACAATCTTCCAAGACTGAATCAAGAAGAAACAGAAAATCTGAACCAACCGATTACTACTAACAAAATCAAATCAATACTCAAAATCTCCCAACAAACAAAAGTCCTGGACCAGATGACTTTACAGGTGAATTTTACCAAACATTCAAAGAATTAACAGTTATCCTTCCGAAACTATTCCTAAAACTTCAAGAGGAGGGAAAGTTCCCAAGTTAATTTTACAAGGTCACCATTACCATGATTCCAAAACCAGACAAAGACATTACAAAAAAAGAAAACTAGAGGCCAGTATACTTGATGAACATAGATGTAAAAATCCTCAACAAAATGTTAGCCAACTCAATTCAGCAATACATGAAAAAGATACACACCATGATCAAGTGGGATTTATTTCTGGGATAGAAGTTTGGTTTATTATCCACAAATCAACTAATATGATACATCACATGAACAAAATGAAAGGTAAAAATCATATTATCATATTAATAGATGCAGAAAAGCTGTTTGACAAAATCCAGCATCCATTTATGACACAAACTCTCAGCAAAGTGGGAATAGAGGAAATATACCTCAAAATACTAAAGGCCATCTATGAGAAATCCACAACTAATGTCATACTCAATGGAAAAAAGCTAGAAGTGTTCTTCTTAAGATCAGGAACAAGGCAAGGATACCTATTTTCACTTCATTCAACACAGTATTGGAAGGCCTAGCCACAGCAATTAGATAAGAAAAATAAATGAAAAGTACCCCAAATTGGAAAGGAAGAAGTAAAACTGTCATTATTTGCAGATGACATGATACTACTGTGTTTCCGAAAATAAGGCCAGGTCTTATATTAATTTTCCCTCCAAAAGATGCATTATGGCTTATGTTCAGGGAATATCATCCTGAAAAATCATTCTAGGGCTTATTTTCTGGTTAGATTTTATTTTCGGGGAAACACAGTATATAGAGCCCTAAATAGTCCACCAAAAAAAACTATTAGAACTGATAAATGAATTCAGTAAAATAGCAGAATACAAAATTACTGTTCAGAAATCCCTTGCATTTGTATACACTAATAATGAACTGTCAGAAAAAGAAATTTAAAAAACAATCCCACTTACAATTCTATCAAAAAATAAAAAAATAAAAAAACACATACCCAATTCCTTTTGTAACTTAGAGGGACTTCTTTAAGTTGAAAAAAAGGAAGATAAAAATATGAATAAAATGCAATAACTACATAGCCATTATCAATTACTTTCAAAGTAAATGGATGAAATGCTCCAATCAAAAGATGGGGTGGCTGAATTGATAAGAAAATAAAACCTTCACATATGCTGCCTACAAGAGACTCACTTATATAGAAAGATACACACAGACTAAAAGTAAAGTGATGGGAAAAGATATTTCATGAAAATGGAAACAAACAAACAAAAAGCTAGGGTGGCAATACTTACAACCAGACAAAGTAGACTGTAAAACAGAGGCTATAACAAGAGATAGGCAAGGACCCAGTAATTTTACTTCTGGGCATTTGTCTGAAGAAATCCAAAACACTACTTGAAGGGACATGTGCATCCGTATGTTCTTTGCAGCATTATTTACAATTACCAACATATGGAGGCAACCTGGGTGTCCATCAATGGATGACTGGATAAAGAAGAGGTGGTACATATATACAATGGAATATTACTCGGCCATAAAAAGGAATAAAAATTTGCCATCTGCAACAACATGCATGGACGTATAGGATATTGTGCTAAGTGGAGTAAGTCAGACAAAGACAAATGCCATATGATTTCACTTATATGTGAAATCTAAAGAACAAGATAAATAGACAAACAAAAGAAAAACTCATTGATATAGAGAACATTTTGATGTTTGCCAGAAGGGAGAAGGGTTGGGGTATGGGTAAGAAGGGGGAAGGGATTAAGAATTACAAATTGGTAGTTGCAAAATTGTCATAGGATGTAAAGTATAGCATAATGAATATACTCAATAGTTTTGTAATAAATATGTATGGTGTGAAATGGGTACTAGATTTACTGAGGTGATCACTTTGTAAGATATATAAATGTCTAATCACTATGTTGTACACCTGAAACTAATGTAATATTGTATGTCAACTGTAATTGAAAAATAAAAAATATTGAAAGAAATATATAAATAAAAGACAAAGAACCCATTTAGATGGCAAACCTAAATAAATGGAGAGAAATACTGTGTTCATGTATTAAAAGACTGAGCATATTAAGGATATCAATTCTCAAATTAATATAGGTTTAATAGCATAAAAATTTCAGCAAGGTTTTTTTTTTACAGATAAAGAATCTTCTTCTGAAATTTATGTGTAAAAGCACTGACTAGTTAAAACAATTCTGAATATTAAAATAATCACAAAGAGAATTATGTCATCAAAATGGCGGCGTGAGGTGAGCCTCTGTAAAGCTCCCCTGGAATTTACAACTAATCGAACAACAATAACTCCACAAAGGACTCCCTGCACAGCAGACAGGCAAGAAGAGGAGGCCCACTACTGAATTCACCTCCAGGTGGGAGAATCGCGCGAGCAGGGGAGGAGGGAGAGGAGACGTGCGGAGACGGAGCCGCGCGGGCGCAGGACACAGACCTAGCTCAGTGCTCGGAGCCCGCTGCATCCTGGATCTTCCGCAGCTGCGGGAGAGGGAAGGACTCGGACTGCTAGGGCTCCGCTTATGGCCCACAGGGCTGAGGGGGCAGCATATAACACGGCTGAACCCAACTCTCACAGCAGAGACCTCGGAGAAAAGGCTGAGGGAAGAAGGCTGAAAACGGTGGTTTAAGCCCTCACTGCCTCAGCGAATGGAAGCCTTAGGCACTGAGACTAGCCGCCCCCTCCCTACCCTCCCAGAGCTCACCCCGCCCCCACCTGCCCGGTGCTAGAAGTGATAAAGTAGCAGTGTCAGATCAAAAGAACAGAATATTTGCTGTTCTGAGAACTGTGGACCACAGACACACATTTGCACGCAGCCCAACTAGTTCTGGCAAAGGGGAGGGAGCTGTGGAAACGGGACCGGCTGTGGTGGTGGTCGCCGCCATTGCTCTGGGCCACCTCTCACAACTCACCCTGCCCCTGGCCCCACCTATCTGGGTGGATCCCTGCAGGAGTAAACAGAACTGCTGAAACATACGGGCTCTGAATCTGGTGCAGAAAGAGCTTTGGAACTTCAAAAGCTCTCCGCACCCCCACAGGGATGTGGCGCCCTATGACCCAGGCGAACTGTTAACAGAGGAGAGGCCTGTCTCCCAGGGAATCCCTCCATGTGGGAGAAGCTGGAATAGTGCAGAGAAAACACAGCACTACTGTGTGAGAGAGGAAAAAAAGGCTGCAGTCGGAGAGAAAATAAAACATTCTACCAACAAGTATTGGAAAACAAAAAAAAAGACCTCTTCCTATCAATCTGTTGCAGAAGCCACTCCTGTCGATGTCTAGGAAGAGAAATAATTGACTCTGGGTGGTGAACACACAATGGGATTTATACATGATGTAATACAGAATTGTACACCTGAAATATATGTAATTTCACTAACAATTGTCACCCCAATAAATTTTAAAAAAATAATAATCACAAAGGAGGAATCACCATACCTGATATTAAGGTCTACTAGCTATAGGAATCAAGATAGTGTGATATTGATCAATGGAACAGAATTAAGAACTCAAAGAGAGACTCATATAAATATGCCCAACTGATTTTTGAGAAAGGTATAATAAGAAATAAATAGTGCTGGAGTAAGTGGACATCCATAGGCCAAAAAAATAATAACAATAAATTTAAAATAAATAAATAAATAACATTGACCTAAACCTTACACTTTATACAAGAATTAACTTAAAATAGATCAGAGACTAATATTTAAAATGTGAAACTACAAAACTTTTAGAAATGTGAGAAATTCTTTGGAATGTCAGGCTAAGCAATGCATTCATACATTTGTCACCAAAAGCACAATCTATGAAAGGTAAAATTAACAAGCTGGATTTCATCTAAATTAAAAATTTTTGCTATTGAAAGTCTATGTGAAGAGTATGAAAAGAAATTCACTATATAAAAAGGGCATTGTAAAACAAGAGAACATTCAGAGAAGAGTAATAATGATATGTAAAGAAATTTGCTTCGAGAACTGTAGAAAAGAGGATACTTAGCAGGGCTATGAGAGCTGTTTTCCAATGTCTTAAGAGTTATTATGACGGAGAAATGTTCTATTTTATCTGGTGATAAAGCTAGAACCAAGTGTTAGGGAAATGGATTTCAGCTTTAAACAGGAAAAACCTCTAATGATTCAAACTGTTTTATATTGGAAAGTCCTTCTTTGAAAAACTGGTAAGGATCCAGGCAGAGGCCAGATGACCGCCTGGCAGGAGTACTGTTACAAAGAGATCCCTAATTTGGGTGGGTTGTTGAATCACATGATCTCAAACTCTTTTGTGAAGTCTCCTTCAAAACAGAATTCATGTCTGATTCCTCACAGCATCCTTGTAGAGTACACCACCTAGCCTCTGCTCCAGAAATACACAGTGAGAAACACACTCTAAGAAGGAGGCATCCTAGGGTCAGTAAGCCAACAAATCCAACTGTGTGTGTGTGTGCTCTGCAGAGTTCCTGAGAGAACCCCTGCTACAGGAATGTATTCTTCTGATCCCACATTGATAATGTTTTAGGGCAGGCCCAAGCAGACAGAGAAGTTGATAAGCGTCAGCCAGAGAGAGGCAGTATGATTTCACTTATATGTGGTTTCCAAAAACACTGAATTAATAGAAACGGAGAATAGGATTGTGGTTGCCAGAGGCTAAGGAGTGGGGAAAACAGAGAGAATGTTAGACATAAGTACAAACTTCCACTTGTAAGATGCATAAGTTCTGGGGATCTAATGTACATCATGGTGACAGTAGTTACGAATATCATATCGTACACTTGAAAGTTTGCTATGACAGAACTTAAATGTTCTCACCAGAACAACAATAAAGTGGTAATTACATAAGGCAAAGGATGTTTTAACTAACCTTATTGTGGTAATAATTTCACAATATATATGTATATCAAATCATGTTGTCGACCACAATACTTTGAAATTGGAAATCAACTGCAAAAAGAAAGCGGGAAGAATCACAAATATGTGGAGATTAAATAACATGCTACTAAATAATGAATGGTTCAAAGAAGAGATAAAAGAAGAGATCAAAAGATACATAAAGACAAATGAGAATGATAATAAGAAATACCAAATTTTGAGGATACAGCAAGAGGGAAGTTTATATCACTAAAAGCCTACCTTAAGAAACAAGAAAAACCTCAAATAAATAACCTAACATTTCATCTTAAAGTACTAGAAAAAGAACAAAGCCCGAAGTCAGTAGAAGGAAGAAAATAATAAAACTTAGAGCAAAATTAAATGAAATAGAGAACAAAAAGATGATAGGAAAAATTAATGCAACAAAGAGTTGTTTCTTTGAAAACATTAATAAAATTGAAAAACCTATGGCTAGACACACTAAGGAGAAAAGAGAAAAGACTCAAATAAACAAAATCAGAAATGAAAGAGAAGTTAAAATGGACACCACAGAAATACAAAGGACCATACAAAAATACTATGAAAAGCTATACACCACCAAATTTGATAACCTAGGAGAAATGGACAAGTTCTTAGAAATACATAACCTTCCTAGACTGAATCATGAAGAACTGGAAAATCTAAATAGACTGATCAACAGTAAGGAAATTGAAATAGTCATCAAAAACCTCCCAAAAAGTAAAAGTCTAGGACCAGATAGCTTCACTAGTGAATTCTACCAAACATTCAAATAAGATTTAAAACCTATTCTTCTCCATACCAAAAAACTGAAGAAGAGGCAATACTTCCTAACTCATTTTATGAGGTCAACATTACCCTGATACCAAAAACTGGCAAGAACAACACAAAAAAAGGAAATGACAGACCAATATCTCTGATGAATATAGATTCAGAAATCCTAAACAAAATACTAGCAAATCAAATACAAGAACACATTAAAAAGATTAAACACCACAATCAAGTTGAGTTCATCTCAGGGGCACGAGGATGGTTCAAAATACTCAAATTGATCAATATCATACACCACATAAACAAAATAAAAGATAAAAATCATATGATCATATCAACAGATGCAGAAAAAGCATTTGACAAGATACAACATCCATTTATGATTAAAACTCTCAGTAAAATGGGTATAGAAGGAAAGTACCTCAACATAATAAAGGCCATATATGACAAACTCTCAGCTAATATCATACTCAATGATGAAACACTGAAAGCTTTTCCTTTAAGATCAGGAACCAGTCAAGGATGTCCTCTCTCATTACTATTATTCAATATAGTGTTGGAAGTCCTAGTCAGAGTAATAAGGCAAGAGAAAGAAATAAAAGGCATCCAAACTGGGAATGAAGAAATTAAACTGTCACTTTTTGCAGATGACATAATTCTTTATGTCACCCTAAAAACTCCACCAAAAAGCTATTAGAAACAAATATGGTAAAGTTGCAGGATACAAACTCAATGTACAAAAATCCATTGCATTCCTATATACTAACAATAACATTTCAGAAGAAGAAATAAAAAAAACACTTCCATTTGCAACTGCAACAAAAAGAACAAAATACCTGGGAATAAACTTAACAAAGGATGTGGAGGACCTATACACTGAAAACTACAAGACATTATTAAAAGAAATTGAAGGAGACACAAAGAAATGGACAGATATTCTGTGTTCAGAGGGGAAAAGAATCAGTGTAATTAAAATGGCCATATTACCCAAAATAATATACAGATTTAATGCCATCCCCATGAAAATCCCAATGGCATTTCTCAGAGATATAGAACAAAAAAATCTTCAAATTTGTATGGAACCACAAAAGACCCTACATAGCCAAAGCAATCATGAGAAAAAGAACAATACTGGAGGTATCACACTCCCTACCTTCAAATTATGCTACAAAGTTGCTATAAGCAAAACAGTATGGTATTGACAGAAAAACAGACACATAGACCAATGGAACAGAACTGACAGTCCAGAAATAAATCCGCATGTATATAGGCAACTAATTTTTGACAAAGGAGCCAAAAATAAACAATGGAGAAAAGAAAGTCTCTTCAACAAATGGTACTGGGAAAACTGGAAAGCCACATGCAAAAGAATGCAACTAAGAACTGCTTTGTGACACCATTCACAAAAATTAACTCAAAATGGATCAAAGACCTAAATATAAGACCTGAAAAAGTTAAATACATAAAAGAAACATAGGTACTAAACTTATGGACCTTGGTCTCAGAGAGCATTTTATGAATTTGACCTCAAAGCCAAGGGAAGAAAAAGCGAAAATAAGTGAACGGAACTATATCAACCAAAAAGCTTCTGCACAGCAAAAGAAACCATTAGCAAAACAAAAAAGTAACCAACCAAATGGTAGAAGATTTTTGCAAACAATACCTCCAGTATGAGGTTGATATCCAAAATATATTTGGAACTTACACAATTCAGCAACAACAAAAGAACAAACTCCAATTTAAAAAATGGGCAGAGGACCTCAACAGACACTTCTCCCAAGACATACAAACGGTTAACAGATATATGAAATGATGTTTAACTTCATTAGCTATCAGGGAAATGCGAATCAAAACCACAATGAGATATCCCCCTCACACCTGTTAGAATAACTACTATCAACAAGACAAAAAGAACAAGTGTTGGAGAGGTTGTGAAGAAAAAGAAACCCCTCATACATTGCTGATGGGAATGCAGATTGGTGCAGCCGTTATGGAAGGCAGTGTGGAGGTTCCTCAAAAATTTAAGAATAGAGTTACCATATGATCCAGCAATCCTTCCTCTGAGGTTTACTTGAAAAATTTCAAAACATTTATTCATAAAGATATATGCAACCCTATGTTCATTGCACCACTAGTCACAGTGGCCAAGGCATGGTAACAACTGAAGTGTCCTTTGAAGATGATTGGATAAAGAAGATGTGTTATATATACACAATGAAATATTACTTGGCCATAAGAAAAGGTGAAATACTGCCATTGGTGACAACATGGATGGATCTTGAGAATATGCTAAGTGAAATAAATCAGATGGAAAAAAATGAGAACCATAAGATTTCCCTCATATGTAGAATATAAAACTGAAAGCAATAACAAACAAGACAAACAAACGAATGAAAAACTCATTGACACAAACAACAGTATGGTGGTTACCAGATGGGAAGGGGGTTTTTAGGAGGTTGAAGAGGGCAGAGTGTCAAATATATGGTGGTGGAAGGAGAAGAAACGTTAGGTGGTAAGCACACAATGCAATTTACTGATGATGTATTATAGAACCGTACATTGAAACTTACATAATCTTATTAACCAATGTCACCCCCAATAAATTTAATAATTCATTTAAAAAATAAAAAATTCATGTTGTATAGCTTAAACTTACACAATGTTATATGTCAATTATATGTCAATAAAGTTGGGAAAAAAACCCGAAAACAAAAACCTGCTGTTTTTTAATAGCACTGAATCTATATATCAATTGGAAAAGAACTATTATTTTTAAATATTTAGTTTTCTAATCCATGACCATGGTATATATTTGAATCTTTTTTATTTGGGTCTTTTTCAATATACTCCAATAAAGTTTCAGGTTTTTTTTTTTTAAAGTTGGTTGTCACCGTGTGAGGGATATAAACGATAAATGTCTAACTATTACATTGTTTTAGATTATTACATTGTGCACCTGAAACTAATTTAAAAAAATGTTTAAAATAATAATAATAATAAAAAGTTGATGGACATTCTTCCATAGCAGTGGCATAGTGTCTGAGCTTGGCAGCTTCAGTCTGTCTAAAGGACCAATACAGTCAGGGCCACCAAGGGTCTACGAGGTCTGACAATCAAGTTCACGAACTCATCCTAGAAAAAGTGCTACATACCTCATTGCTGAATATCACTATGGTCACCTTCGAAGTACTCCCCCTGGGAAGCTATGCACCGACGCCAGTTCCTAGTCCACCCTTCAAAGCAATTTTGGAACTCTTTTTCTGGAATGGCCATCAGAGCTGTCTTTGGATTACCCTTGATGTCCTGAATGTCATCAAAATGTCTTCCTTTCAATATTTCCTTTATCTTTGGGTAAAGAAAGAAGTCACTGGGGGCCAGATCAGGTGAGTAGGGAGGGTGTTTCAATACAGTTATTTGTTTACTGGCTAAAAACTCCCTCACAGACAGTGCCGTGTGAGCTGGTGCATTGTGGTGATGCAAGAGCCATGAATTGTTGATGAAAAGGTCAGGTCGTGTAATTTTTCCATGCAGCCTTTTCAGCACTCTCAAACAGTAAACTTGGTTAACTGTTTGTCTAGTTGGTACAAATTAATAATGAATAATTCCTGATATCAAACAAGGTTAGCAACGCCATTTTGACTCTTGATTTGGAGTGACGGAACTTTTTGGGTCATGAATTGGTTGACATCCATTGTGCACTTTGATGCTTTGTTTCAGGGTCGTATTGGTACACCCATGTTTCATCACCAGTGATAACATGGCCCAAAACATCGTCCTGCATCTCCAAAAGGTCTTGGCAAACTTCACCTCTCCTTTGCTTTTGTTCATCAGTGAACTCCTTCGAGACCATTTTTGCACACACCTTTCTCATGCCAAGATTTTCAGTTAAGATTTTCCTAACTGTTTCTCTATCAATGTTTACTTGGTCTGCTATGCTTCTCACATGATTTTGACGCACAATTCGATGAATTTTTGCAATGTTTTCATCAGTTCTGCTCATTACTGGCCGTTCTGACCTCTTTTCATCAGTGACGCGTTCTGTCCCCTGAGAAAAATGTTTAATCCATTTGTACACTGCCGTTTTCTTCATGGCATTATCCCCATAAACTTGGACTAACGTGTCCCTGATTTCATTCTAGTCTTGCCAAGTTTAACAAGAAATTGAATGTTTGTTCATTGCTGTAATTCAAGCTCAAACATTCTAACGACGACACACAAAAACACGCAACAGTAATGAATGCCACTCAGGAAGACACTGCCACATGTCAACCCGAACACAGCTGTGAGCCACTGATATACCAAGGTTATGAAACCTTACCAGGCTGTTTGTACAGTGCTGCCAATGTAAGCACACGGCCGCAAGTTCACAAACTTAATTATCAGATCTTGTGTTTACTTGAGGGAACTGAATAGTCTCACAGAGAAAAACTCTTCCATTAGAAGGAGAACAGGGGTGTTTAAATTTGGTCCAAGTTTAGTAGGTCAGTTTTGAAGAGGAGACAAGGGCATTAGTCTAAGAATATCACTATTCCTGTCATTCAGATTGTCCTTAGACTTAGCCTCTGCAGTCCTGAGTCCTGGAGTGACCTGGTTCTCCAGTTCTGCAGTCCTGGAGAACCATCATAGTAGGAGGAGGAGAGAATGAGGGCAGAGGGAGGGAGGGAGGAAGAGAGAGAGAGGCTCTAAAACGCTCAATCTGGAGTAGAGAAGGAGTGGAGAAGGAGCAGAAACCATCACTCCTCAGTAACCTGCCCACAGCTTTGGTACCTTCAGTAATGGCCTGGTAAGCACTGATTCCATTTCAGCTATAGGAGTCGTTATAGTAGCGGGATCAGGACAGAAGAAAATGGCAGATGCCGTGATGCGGTTAAGAGGAGTACACGTCTAACTCTCCTTGACAATTCCTAGACCATTATAGAAGGAATGCAATGGGAACTGGAATCTCTTTAAAAATGGATAGAACCGAAGCCAAATAAATACACTATCATTTTTATCATGCTAAACAAAATTTTACTCCCAGCTCCCATGGTCAGAGATGGCGGAGTAGGTAAACACTTGCTTACCATCTCTCATGCTGGGATCCTTCAGCAAAAACTGCATTTATAAGACAAAAAGATTACAAGGCTGTCCTTCTTCAGGAAACAAACCTTACAAAGTACACAGTCAAAGGCCTCAGGGGAGAAAGGAAGAAAGTGGAAAGTTGCCATCGATTTTAGCTTCTTAGCAGCACATTGCTAAATGACCTTTCTCCCCAGTCCTTCTAAAGACAGAGAACCGTAAGTGCAAGCTTTATGGAGTGGCCAGAGAGAGTGTGGTGTCACCATGGTATCAGGCCACAGGAGGCAAAGCTGACTGAATGGCGGTCCTGCTTAGTTAATAATGTTGCTAGGAAACCCACATCTGCCAAGGTTCTACCCACTCTGCTTTCTGTGCATCATTTACTCACCAGAAATGACATGGGAACACCACCCACAAAGTTGGAAGAATTCCCACCACAAAGAAGATCTGGCAAATCCCCTGCAACTGAGGCAGGAGCCAGCCTATTGCTGCTCCCTACACACTGGCCATACGGTTAGCTGTCCCTCAGAGGAGTTCACCCATCCCCCAGGGTCACCCACCCCTCAGGGTGCATTCCAGAACTGCTACCAGACCTGCTGTGCTCCAGCTTCACCAGTCTATACCACAGAGTAGGAGCCATCCAAATAGTTACAGCAAGAGCCTGGTTGCAAGCAAGACAAGGGATAGCTATGGATGAAATCTCACCAGAGAACTGGAAGGCATGTAACACTAAGATGGGTTGCTGGGGGGCGGGGCAGGGAAGAGGGACTGGCAGCAGGAATCTCAACCTGAGAATAATTTGTGGTCCCTGTAGTACTTAATGAACACACACTTTCTGCAAGATGCTACCCTACTCACTGGGGATCAGAGTTAAATTAGAAACAGCATGGACCACCAAGTTGACAATAAAGGGGAAAGACCTATCAATCTCTAACTAGAAATCAATGTGTGCAATGCGGAAACAGAGTGATGAACCAAATGCTGTGAGGAGAGGAAGAAGGGAAATACGCCAATAGCCCAGGAGCAGTCAAGGGCCCCCTTTCCTACTTCTTAGGTGCAGGGGACTATGGGAGTCAGCGCCCCTTAAGGGACAGGGTCAGGGCAGACCAGAAGGAATGGCTTACTGTCTGCTTGTAGGAAAGAGCAAGGAAAGGGGAGACACTCATTAGCACTACATTCAGAGGGAGGAGGAGAATCTCATCATACCCCAAAGTGAAGTGGGTCCAGGAAATGTGAAGAAGTGGCTTTTAGGCTAATACTGTCCAGTGGAATAGAATGTGGGCTCCAAATGCAAGCCACATATGTACAGAGGGTGCCAAAAAAAAGTATACACATTTTAAGAAAGGAAAAAACTGTATTAAAATTGTAATACTCAATATATACTGATAACAAAAGATGAATACAAGTCACGTGTATACATGTTTTTTGACACCCCCGGTATTTTGAAAATTTCCAATAGCTTGCACTGAAAAACAAAAGTACAAAGAACACATGAAATGAATGGTATATTTAACACAATATATCCAAAAACTATTATTTCAACTTGTGATCAAGATAAACAAATTATGAATCCTTTATTGAGATCTTTCATATTTTTTTATACCAGTCTTTTTTTAAAAATTTTTGATTGGGGAATATTGAGAAACAGTGTGTTTTTCCAGGGCACATCAGCTCCAAGTCACTGTCCTTCAATCTAGTTCTGGAGGGCACAGCTCAGCTCCAAGTCCAGTTGCCATTTTCAATCTTAGTTGCAGGGGGCACAGCCCACCATCCCATGTGGGAATTGAACCAGCAACTTTGTTGTTAAGAGCTCTCGCTCTAACCAACTGAGCCAACCGACAGCCCCTCCAGGAGCTCAGTGGCAGCTTGTTGTCTTCAGTTTAGTTGTGGAGGGCGCAGCTCACTGGCCCATGTGGGAATCGAACCTATAACCTTGTTGTTGAGAACTCACACTCTAACCAATTGAGCCATCCAGCCGCCCCTCTTTCATATTTTTTTCACGCTAAGCCTCTCATTTAGGAACAACCACCTTTCAGGTGGTTGGTGGCCACTATATTGGACAGCACAGTTCAAGACAAAGGAGTCAGGGTCAGAAAACAGAAAGGAAAGAGCCAACTCGAAGAGCAGCTATGAAAATACAAACTTTGACTCTGACACCCGTCCAATGCACAAGAGTTAGGTAATGCTTATAAGTATCATCAAGGGAATAACAGCTACGTTAGTATCACGTTCTTGTGTGCCGTTGTTTTACATGCATTATGTCATTTCATTCGTACAGATACCCAGGAAGTAAGCACTGCCATCATCTCCATTTTATAGCTGAGAAAATTGAGGCTCAAAGGTGTAAAATAGCCTGTCCAAGGTCACGAAGCTGGTAGGAAAGAGGAAGGCTTTGAGCTCATCTTTGTCTAAGCAAGTCCTCTCAGCCACTCACTAGATTGTTCCCCATACACTGCTTTGGCTTTATTAGATCAAGAGCTGCCTGAGTCAGGAATGGGTCTTACTCATCTCTGAATCTCCTCCCACAGGACGCACTTCTAAGGTGACCCGAGCTTGTGAGTGAACGAGTGGTCATTATTAGTTTAATCTCTTTGTTTCTGTACGTATTGACCTAGCCTGATCCCTAAACTTATCAAACTCTCCCCCCAGCCACCACCAAACTCGCATACTGTAAGTAAATAATAAATGCCACTTTTGAGGACATGCAAAAAGTATACAAAGCCATTGCATTTGGCCAGGGAGGAGGTCATCAGTGACTTTTGAGGGCACAAGTTCATTAGGAAAATGCAGGAGAGAAATCTGGGGAGCTTGACTCCTCTAGATAATGTGAGGGCGTCTGCTGGATGCAAACGGCAGGGTGAGGCCTGGGCTTGAGGAGAGCTGAGAGTAGAGGTGGTGTGGAAAAAAGCTGCAGGGTCCACAGGAAGGAAAGTGCAGGATGGCAGCACAAGGGGCAGAGGTGTGGCCAGGCAGCATGGGTGATGAATGACCCCCCTGCAATGTTTCAGGCCCTTGACTATCAACACCTCTCAGCCTGTGATGATTCATCAACTGGAAAGTGGAGGCTAGATGATATTTAAAGTCAAGGACTGGATGAGGTGACTGAAACACAAGGTCAGACAATTACGTTCGTGATCTCATCCTAGAAAAAGTGCTACATACCTCACTGCTGAATATCACTACGGTCACTTTCAAAGTACTCCCCTTCGGAAGCTATGCACCGACGCCAGTGCCTAGTCCACCCTTCAAAGCAATTTTGGAACTCTTTTTTCTGGAATGGCCATCAGAGCTGTTGTCATATTACCCTTGGTGTCCTGAATGTCATCAAAATGTCTTCCTTTCAATATTTCCTTTATCTTTGGGTAAAGAAAGAAGTCACTGGGGGCCAGATCAGGTGAGTAGGGAGGACGTTCCAATACAGTGATTTGTTTGCTGGCTAAAAGCTCCCTCACAGACAGTGCTATGTGAGCTGGTGGATTGTCATGATGCAAGACCCATGAATTGTTGGCGAAAAGTTCAGGTCATCTAACTTTTTCATGCAGCCTTTTCAGCACTTCCAAATAGTAAACTTGGTGAACTGTTTGTCCGGTTGGCACAAATTCATAATGAATAATCCCTCTGTTATCAAAAAAGGTTAGTAACATCGGTGCAACAAGTTCGCGAACTTAATTGTCTGTGTAAAACATATAGAGAAGAAATAGAGGAGAAGGTGTGGAGCACCCTCCCATTGATTTACAGGTGGCACTATGAGGGTGGGACAGCCAATGAGGCAGGAGGAAAATTCTGAAGAACATGAAATATTTCCAGGTCATCCTGTAGAAAGGAAAACAAACAAACAAACAAACAAACAAAGAAGGAAGTGTTAGCTGGTGACATTGACCACAGAAGTTTCAGTGGTAGGAGTTAAAGCCTCACCGGAGTGGGTTCAAGTGAAAAGGGGAAAAGAAAAACTAGAGAGAGTGAATCTAAACAATTTTTGAGGCATTTTACTGTAAGAGGAGGTTAAGGAAGAGGATGATGAGCGTGTTGTCGAAGCGACGGAGGGCAGGAGCAGAAGGAATAATCTGGAAGCTAATGAAAGGTTTTTGTGGGTGGGGGGGGGTTAGGGTTTTGGCTAAAGCTCATTAGTAAGGAAAAACTCCCACTTTTGAATGAAATACCCAAGACAAGGGAGCAAAAAGTCCAATTGCTACTTGTGATTTGTATCACTACATGGGTTTGAGGCCTGGATAATATATTATTTTGATGAAGATGAGAATGACAATGATCGATAACATTCATGATGAATAATAACATCCAGCAGATGAGTGGCTGCTATTGCCAAGCTCTATGCTAAGCATTATGAAATGATCTCTTTGATTCTCATAATCATATGAACTAGGTACTATTTTATCTCCATTTCACAGATAAGAAAACTGAGGCACAGAAAGATTAAGTAACTTTCCCAAAGATGTCTATTGGGCCGGCCCGGTGGCGCAGGCGGTTAGAGCTCCGTGCTCCTAACTCCGAAGGCTGCCGGTTCGATTCCCACATGGGCCAGTGGGCTCAAAAAAAAAAAAAAAAAAAAAAAAAAACCAAAGATGTCTGTTGGCGAGGTTAGGATTTGAACCCAAGCATTCTGGTTCCAGATCCCTTGTGAGAATTAGGGGTCGGGGTGCTGGGACCAGTGAAGGAAATGATTCTTACCTTCCAAAGCGAGTTCTTACCTGGGAAGGCAGGTACATATAGTAGAAATATTTCTCTCTCTTCCCTTACTTTTCCAAACTATGGCAAACGATGGACCTGGCAAACCCTCAAACATTCTAGCATTCCTGCCTTCAGGATCAATTCACATATTTTCCAGCTCCTCAGAGGAAGTTAGTACAATACAGACACCCTACTTCATGTACTTGGCTATATTTTGTGGTTAACCCCCGTATTTCTCTGAGATTTCATTAATTTCAAGAAAGCTACAGTTGAAATCAATACCCAAGAAGTCTGTGAGGAGAAATGTCAATGTTTTAGTAGAAAAGGGTAACAGTGGAAAAACTGTAGCTATTTTTTAGCTGAATAATCACTGATATAAAATGAGTTGAAATCTCTATCTAATAGAGCAGAGAAAAAAGAGTAGGATGTTCTTTCAAAATGACTACGGCTGTCATTGGCATATGAGACAGCAATGGAAGGCGACCCTGGCCATGGCTGGTTGAGAAGATGCCACGTCAGGCATGTCAATTGCAGAATTACGTTCTGAGTTGAAGGCAGAAGTTTCACCAGATATCTTCCTCCTTCTTCAAACAACTCAAACAGCCAAGCTGGAGTGGGAAAGGGAGGGCAACAGAAACATTAAAAATGGGAGACACTCAAGTCCATGCCTTGGGCTTTGTGCCTGACTACCTAAGAGCTACCAAAGGAAAGGACCATTAGCCCTTCTCAGGAGTCTCAAAGCATTCTCTCTCCCCATTCTCCCAGAGAAGTTAAAAACACCACCATTACTGGGCTGCAGACATCATCCAAGGATATGCTGACTATCTTGATGTGCTAGAAGGAATGCTAGGTTATGAGTCTGAAGACCACAGACTCTTAGTGGCAGAGGATTCCTGCACTGCCACTTACTAGCTGTGTGACTTTGGGAAAGTACTTAACCCTTCTGATCCTCATTTGGAAAATAGAGAAAATAATAGTACCTACCACCTAGGGGAGATATGAGGATCAAATGAGACAACACACATGAAGGTATTTTACATATAAGAAAAAAATATACAGTATGTAAATTATCCTTTATGATCCCTAAATTTAGCTTATTATATGATGCTTACTTGCTATATAGTATCTGCAGAGGCATGCGAGGTTGGACAATTAGGTTCGTGAACTCATCCTAGAAAAAGTGCTACCTACCTCATTGCTGAATATCACTACAGTCATCTTTGAAGTACTCCCCTTGGGAAGCTATGCACCTATGCCAGCGCCTAGTCCACCCTTCAAAGCAATTTTGGAACTCTTTTTCTGGAATGGCCATCAGAGCTGTCGTCGTATTACCCTTGATGTCCTGAGTGTCATCAAAATGTCTTCCTTTCAATATTTCCTTTCTCTTTGGGTAAAGAAAGAAGTCACTGGGGGACAGATCAGGTGAGTAGGGAGGGTGTCCCAATACAGTTATTTGTTTACTGGCTAAAAACTCCCTCATAGACAGTGCCGTGTGAGCTGGTACATTGTCGTGAAGAAAGAGCCATGAATTGTTGGTGAAAAGGTCAGGTCGTCTAACTTTTTTTTTTTTTTCACGGTCTGTTAGGTATATTATTAATACCGTTCCTGCTCAGGAACAATGGTTCCAGGTCTAGAGTAAATTTGACAAAGGCAAAAGCACTAGAATCTCACTCCTTAGAGATAAACAGTGTTCTATACAACTTTTAGTGGAAACCTGTTTAGCCTTTTCAGCACTTCTAAATAGTAAACTTGGTTAACTGTTTGTCCAGTTGGTACAAATTCATCGTGAACAATCCCTCTGATATCAAAAGGTTAGTAACATTGTTGCAACAAGTTTGCAAACTTAATTGTCAGATCTCGTATGTTCTTATACCAAAAGATCAGTGTAACCTCTGAGTGAAAGCCTAGTAAAGAACTTAGAAGTGGGACCTTCTGACTCAAACACAAGTACTCTAGCCATCTCACACATTTTTTAAACTGTCTAAAGACATACTGACTTATAATAAATCTCACAGATGGGGGGACCCGACAGATCACCCGCTTCCATACACAACCTTCAGGCAGATCCAGTATTATAATTCCCATTTTACTGAGAGCCCATTTAGCATAGTGGTTAAGAGGATAGAAAACTTCAATTGTCCTACGGGTAATAGTAAGATGGTAGTGCTATTTTTATTTTTATTTTATTTATTTATTTATTTTTCACTTCTAAAGTTTTTAATGGTTTCATTTTTTTAAATCAAAAAACTACTATAGAATGCTTCATGAATTTGCGTGTCATCCTTGTGCAGGGGCCATGCTAATCTCTGTATCGTTCCAACTTCAGTATATGTGCTGCCTAAGCGAGCACAGTAGTGCTATTTTTAAATTACCTTATGTAAATTGTAGGATAAATCAAATAAGTATGCTATCACTAGGAACCAAGATTCTCAGCATAAGAAAAAAGGGACACAAACACAAAACCAAAGAAAAGTAAAAATCCTGAAACCTTACACTTAAATTGGAAATGTCACCAATGTCACCCCAATACATTTAATAAATAAAAAAGGAATATCAAAATGATCTCATGATAATTGTCTTTCCATAAAGTACATACATAAAGTACATTGGGGTCACCAATGTCACCCCAATACATTTAATAAATAAAAAAGGAATATCAAAATGATCTCATGATTATTGTCTTTCCATAAAGTACATATTTCCTAGCTTTGTCCACCAAAAAGTCTAGAAGCACTTACTATCCAGTAGTAATGAGTAGCATCAATATTGTGGTTTCTAAATGACATTTCCCAACAAAAGGAACCAGAACTTCCTAGAGAAATGACTGATTCTAAGTTTGGGGAATCAAGTGTACAAAATGGCTCTGAGATATTGTGCCAGAAAGCAAATATACTTTCAAAGATCACTGGAGTCGTGTCAAAAAGGTGCAATAGCCAATTGCAACTTCCACAGGCTAAAAATGGGGCAATTAAAGCATCAAAAAGATTTAGTATAATCTACTGAAGCAAAAATATATTTAAAAATCCACACTTTTTAAATAGTAATACTAAAATAATCATTGGTTACTGTTGGAATTTATGAAGACACTGACTCATCACAATAAAAATTCATAACTAGATCATAAAAATTAAGCATTCATTCTGCTGCTCCTGTATAAACTGTATCTCAAGATAGCCCAATAGTTGATAATGGAAGGTTCTTTATGGAAGAACGAAAAAATCCCCAAATCACCATTTTGCAACTCTCAACGAAATAGAGGATCTAGAAAACAACCGCTAAGTGACAACAAAACCATTAGGAGAAAAGGTGATGAAAATTTCATAATGGCAGGGTCAGATTGACATCACCTGAACCCACTAAGGAAAGCTTGCCTCACTTTTTAGAGCTAACAACCAGATCTTATGTGCCTCCTGATACAACAGGAAGTACACATTACCAATTATGAAGAAGTCTCAAGAAATGTACTTGCGTGCATGTTTGTATGCAGACACACACACACACACCCTTAATTTAATCAAGCACTTATATCTACCTATGATTATAAAAGAAATACTGGGAAAACAGAAACAAGTTAAACTGTACCAAAAAGTAGCAATTGATCAAATCCAGAATATGGGACATTCCACAGTTCAAATGAACTAATTTTTTAAAAATAATGAATGTCAGAGGTAGAGGGAGAAAGAGGTAGAGGCCATTTTATATTAAGATAAATGTAGTGACGTAATTTCTAAATGCAATGAGTGGATGTCATTTGGATTCTCATTTTTAAAAACCAATTATAATGTATCCGATGGACATGCGTCCTATTTGGGAGACCACCTCAGGGATACTGTGGATACCTGATCATGGCATTGTACATCAGAAGCTAAACATTAATGAATGCCAACTATAATTTTATATATATAATGTGATGGTTCAGTGTGAGGTCGGAGGGATAGTGGATGGGGGGAGGGGGGTTCACAGTATGAGGGATATAAATGATGAACGTCTAAGTATTACCTTGTTTTGTACACCTGAAACTAATAAATAAATAAATTAATTAAAAAAAAATAAATAAAAAAAAATAAAAAAATAAAAACCAATTATAAGACAAAAACTTAAGACAATCAGAAACATTTCAATTTGGATTTGATATTATGGAATTATTGTGAATTTTGTTAGATATAATGGCACTTCAGTTATATTTTTTAAAGTTTATCTGTTAGAGATACACATTGAAGTGTTTGCAGGTGCAATGATATGGTATTTAAGATTTGCTCTACATACACAAAAATATTTGGAAGGTATAGCGAAAGGGATAGTAGATAAAACAAATATGGCAACATGTTAATTATTGAAGCTGAATGCTGAGTAGTTAGTGATTCATTATACTCTTCATTTTTATTCATGCTCGAAAAATTCCACAATAAAGTCAAAAAGTGAGCATGGTTATGTCACTTTACCTTTCTGTGTCTCCTTTTGATTATATGCAAAATGAGGATAGTAACAGTGCTGGCCTAGGGGTTCTGTGAGGGATAAATGAGTGTATGAATGCAAAATGTTTGGGACAAGCTTTGGTACACACCAATGAAAAATGAGAACTTATCTGCCCAAGACTATCTACTAAATTTGGGGTTTGCACACTTTTTCTATAAAGGGCCAGATAGTACATATTTTAGACTGTGCAGGACATACGATCTCTGCTCCAAGGACTCAACTCTGCCCGTCTAGCATGAAGACAGCCAAAGGCAATACATGAATAAATAAGTGTGGCTGTGTTCCAATAAAGCTTTATTTACAAAATCATGCAACAGGCCAGATTTGTCCCATGAGCTGTAGCTTGATGATTCGTGTAGTCTGTAATGAAAAAGATGATTCGTGTAGTCTGTAATGAAAAAGAAAACAAAAGCTAGGTCTTCTTCCTCTGAGGTTGCATTATCCAAACCCCTTTCAACTAAACCAATGCATGTCATAAAAGAGATGTGAAAAAAAAATCATAGTTTTGACAAATGTAATGAACACTTGTAAATTACAGAGCTAGCTTTTGATTGAGAGTACATGTGCTTAAAGGCAAAGCACTTGCAGATAATTTTAAAAATAAGAATATAGAAAATATTTCTTAAGCCAACTTGTTCCACCAAACTCGAAAGAGCTTTTCCTGTCCTGATGCCCTCAGTCATCGCAATGTTACAGAAACCCTTGTTAATTTTTAAAAATGATACTACTTTATTCATAGTTGCTCTCCAACTCGATTATCATACAAGAAATAACTTAGCCAGTCCCTGGAGGTGTCTTCCTTGCTGTTGCTAGAGAGAGGGCTCTCAGGTTGGAAACTGTGTCTCAGAGAGCTCAGTGTTATGGGGGAGGGTCCCCCGAAGACCCGGGCATTTCTCCCACTTCATTATCAGTGCTCTCAGCCCCCCAAAACCTAGCATCCCAAACTTTACCTCTTACTTTTTCACCTCACTGCATGGGGGTGCTCCCATTTTTGAGAATATTATGAAAGCAAGACAATCTGATGGACTAGTCTTCAAATTTGACTTCTGAAATGTTAAAAGTTAAGAAACATAATTAAACTGCAAATGCATTAACATTTATATAAAATATAAACCAAATGCTTATCCTGATTCACCAAACAAATTACACTTTGAACATTATAAAAAACCAACCACTTATCACCGGCACCATTTGAAATTATTGCTAGTACTACAACTCCAAATGCCTAAGATGCCTTAAATACAAACCCTGAACATTTACATACTGATTTCATGAGCAAAGCAGAAGGTATTTGCCGGTAACAGTACAGGACTCAGCAATTTTATTGTCTGAGTAATCCTGGTTCGTTCTGATATGAAAATTCAATTATTTTAGAACGGGCCCTCTCATTAAATTTTGACAAGCAGCACGAGCTCGGTACCAGTTATAGCTCGAAGAAACCGGGGGTGCCTGATAGCACCACACTGAATTTTAAAATGTAGTATTTTTGCAGGACAAGATTATCTGACAATTTTGTATTAAAAGAAGAAAAAAAATTAATCAAATACATTGTAATATTCCACATTGGTATATTTGGTCTTCTTTTTACAGATATTTTACTAAAAATTTGCTGCAAAAAAAAAATGTTTATTGCCTGCTTTCCCCGATTTCGCAATTGAGCAATGTACGAGAAAAATATGTATATGTCGGTAGTGAACAGGAAGTATTTGACTAACACATTTTTACCTACTGCTTCCTTTATCAATTGAAATGTATTTGTGGTGCTTATAAACGTGATTTCCAGAAACAGAAATGACTTTATTTGCACATAGCCTCTTTTTTATTAGGATGCTTATTGTCCAAGAAACCTCTTTTAGAGCAACTTTTGAGCAAGCCTATTGTCTTTTAAAGCAGAGCTTACAGCTAATCACAACATGGGAACAAATAAACAGTTTCATTTATTCCCCATAGAGTTGAAAGAAGAATAACAAAGTCTCTAGCTCTGGGTTTGTTTATTTTATTTTTATCCTGTCTTGTTTTTTTCCCGTAAAATGAAGGTTTCTAGGTGCCATGGGCTCTCTGCCAAAGGTGTTTTTCCATGCTCCAATATGTCTGTCCACACGTGGTCTGTCATGAAGAGGGGCACACAAACGGTTCCTATGAGTTGCTTTAGGGACTAAACATTCAACCAAGGAGAAGGAGCCACAACATCAACAGCTCCAAACTCTGAATCAGAGAGAGGAACAATGAATAGTATGGTGAACTGAAAAGCAAAAGAGTACAGAAAGGACATCTGGCTCCCTGCAGGGGCTGACTCTGAAATCAAGCAAGAGGACCCAAGAGCAGGTCTGACTGACGATGGTGATGCTCTGAGCAGGCCCCGCCTCCCTCCAGCCCTCCCCACTCTTAACTCTCCTCTTCCCTTTCTCTCAGTACCTTTGAGTCTTAACACTCCATCTTTTTGTGCTCAGTTGCTTGTTAACCCCTTCTTCCCAATCACACACACACCCACCCACACACACACAAACACACACACACACCAAATGGTATTTAACATGTTTTATTGAATTAATTTTAACTTTGAGAAGTTTTTGAGAATACTAGATTATTGCACAGATTTCCAATTAAGATTCTGGGCCTTGATGTTCTACCTTTAAAGACTGAGCTTGGTAACTCATACATAACTGTTTGGAAGAATATGATCATTGAAATAATAGTATTATACATCTTTTTTTTGGAAGAAGGGGAAGACAGGATGAAGAAGGAGGATCCAGGCAAAGAGTTTACAACACAAATTATTTCATATTTTGTTGCTAAAGAGAAATATTAACTTAGAGATCAGTTGGCTTTGTACTGTCTGACCTACAATCCTTATTGGCAGTACTAGTTGAATTAGAAAGTAAAGTTCTCTATCCTGCAATATTCTAGAAAAATGTTATTCAGTTTTAAAGAACTATCAAAAGATGGCAACCTAAGAAAGGAGCCTTGGGGAAGAGAGTTCAACAATAGAACCTGGGAGAACTGAGGCGCTAGGGATCTGTAGGCCACCTACAAGAGCAACCGGGACCAGGACCCAGGTGTCAGACTTAGATACCAGGCTGAATAAATTTTATTTCCTCCAACATTAGGAATAGAACTAGCCTAGAAGGCCTGGGAGTGAAGATAGAATTAGACTTACATGGTAAGCTGAGCAAACATGGGCTCTCTAACTAGACTATGGACTGTAAATGTCTCATTCTATAAAGTGAAAACTTATGCTCCTTCAAATAGAATAAATTAGTCCACTATTTTTGGCTTCCAACAACAATGGCCGTACCGATTTGCATAAATATACAGACTAAATTCAAGGGCCCAGCGTGGTCCATATAATAGAGAAAACATCACATACATGAAATGCAAAACAGTCACAGATGATTTCATGACCGATCACAGTCTATGGAGCACGATAAAGAACTGAGCTTAAGATTGTGAGCTCACCTCTTTTAGCTACTTTTAGGCAGAAATAAGCTTGAGTCATCCAGGTTCAACTGCAAGACCCTTAATTCCATCCCAAATACAGGGGAATACATCTTTTTGAAATACCCAACAATAAGACTTCGCTACTTATTACCCCACCAATCTGGAATCTGTGATTATTCAGACAGAGATTTTATTGGTTTATCTTGGTCCAACAAAATATTTCTTCAGAGGAAGTTATGATTTAATGATGTGAACCACTTTGCAGAGGGCAAGAAGAGAGACGTCTCAAGTATGAAAGAGAATCTCGTCTGCAGTACTTTAACCATGATAGAATCACAAACTCCCTGGTTGGAAGGTAATTTGGGACCACCAAGTCCAACCTGGTGCCCATTCAACATATGAATCTTCTCTACTGTACAGTCATGAGCCACAAAACGATGTATTGTTCAACGACAGACCACATATAAGATGGCGTTCCCCTAAGATTATAATGGAGCTGAAAAATTCTTATGGCCTAGTGACACTGTACTTGTCATAAGGTCATAGCACAATTCCTCATGTGTTTGTGGTGACGCAGGTGTACACAAACCTACTGTACTGCCAGTCATAGAAAAGCCTACCACATACAATTATGTCCAGTACATAATACTTGGTAATGATAATAAACAACTTTTTACTGGTTTCTGTATTTATTATGCTATACTTTTTACCATGATTTTAGAGTGTACTATTTCTATTTATTAAAAACATTTCGCTGTAAAACAGTATGCCATGTTTCGCCAACAGAAGACTCATACATCTCGTGGTTATCCAGTGTCTTGATGGCATCATTTCTCTTGTGTTTGATTTGTTCTCATGTTGTTTTGTACAGTAACACGCTGTTCAGGCTTGTAGCCTTAGGCAATACGCTACCCCAGGTAGCCTGCTTGCTCCTCTAGAACGCACTCATTTCATCTGTCTTTTAGCTATTTACAAGTCTCCTCTACCTGATTGACATCCTTAAGGCTAGAAGCTATCTATACCTTTTCATCTGTCTAGGATCAGTATTTAGCCTAACACACCATAGTCGTAATGAATTACTTTTATTCTTGTTAGTAAATAAAATATAACACTATGGAAATAATTAAGACTCTAGAAAGACTGCCCTACAATCATCACCCTGTTTCATTTTCTTCATAGCACTTACCATACTTTGAATTCATCTTGTTCATATGCTTCACTGTTTCTTAAGGTCTGAAACCACTCACCAGAAAGTGAGCACTTTGTCTGTTTTGTTCGCTGCTATATCTCCAGTGACTATATCAGTGCCTGGCACATAGTAGGTGCTCAATAAATATTTCTGAATGACTGAATGAAGACACAGTTCTGACTTCTTTCCTTAGTACCAGACATATCTCCACGTGGATATCTAAACACCTCAAACTTAAGAAGACTGAAATAAAACTCAATGCGCCATCTAAACATGCTTTCCCACTTTGCCCTTGCTCATGAAATAACATCACATGCTCAAGCTAAAAACTTAAGAACTGACTCAATTCTTCTCTTGCCCTCAACTCCCGCATCCAACACACCAACAAATCCTGAGGACTCTACTCTCAAAATTATATACAGAACCTGACTTTTCTTCTCACCTCCTCCACTAGTACCACCCCCCGCCCGAGCTATAATTTCTTGCTTACGATACTTTAATAGCCTCCTCACCTGTCCCCCTATTTCCACTCTTGTCCTTCTATAATCCATTTTCTTTTTTTTTAATTTATTGGGGTGACAATTGTTAGTGAAATTACATAATTTCAGGTGTACAATTCTGTATTACATCATCTATAAATCCCACTGTGTGTTCACCACCCAGAGTCAGTTCTCCTTCCATCACCATATATTTGATCCCCCTTACCCTCATCTCCCACCCCCCACCCCGCTTACCCTCTGGTAACCACTAAACTATTGTCTGTGTCTATGAGTTTTTGTTTCTCATTTGTTTGTCTTGTTCTTTGTTGTTTTGGGTTCATATACCACATATCAGTGAAATCATAGGGTTCTCTGCTTTTTCTGTCTGACTTATTTCGCTTAGCATTAAACTCTCAAGATCCATCCATGTTGTCACCAATGTTCCTGTATCATCTTTTCTTACCACCAAATAGTATTCCATTGTGTATATGTACCACAACTTCTTTATCCATTCATCTATCGAAGGACATTTTGGTTGTTTCCATGTCTTGGCCACCGTAAAGAAAGCTGCAATGAACATTGGAGCACACGTGTCTTTATGTATAAATGTTTTCAGATTTTTGGGGTAGATACCCAGGAGAGGGATTGCTGGGTCATATGGTAATTCTATTCCTAATTTTTTGAGGAACCTCCACACTGCCTTGCATAATGGCTGCACCAATCTGCATTCCCACCAACAGTGTATGAGGGTTCCTTTTTCTCCACAGCCTCTCCAACACTTGTTACTATTTGTCTTGTTGATGATAGCCGTTCTGACTGGGGTGAGGTGATATCTGATGTCTGTCTCTCCAAGCAGATATGAGGACGGCACCCACATCTGTTTTGTTCAAGACTCTATCCCGAGGGTCTAGAACCAGTTCCAGATACATAGTAGGAACTCAACATGTATTTGTTGAATGAGTGAATGGGATGAATGCACGGAACAACAATGCAGGCAAAAGACCAAAATGCTCTGCTTTAGGGTCTGGTTGAGGTAAGGCACCTGTTGTAAGAAAGAAACATCATCTCTTCCATTGGGCTTGCCCACTGACTTTGTCCATATTGGCAGAAAGAGAGCAGGCTACTGACAGAAGAAACTCAAATGTATCCATATGAGGTCAGACTAACTCTCTCATTCAAGACATGTGCAGGGCATGGAAAATTAGTCAAACTCCATAGCAACATTTCAACATTCGCTCACCCATTTGTCTGGTTGTTCATTCAAATAGCCAGTATTTACTGGGTACTTACTCCATGCAAGAAACTTTGCAAGACACTGTAGGAGCAAAAATACATTTGACAGAATAGTTCATTTTAAACTAATGGATGAACTCTGAAGAGACAAATCTTAAGGTGGGGTGAGAGCCAGGGTGAACAGAAGAGGCACTCACCTCTGCCTCAGCTTCTGCTTGGAAAGCGAGCAGAGCTTGGGAAAGTCAATCCAGGCCTGCTTTGGTGTGTTCACAGTAGGCAGGTGGGGTTTGCAGAGTGGGTTGGGCAGGAAAGAGATATTGTGGACCACCACAAGTCAGTTTTGACCACAACTCCAAATGATCATTAATAATTTCTATAATGGAAGCTTTTATAGTGACATAATTTTTAAATGATATTGTAAGATAGGAGAATTTAGAAATGCTCTCTTAACTTGAACCCTATTGATGCAGTATACAGAGACTCACTAAAAAAAAACACAGTAACTCTGGGTGGGGGATCAGTGTGAAAAATGTCTGAGGGGTCTGAGGATCTGCTCCGAATATCTGGACTCTTCAGTCTGAATATGCAGAAAAAGCTAGAGCTGGTGTCAGAACAAAGCTTACAAACTCATGCAGAAATCCAGACTCCGAAATTCAATCCTGGACTCCTTAACCAAAGTGGTAGCCCTTTAAATTTGTCAGAGATTGATTTAAAATGAATCCAAAGCAGGACTCGTTCACCCATTAGGAAACGTACTATGGGATTTAGTATCCCAATAAGGCATAAGATTCAATAATAATGGCCACTTGTTAACCATAATAGAGGTGAGAAGATGATGGAGGGACAGTGCTATTTTGAATGGTAAGGAAGGTTTCTCTCATAAGGAGACACTGGAGCACAGGCCTAAATGAAGTGAATGAGAGAGCAGAAAGAAGATCAAGGGGAAGAACTATCTAGGCAGAAGAGAAAGCAAGTACAAAGACCCTGGAGGACCTGACGTGGAAGTAACTCCCTCAAAGTCACACAATTAGTAAACAGCAGAGCCTGCATCTGAACCAGGAATTCTGGCTCCGGAGCCCACATTTGGAACCACTACTTCATACTGCCCCCCAAATCAGGTTCTTCCATAATAGTTTAGGCAAATTTACAATAGCCAACCCCACCACCACCATTTCCTGCCCGCCTTTCCTGGCTTTATTTTTATCCCCATAGTGTTTACTACCATATGGCATATTATATGTTTCTTTCTTTATTTCGGTTATTGGCTGTCTCTCTGCCACCTCACTGCTCCACTAGAATATAAGCTCTATGAGGTCAGAAATTCTTATCTCTTGTGTTCACTGTGGTATTAGAACAGTGTTTGACACAGAATAGTGCTTAGTAAGCATTTTTTGGATGGATGGATGGATGGATGGATGACATGGAGTATACACATCCAAGGGTTTTAAAGCTTTTGGGGAGTTAACCAATTGACTGGTTAACATCCAAAAGAGTGACCAAATCCTCTGTCAAAAAAACCAATGGATGTTCCTGAGAAACTGAAGTACTTGGTCTTGAGGGCAAGGAGTAAACCCCAAAAGCATCTATATGTGTCATCATTCATCAATCTACCAAGTACTTTCTGTGAGCAGTAGCACAGAACCATCACCTATAAACCTACCTGGAAAAAGTGCCCAAATGTTCTTTCTTACAAACTGAACAGTGCAAGAGGGTGTTTATCTCCTTTTTCCATTAATGTTCAAAAATTGGAGGAGGGCGTAGGTAGTCCAATACTGTTAAATTATGACAAACCAAAAACTATGTTATAACATGAAATAAAACCCCACATAGCAAAGTCGATTGTAATAAATTGTTTTGGGGCATTAGAATACAAAATGTCAACCTAGCAAGAGGAAGCCAAGATAACCTACAGGCATTCCAAAATGTATGAGAAATAGAAAGTCCCCCATCAAATCCCTTGGAATGAAGAGCATGTATTCTATAATTAATGAGAAACCAATCAGTTAACACTGAGCTTATGTGAAACACACAGAGGCTCATAGATGATATAGTCTAACGCTTCAATTTAGAGATAAAGGCTGTGAGTCCCAGAAAAGTAAAAGCAATGTTGCCTCATAGAGAACAAATGGCAGAATGAGGGCTAGAACTAGGGTGTCCTGATGCCCTGTACCCAGCTCTATCCACTCTACCAGAGTCCTCTTAATCCAGGCTCCAGATACCATGTCAAGAGATTGCATCTCTTCATTTTTTTCATTGAGTTCCAAAGATCTCCATTTTAAAAGTGAAATTCGCCTCAAACAAATCTGAAGCCATTATATTTTGTTCTGCACCTGTTTTGCTCAACCCCTGAGGAGGTGAAGTTTCATTCTCTCCCAGGGCCAGGTTTTTAAAGAAGCCATGCTCATATGTAAAGTGCTGGTAAAGTACTTTCTTCAGGAGGAGGAGGAGGAATAAGAAGGAGGAAGAGGAGAAGGAAGAGAAAAAGGAGAAGGAAAAAAAGGAGGAGGAGAAATAAAATGAAGAAAAAGAAAGAGGAATAAAGAAGAAGGAGGTAGAACATGCAGGAAATGAAACAGAATCCAGAACCTGCACTTGAATGCAAGACCCAGAACTTGCTTCCCTCCTTTCACACATATGAGTTTCCTCCAACCCCAATATTCACCAACCTGACACCAACACTTTCATATAAATGTACATATAAGCTCAGAGGTTTCATTCTTTCGTCTGTGCATGGGTTTCCATCAGTGCAGTGTAGACCCTCACGTAGCACCATGTGCAACTGGCAATGAAGAAATGCCTCTGGTGAGCAGCAACCACTCCTTTTGCTTTATATATGAAACCACTGTTTTCTTGAGAGATGCTGAGTATTGAAGAGCCAGGCAGTGCAGGGCAATAGAGAGGAACATCCCGGGTTATGCCAACAGGGAAGGAATCTTGCTGAAGTTTCCTTTCAATCGTCCTCTTCTCAGCTCAGTCAAGTCTGGAAAGTATTTAACACCTGCCCAATGGTAGGTGAGTGTAACCTAGTCTAGTATCAGCACCAAGCACTTAGACATATTTCAATACTACCCTGAAATTTATTCATTCATTTGCTAAACACATATTGAACCTAGTTTCTAAACCAGGCCCTCTGCATCCACTATAGAGCATACAGAGCCTATGGTTCTAAAAGCGCCCATAGCAGCCTGCTCCACAAGGGTAACAATGTAAAAAGTGATGAGAACCTTGAAAAAGACACAAGCAGTGCACTCTGGGTATTCAAGAAAAAAAGAGAGATGATTTCCAACTTGAAGAATTCAATGGCATTTGGCTTTTGAACTGTGGTTTGAAGAACAGGTAGCATCGGGATGTGAAAAGATGGGAGTTGAAAGCAGGTGAGGTAATGCCTTCCAAGTGGAAGCAGCAGCACGGATGCAGGACCATGTAAATCAAAGACCCAGCAATTGGATGAATGACAGTATTTGAACAAGATCTATATTTTAAGTCATACAAAAAATGCTAAGGACACGACACATCTTCATCTACAACCCATGTGGCCAGCCATCCTGTAAGCTGCTAGATTTATTTTAGGCTTCCTCCTTAGGAGGCCCCTCTCAGGGCCAGAGCTTCAGGATGAGACATCATGAAGGGGAAGTAACTGCAGGGGCATACCTTCTCTTTGTTCCCATCCTTTAGAAAAGAATCAAATTAAACAGTTAAGTTGACATAGGTGATCAAAAAGTCAGTTTTCCCTCAAATTGCCAGAGGAAAATGTCTTTCACTAACAGCCTACCTCCATTACTCTCATTCACCTCTACTTCTAACCTTCCTGATCTCTGCTTCTGCAGGATTCGACTCCCACCTAGTCAACTGGATGAATTAAGGTAGAAACCACAGCCATCTGCTTTCCATTCAACTCAGAAAATCACCCAATTTTTCAGTGATGCCTAAAACTCTTAAATCTGCTAGTCAGTTTACAGTAAAAATGTGCAAAAATACTGCAAAAAATCCCTGTCGCGTTTTCTCCATTTAATGTCGGTAGGTGATGGGAGTTTGAGTTTTAACTCTGTATGCTTTCAGTTGTATAAAATATCTTGGGGAGAAAAAGATAGAGCTAATTAGTGATTTTAATTGGCCTATGCATTGAATTTAAACACCATCAGTCTAACTCTAACACACAAAACACTGAGCAAACAAGCACTGCTTTCCCCCACTTGAGGCCTTTGAGTTGGAACAAGAAGGAGCATTTGGCATAGGTGTTAGCGCTCGCTGATTCATGCTATTAGGCCATTTTTCCCTCTTCGGAATAAAAATGTCAATTAGTCCTTTTGCCAGAGCACTGCAATAGAGTATTTTAAGCCACTTCTTTTCCAGACCTCTTTTGTGTAACCTTTCACACAGAGATTTGTTGTGTGGGGCAGTCTACATACAGGAAAAAAGCTGTGGCTGTGGGGAAGCAACCTTCAGAGTTGACAAGTCCCACTAAAGATCTCACCTGAGGAGGAAAAGAAAAGACACGTAAAAGGGTACACTGGTGGGGATAATGGGCATCTCAGCTGTATTAGCGCTGCTGCCTTGGCTGTGCACCTAAGCAAGATCACATTTCAATCGGTGACTTGCTACTTCGTCAGTTGTTTATGAATGAGCACGCGGTTTCAGCACACAGCTATAATTTCCACCTCACCCAAAACAATACCTGTCAAGAGCTGAGGCTCTTCAGAAAGGGTTTAGATTGACGCCGAGGTCACGTAGTGAAGAGATTAGGAGCACAGGTGCCAGAGGCTGACCCTCTGGATTCAAATTCTGTCAGTGCTACTTATTAGCTGTGTACCTTTGGTCAAGTTACTTAACTTCTCTGTGTCTCTGATTCCTCTTTGGTAAAATAGGGCTAAGACAGTACCCACCTTAAATGGTTGTGGTACGAATTACAGAGGTTAATACAGAGAAAGGGGGTTAAGCAGTGTCATAAATCATAGCGATAGTTATGTTTATTAAAAAACCCCAATAAATTTAAAAGCAAACAAACAAACACCCGTTTTACAAAATTGTAAGTCGAAAATCAAGAAAATATATTTGCCTTCTCAAGTACAGTCATTTATCTGGCAGCCTCAGCAATCCAGAAAACACACTTAAATCAGAAAGGAGTAAAGCCTCCGAAGAGCCTAAGACAAGGTTGCAAAGTTCATGATCCACGCATCTGTCCTTGGCTCGAGGATGGGATCTTCCTGCTTTCACTCAAAGCCTGCACAGTCTTTTTTTTTTTTTTTGCAACAGCTTTATTGAGCTATAATTCACATACTACACAATTCATCTTTTAACATGGTACAGTTAAGTAGGTTTTAGTATATTCACAGAGGTGTGTGACCATCATTACTATCTAATTTCAGAACACTCTCACCATCCCAAAGAAACCTCACACCCCTTAAGCAGTCATCCCCATTTCCTCCTCCCTGCAGCTTCAGCAACCCTCAATGTGTGTGTGTTTTTGTGTGTGTATCTATGGATTTCACTATTCTGGCTATATCATATAAAGGAAATCATATAAGATGTGGCCTTTCATGTCTGGCTTCTTTCACTTAGCATAATGTTTTCAAGGTTCATTCATGTTGAAGCAGGCATCAGTACCTCATGCCTTTTTATGGTTGAATAGTATTCTATCATATGGATGTACTGTATTTGGTATATCCATTCCTCATTGATAGACATTTAGGTTGTTTCCACTTTTGGACTATTATGAATAATGATGCTATGAACAATTTTTGTACAAGTTTCTGTGTGAACACATGTATTCAATTCTCTTGGACATAAATAGGGAATTTATTTTAGGAGAGGCATTGCTGGGTCATATGGTAACTCTACGATTACCCTTTTGAATAACTACCAGACTTTTTTTTTCCAAAGAGGCCGCACCATTTTACATTTCCATCAGCAATGTATAAGGGTTCCAATTTCTCCACATCCTTGTGGACACTTGTTATTGTCTGTCTTTTTCCACTTTAGCGACACTAGTGGATTGTGGTTTTGATCTGCATGTTCTTGATGGCTAGCGGTGTTGAGCATCTTTTCATCTGCTTATTGGTCACTTGTGTATTTTTTGAAGAAATGCATATTCATATTATTTGCTCATTTTCAAAATTAGGCAAGACATACTTTTGATACAATCCAGCAACAAGCTGGCATAGCTGGTTTGGTTACCCTAGCAATTAGAACTAACACACCAGGCAGGAGGAATCAGTGGAGGGTACGGCTACCAGCAGGGAAATATTCTGTAGGCAGTGAGGGCAGAGGCAGAAGGAAGAGCAGAGATATGGGAACTGAAATCTCCTAGAAGTTGTTTGTGGGAGAAGTAAATAGCCCTGTGGCCATACTGTTTAATAGCACAGTGTTGGGATTAGAGGGGGAAGTCAGAAATGAAGGTGCAGCTGCCTGGTTATTCCTAGGGCAATAATACGTCAGGGTGCCCCATCTCCCCTCATTTTCACCCTCAGTGGTGAACTTGATTTCATAGTTGTGGGGACCCACCAGCATCTGTATCACAATTAATATTTGCATTTTGAGCACCTACTGTATGCCAGGTCTTGTGCTAAGAATTTTACATGTATTATCTCATTTGATCCTCACAAAATTCCTATGACATTAGTTCCAGTAATAGCCTCACTTGACATTATCTGTAAAGGAAACTGAGGCTCAGAAAGGTTAAGTAGCTTGCCAAATGTCACACAGCCAATAAGTGGCAGAGCCAAGAATTCAATCCATGTCTGTCTGATTCTAAAGGCAGTCAACTGTCCTCAAGGCTGTCCGTTGATAATAGTAGCTCACAATTATTGAGCTATTACTATCTGCCAAGTATTGTGCTAAGTTCTCATTCCCTCATTTAATTCTCACAACAATCCTATGAAACGGAGTGTATATGCAGTGGGTAGGTGAAAAAAAGTGAACGGTAGTGGCATGAGAGTGAAGAAATAAGTTGATCACAGAGGGGGAAGAATGCTAAATCTTCACAAAGGTGAAACAATTCCATTTTCATGAATCTGTTTAGTTGTCATGCAGCCAAGGAAAGTAAATGGACAAATACCGGTGTGTATTGCTTGAACAATAGGAGCAGTAGTATTTCTTGAGTATCTAATATACATGAGGCACTTTGTATACATCATATCATTTAACCACCAATGCAACCTTTTCAAATTAGGATGACTATGACCAATTTGTAGATGTGGAACCTGGGCCTCAGAAGTCATAGGACCTGCTTAAGGCCACACACAGCTTAAGTGTCAGAACTATAAATCAAGTCTGTGTGACTTCAAAGCCTGGGCTTTTAAACGCTGCACTCAGGATTGCAAACTGGTCCATTCACTGAAGAATAAGTACACAGTGTCAAGGCAAAAAGAAGGTAATGTCTGAACTAAATGGACTTACATAATCCTCAAAGTAAATGTCATAAGCAGCCAGGAGAGTTTGCTTTTGTCCAGCTCAGTGTGTCTCCTTGAAGTGGCAGTGTCCCATCCACAAGGGCAGAATGACAGCTGAAAGGAAAGCCATAGACAAGACTGTTGACAAGTTTGATCCCAGACTTATCCTAGACATCCAATGAGCACCCTTTCCTGTCTCTCCCTTGAAGCTATCCACTTCATGTCTTCCCACTTACTCTCTTATAGAAGCCCCTCAGCCTTCAGAATTGACAAACACTATGTCTTGCCAGGTATAATTCTGACGCCTAACTTTTATCATCCCTTCTCTTTCCTCTGGGCAACCTCAGCCCACGTAAGAGGTAGTTGTCAAACACTGTTTTAGCAAAGAAGCAGAACCTTTTGTTTTGTTCCCAAAGAAAGTCTTACGGGTAACTATAGAATACACAAAACAAATAGAAGCCAAATTCATTGATTAGGGGGAGGGGGAGGGGGTGCAGGGATGGTTCAAGGAAAACAGTTTAAAACCCAGCCACAAGCCTACAAAAGTCCCTGAGATTCTCCAGCCTGGATGTGTAGAACTTTGTTACCTTATCTGGACAAGGTCAAGTGTGAGATTTCATTTCCCAGTGAGGTCGAATATCTCTCTAATGAGAGGTGCAATTCCCCTGAAAATGAATCTTTTCTCTTTTTTCCCCATAAACTATTATTTTACCTTGTGATAGAAG
This sequence comes from Rhinolophus hipposideros, assembly GCF_964194185.1. Classification (NCBI taxonomy): domain Eukaryota; kingdom Metazoa; phylum Chordata; class Mammalia; order Chiroptera; family Rhinolophidae; genus Rhinolophus; species Rhinolophus hipposideros. The sequence continues at coordinate 16,703,882 of NC_138046.1, forward strand.
TGACTTTCACGCTTAACTTGTGGAACCAGTCTCAATGATTTGAAGATTAATTTGCATTAATATGCATATACAGAAAAAGGTAGTCATGAGCTCCTAGTTCATTTAATGTTCTTGTTTAATCGTTTGTTTGTTTTAAGAATTCACCTCTATTCATTGACAACATTCCTGACAGGCTTTGACTCATCTCATTCCCAGCTCATATTCTTGTTTATTCTCCCAGAAATGCATATATTTTATATATCAAAATAGATATCTTATGCTTTAATTTATATTTTAATTATTGTGTTTGATTGACTCTAAGACACCATGGATTATAAAATGCCTCACTATTCAATGTAACACTAGGAAACACTGATAAATGATAACAATGTTTTGATTAGAACCTTTAGTTTATATTTATTGTAAGAAATTTTTAGAGTTAATTATACGTAGATGCAGCTGTTTCTCTCTAGTGCATGCATAAAAAGAAAAAGTCAAATGAAATAAATTGGTCGTGGTGTTTTTTAGATTGTACTTATTCAGAATCATATTTTGACTCAGTCATGGACAATTCTGTTTTTCCTCAAAATATTTTCTTCTGTGATAAAATGCTATAGTAGCACCTCTGGGATTTTATTCCATGCTGCTGATACTTATTCTGCAAGTTTTGTTGAGTACATTCAAGAAATGCAAATTACAACACAATTGTCACCTACTGATAGCAAGAAGCATTTCAAAGATGCTAAAGAAGATTTCGGATATATTAAAATGAGAAAAACCTTAAAAATGATTAAACATGGTATGTATCTTTCCATAACACAAATGAGATCACATACTACATACTGTTTTGCAACTTTTTTCTCTCTTAATATTTATTTTCGACACAATCCATATTCATACATATATACCTACCTCATTTTTGTGTGAATGTATCATAATTTCTCTTACTAGGAACTCACTCATTTTCCCTAGAATTTTAAATTTCCCAGGTCCTAAAAGTCACCTAAATTCAACCTCTTAATTGTCACCTATATTCCAATTTCCTAGTATCTCGTGAAGGTTTGTGAGCACACCCAAAACATTTTTTCAAACTGGTAAAATTCAGGCAAGCATCTGAATTCCACTGTTTTCAAAGAGCATTTAACTGATTTCGGCTTGTCCCACACACTCCATGCGTGGTCTGGTGTGCCATCTGCACCTACGCAGAAAGCATCCGGACTTTTCAACCCTTAGGGTAGCACGGTCACAGACGTCAGAGCGGAGAATTATTAAATAACTGCTGGCAGGCCCGTTAGACAATTTGCAGGGCACAGTGCAAAACGAAAATGCAGTAGTTGATCTGTCAGGCCCATGTGTGCCAGGCCCATCCCAAAACTGATGGGGAACCTCCAAGGAATCACAACCTGTGCTAGGACACGTAAGAAAAGCCTCCGCCTGCAGACTGCTCCGCCGCTGTCCTAACCCAGGGCAGAAGAGCTTCCGCCATGTCCAGCCCCAGGATGCCCCAGGGTTTGGGTGCCCAACCTTGAGCCTTCCTGGACCTAGGCCCAGGCTCCAACCTAGAGTGAAGGGCAATGGCAGAACTTGGGATTCCTCCTGCTGACACAACTCATCTGCTGCAGTAGGCAGAGGGCAGCAGTGAGAGCTGGGCCATGGGAAAGGAGGGGTGCGAAGAGGTTTGGAGGGACCAGGGTACCCAGGGGTCAAGGAACAGATCACCAAGACCTTATCACAGGAATGTGGTGGGAGGTAGGAAGGGGCATCACGGGAAGCTCCAAGGCCCTGGCATATGCTCTACTGTCGCCTTGAACTTCATTTACAAAACACATATCCAAAAATAAAGAATTTCAAGACAGTGACCACAGAGCACTGAACCCCAAGCATGGGGCCATTCTGAGCCCTTCTGTGCAACTATTCTGTCCTGAAACAGCCCGAACTACTGTCAAAACAAAAATGAAAACCACACACCTCTCATCTAAACTACAATGGTAAAAGTCAGTTCATCAGACTGCTAGTAAGTACAATGTGCTTAGAAGCTAAGCAATTTGTACTAAGGAAGATTTATCGTCAAGCTACCATGCAGCTTGAGTTTTGGGGCCCCTCACTTGCACAGGAAAGTAATAGAGTACAATCAGAAAGCATTGGTATGTGATCTCTTCTGCTAAATTGCCTAAAAGGAACTCAGAAAAAGACTCATTCTAAATAACCATTCATTTCCATACCTAATTTGTGATTTTATATTCTCTTTTGTCCCAAAGGGACCTCAAAAATATATAAGCTCCATTCCTCAATCTATTCTAAGGAGACCCATGATCTCTGATACAACAAGTATTCTCTATAGGTATTCAAAGTTGACTTTCAATTACAATACTATTGGAGAAACTTGTGACAATAAGTGAGACATGCACTTTAAAAGAAATAGAAAACAGTGACTATGGGATGAGAGTAGTCACTTTCACCTTAAAAGGAATCTAAACTGCAATTAAACTCAGAAGTGCTTCAGACTTAAAAGCTGAAAGAATTGTCAGCCATTAAAAAGATTTTAAGTGAAGACAAGATATATTTTAAATATTCATCAGTCAAATGTATTTGCTCTTATTATTTAATAAGTTTCCCTGCTCCACATTAAAAGGGTAGAAATCACCTTACTGTTATCAATATTAACCTGATGCCCCAGGTTAACTTGACCCGTAAGATTTATTAATTTGCCAAGGATAACCTAATAAACGATTATTGCATTTGAATACTGGTCAACAGGAAAAAAATGAGTCACTGCACTGTAGAATTCATTTCCCAATTTATTGTTGGCAAATGCAGTATTCTCTTGGTCCAAACATTAGGGATTTGAACATATTTAAACACAAACTGACCTGAAAACCAAACTGGTTGAATTTAGAAACTACTTTCTTAGAAAACAATAGATCTATAAGTGATTAATAACCAAATAATTTTTAAAAGGAGCACATTAAAACAGTGTTATTCCATCCACTTTGGGATATGTTTGAAATTTTACTGTTTTTAAAACAGTGCTGATATTAAGTGTAACTGAGGTTTTTCCGACTACACTGGCAAAACATATATGTTTTTGCAACAAATAAACTGCAAGGTAAAAAAAGAGGGGTAAGAGAACTAGTGTAGATTAAAAAGGACGAAGAGACATTTTATTTGTAATGTGTGAACTTAATTGGCTATTAATTCAGGGGGGAAAAATAGCTAAAATTTTTTTTTAAATGTTTGGTTTAGTGTTAACCAGGCTTCCCCCTCCAAAGGTGGTTTTTCTCCTCTTGTAATTAGTGTTTAGTCAGCTAGGTATTTTGAAATTATGTGAATATCTCATTCTTCATCATACTTTTAATTTAGTCATGACTTATTCTGATGATCAAATTGTCCCCAATTTAGCCAGTAGAAGTCCAATCTAGTTGGCTTTTGTGTCTTATAACATGACCCAGTTTCTTTTTCAGTTTAAATGCATTTTATTTTTAGATAACCTACATGACATGTTTTTCTTAAAAACTACCAATTTGTACTTCTTAATCCCGTCACATTTCTCACCCATTCCCCCAAGCCCCTTCCTATCTGGCAGCCATCAAAATGTTCTCTGTATCAATGAATCTGTTTCTGTTTTATTTGTTTGTTTATTTTGTTCTTTAGAGTCCACATATAAGTGAAATCATATGGTATTTGTTTTTCCCTGCCTGACTTACTTCACTTAGCGTAATACCCTCTCGCTCCATCCACATTGTTGCAGAAGGTAAGATTTCATTCTTTTTTATGGCTGAGTAATATTCCATTGTATATATGTACCACATCTTCTTTATCCATTCATCTATTATGGACACTTAGGTTGCTTTCATATGTCGGCTATGGAATGAACATATTGATGCATATGTCTTTTTGAATTGGTGTTTTGGGTTTCGTCAGATAAAAACCCAGAAGAAGAATTCCTGGACTTCTTTGTCTCTTCTTATAGCCTTAGTTTTGAAATGTATTTTGTCTGGTATAAATATTACTACCCCAGATTTTTTGTTGTTGTTTCCATGTTCATAAAATATCTTTTCCATCCCTTTACTTTTAGTCTGTGTGTGTTTTTGATCAGGAGTAAATCTCTTGTAGGCAGCATGTGTAAGGGTCTAATTTTCCATACAGTCACCATATGTCTTTTGATTGGAGCATTAAATCCACTTACATTTAAAATAATTGTTGATAGATATGCAATTATTGCCATTTTATTACTCATATTTTTCAACTCCTCCTCCTCCTCCTCCTCCTCCTCCTCCTCCTCCTCCTTCTTTTTCTTCTTCTTCAAGAGGACCCTTTAACATTTCTTATAATACTGGTGTGATGGTGAGGAACTCCTTTAGCTTCCTCTTGTCTGGGAAGCTCTTTATCTGTCCTTCGATTCTAAATGATAGCTTTGCTGGGTAGAGTAATCTTGGTTGTAGATTCTTGATTTTCACCATTTTCCAATATTTTGTGCCAGTCCCTTCTGACCTGCAAATTTTCTGTTGAGAAATCAGCTGACAGTCTTATGGGAGCTCCCTTGTAGGTAACTAACTGCTTTTCACTTGCTGCTTTTAAGATTCTCCCTTTGTCTTTAACCTTTGCTGTTTTAATTATGATGTATCTTGGTGTGGGCCTGTTTGGGTTCATCTTGTTTGGGACTCTGCACTTCCTGGGCTTGTATATCTATTTTCTTCACCAGGTTAGGAAATTTTCCATCATTATTTCTTCAAATCGATTTTCAATCCCTTGCTCTCTCTCTCTGTTCTCCTTCTGGTACCCTTATGATGTGAATGTTGGTATATTTGATGTTGTCCCAGAGGCTCCTTAAACTAGTCTCATTTTCTTGGATTCTTTTTTCTTTTTGCTATTCTGAATGAGTGTTTTCTGCTCCCTTATCTTCCAAATCACTGATTTGAGCCTCTGCTTCATCTAATCTGTTGATTACCTCTAATGTATCCTTTATTTCAGTTATTGTAGCCTTCATTTCTGAGTGGTTCTTTTTCATATTTTCTATCTCCATTTTTATGTTTCCTATCTCTTTGTTGAAGTTCTCACTGAGCATCCCTATAATCAATGTTTGGAACTCTGAATCTAGTAGATTGCTTGTTTCCATTTTGCTTAATTCTTTTTCTGGAGCTTTGTTCTGTTCTTTCATTTGGGACATATTTCTTTGTCTCCTCATTTTGACTGCCTTCCTGTGTTTGTTTCCATGTATTAGGTAGAGCTGCCATGTCTCCCAGTATTAGCCCAGAGGCCTTATGTAGTATGTATCACGTGGGGCACAGGGGCACAGTCTCCCTAGTCACCGGAGCCAGGTACTTCAGGTGTGTCCCTGGTGTGGGTTGTGTGTGCCCTCCTGTTGTATTTGAGACCTGATTGCAGTTGTCACACCAGTGGAAGGGAATGACCCTCAGGCTGACTGATTGTGAGGACAGACCATGATTACAATGGAGGAGCTGATGTGCAGGGACTGACCCTACAGAACCAGATTTGCTTTAGCAGGACTCTGGAGCCTGTCCAGTTTGCCCTTCAGGTATGTTGTTTGCGTAGGTGGTTGGATGGTCTCTGGTGTGATCGGAAGTTTGCCATCAGGTGTGTTGGTTCTGGGGCCTCTTGGGAGAGGCTCTGTTGCAGGCCAAGGTTAGCCACTGCCTGTGCCCTGCTCAGAGCCACTTGGTATGAGCTACAAAATGGTCTGCAGATGGTTGGCACTTGTGCTGGGCTTGGAAGTGCCTGGGATAGGCTAAGCTGGGAACTGAGGCTGGCTACTGCTTGTACCAGCTTGGGGCTGCTGAGCAAGAGATATGGTGCACACTAAGGATAGATGCTGCTTGTTTGGGGTTTATGAACCTTTGAGAGATTTTAGGAAAGTCCGAAGCATAAGCCAAGACAGGACGTTTGTATGGAACAGCCACTGGAAGCAGCTTAGGTGGGCCCACAAGTCAGTGGGGCAGGGTCTCAGGGAATTACCAGGGTGAGGAAAACAGTGATAGCCAAGATGATGGGGACTCAGATATAGCTACTGCCGGCTCATGCAGGCTGGGTGAGTAGAGCGCTCAATAAAGGAACAATGGCGTCTGCCAGCACCTCTGTCTGGGAGAAAGCTGCCACTCTAGCCCTTGACCAGCAGCCAGACAATTCAGTTCCTCCCTGTATGTCCCTGGTGCCTTTCGAGTTGCTGCCCCAGCACTGGAACTCAGAGAGAGTGAGTCCTTCGGTGAGTAAGTCAGTAAGCAAGCCCTTTCAGAGAAATGCCTGGGTCTCCAGCAGCCCTCTGTCTCACTCAGCCACAATCTGTGCTGGTTCCACAGCCAGAAGTTGTAGGGACTTCTCTTCCCAGCACTGGAACCCAGGGTGGGGAGCCCAGTGTGGGGATGGGACCACTTGCTCCTCCAGGGGGTATTTCTGCAGCCAAGATATCCCTCCTGATTTTTAACTGCTACCCATGGGTGTGGGAACAACCTGTTCCACATCTCTGCCCCTACTACCAGTCTAGAGGTGGCTTCTTATGTATGTCCTTTTTTTGTAGGACTTCTGTTCAACTAGACTTCAGGAAATTCCCAATGATGGTTGTTCATAGTTTAGTTATAATTTTGCTGTTGTCATGAGAGGAGATAAGCAAAGCATTTACCTACTCCACCATCTTGACCAGAAGCCAGAACTGTTACTTTTTGAAATTAACAAAGATGTGCTTGATTTGTTCTGCAGCCCCTGTCATAAAAGGATTACTCCTTCTGGTCTCTGTTCTTCAAGTTTCCCTTTGATTGATTTCATGTAATCTTTAATGTATTTCGTATAGGCTTCTTTTATAAAGCTGGTTTCCTGCAAATGATGGTTTGTGAGAATATCAACGCCAGTGATTACTGTGCTTTCCATACCTTCACCTGCCAGGCCTTCAGCAGAGACATTTCCACCAATGAGCAAGTTAACAATGTTATCCTCTGTCTTCCTGACCACCTTCCTCCCACCTCCAGTCACAGCCCATCTGCGATCTACCAAATCTTGTAGATGTCAGAGAATATCTCATCATGGCTAATGAGGTCCCGTTAGATGATCCCGATGGCAGCTGAAAGAAGACACAGCGGTGCTGACTTAGCAGGAGCTGGGAGCCCAGAGCCAGCATGATACAGCCATACTGGCACTTGGGTGGAAGAAAGCCCAGTTTTGTTTTTTTAATATTGAGACAAGTGGGAGAAATTTGAATATGAAACTGGATATTAGATGGTACTAGTGAAACAGTGTTAATAGTTATAATGGCACTATGGGTATTAGGAGATTATTTTTATTACTGGAATATGCTGAAATATCAGGATGTCTATTACTTCCTTTAAAATAGTGCAGGAACAAATATATATGTGCATATAGAGAGACAGAGACCATGATAAAGGAAATATTGCAAAAAATTAACAAATATTAAATCTGGTAGAGGGTATACAAGTTTTTATTGTATGTACTATTCTTTCCACTTTTCTGTATGTTTAAAAAATTAAAAAGTAGGAAAGGGAAAGAAATTTGTCAACCAAATGACTCATCTGTTTAAAGACATTTAGAAGACAATTGTGGACATTTGAATCCTGACTTTATATAACATAATATTAAGAAATTATTGTTAATATTTAGTAGTGATAATGGTATTATATTTTCAAAAGGAGAACTTACCTACTAGATAAATATTACTGAAGTACTTGTGGATACAATGATAAAACGAGTTCTGCTTTTAAAAATACAGTGGTTTAGGGTTATAAACAAAACAAGATTGGCCATGAGTTATTCGATAACTGTCGAAGATAGCTGATGAGTACATGGGAGACTATTATACTATTTTATTTTTGTGTATATTTGAAAATTTCCATCACAAATATGTTTCTAAGACAACACCGAAATAAAATACGAAACTAATGAATTAGAAATAGATGACAAATAAAATTTTTTTTCTATGAAAAATCAATAAAACAGACACTTAGCAAGCTCATCCAAAAAAGAAAACACAAATATACAACAATGAAATGTAGACTCTATGAGGGCAAATATCTCAGCTGTCTTATTTGCCACTGAGTATGACGTGAATTGCACAATACCCAGCACATAGCAGGTGTTCAATAAGTAAAATAAAAGAATGAACAGGAGAATATAGCCATAGATTAGAGATGAATTTAAAATGAGAGAAAAATATGTACAAGTTTATGCCAACAAACCTGAATATCTAGATAAAATTGATAATTTTCTAGGAAAATATAGTTACTACAAGTGACAGAGTAAAACTCCTACAATGAATAATAACTAAATATGAAGTTGTATAGGTTGACAAAGATCTATTCCCCCAAAGGGCACTAGATCCACAATTTTACATAATTTTTATCATTCTCTCAAAGAACAGACATTTTCTATCTCATTTTAACACTTTATATCATATTTAACTATATAATTTTCTGTATCATTGAGAGCATGGAAATATTGCCAATTCTTTTCACAAGTTTTGCAAATACCTAACAGCAAACCTGATAAAGACAGCACACACAAAAATTATTATCAGACTAAACCTCTTTAAGAACACAAATATAAAAACCTTAATAAAACATTAGCAAACATAATCCAACATTATTTTAGAACACAGCCAAGAGAAGAATATACTCTGACCTAGTTGATTATTACTAAGAAAAAAAGGATGGCCCAATATTAGGAATATATTGACGTATTTTATTATATAAGCTGCTTAAAGGAGAAAAATTATATGATTACCTCAATAGATGCCGAAATAGCATTTGATAATTCAACATCCATCCTTATTTTGAAAAAAATAATGAACTAGGGATAGAAGAAATCTTCTTAAACATGATAGAATGTTTATCAAAAATTACCATCAAACACACCTAGCAATGAAACACAAGAGCCTTTTTCATTAAAATCAGGAACACAATAAGGGTATCCATTATCGCCGCTATTATACGACATTATCATATAAATTCTAGCCACTGCAACAAGATAAGAGGTATTTCTTTTGAAAAGAAGAGGCAAAATTATCATTATCTACAGATGATATGACAGCCTAGAAAATTCAAGAGAAAAACTATTAGAAATAAAAAAATTCAGTAATATACATGGAATCTCAATAGATTTCCTATGCAAGCAATAATACAGTAGAAAATGTAATGAAATCGATGCCATATAAAATTACACAAAAATAATTCATATAGCATAAATCAGAAAATAAGAATTCAGAAACAGACCCATGTATACATGGGACTGTAATACGTAATAAAAAATGGTATTTCAAATCAATGGATAAATAATCTACTTAAAAATAAAATCATATCCCTGTAACAAAATAAAAATAAAAATACATCAAATATTCAAATTTTAAAATATTAAAGAAAAGCAATGGAAGTATATATAGAATATTTTAATAATCTTGGAGTAAGGAACACCTTTCTAAGTATAACATAAAACCTAAAAACCATAAAGCAAAAGATTGACAGATTCAATTCTATAAAAAATAAAATTATCTATATGGAAAAAGAGACCATAAGCAAAGTTAGTAAACAAATAAAAAATTGGGGAAAATATTTGCAAAATAAGACAAAAGGAAACATATATATACATCATGCAATATCTTTACGCTAGCTCATCAGGCAACCATTAAAAACCATGTATTTTGAAAATATTGTTTAATATGGAGAAATGCTCAATATAAAGGAAAAATGAATACAAAATTGCATAAAGTGAGGACTTGTAAAAACAAATAAATTATAGCAACATAAAAAGATAAGATGACACCAAACAAAATAAGACACAAGGCTAACAACATTGACTTTATGACTAAATTGTGACTAAATAGAATAAAGAGTTCTTGTACATCAGCAAGAAGAAAACAAACCCCCCAATAAAAAAGGTGTAAAGGATACAAATTCGCAATTCACAAAAGTATTCTAAATAGCCAACAAACATATGAATATATGAGAGGTCAGCAAACTATTGCCTGTGGGCCAAATCTGGCTGCTGCCTGTTTCTGTACATACCAAAACACAGTCACAGCCATTCACTTACATATTTTCTATGGATGCTATCCTAATACAATGAGTCAGATTTGAGTAGGTGCAACAGAGAACATGTGGCCTGCAAAATCTTAAATATTTACTATCTGGCCCTCTACCGAAAAAGTTTGCAGAGGCGTGAAATAGATGGTCAAACATACCAATAAATAAATAAATAAAAGCTGAAGCACAACAATATTGTCATTCAACAAATATTTACTGAACACATAGATTATACCAAATATCTATTTTGCCCATCAGATTAATAAAGATTAAGAAGTATGATGTTGCTGTTGTCCAGTGATGGCAAGTGTCATCTCTTATACTATTGGTGGAAAGAAACATTCTCTTATACTATTGGTGGAAGTGTAAATTGACACAACCATCTGGAGGGTAATATAGTAAAAAAAAAAAAAAACCTTGAAATGGACATGCACTTGATCCAGTAATTTCATGTCTGACAATTTATCCTAAGAAAATAATAGTCCCACCGTATGGAAACTACAAGTATAAGGATAACCATTGCAGAATAATTTATGATAGAAAAAAACTAAAAGCATATAAATGTCAAAAAAGATAGATAGATCTAGAGATAAATAAATATGTGTTAAAAGAAATATCTTTTTATAGATATATAGAAAAGTCTGAAGTATAAATATACCAAACTGTTAGCAATGGCTATTTCTGGCAGGTAGACACAATTCCTTGTATTTTTTGAATTTTTAAAAAATGATCATGCATTATCAGAAAATGAAAACAAGATAAAGATATTTCTAGGGAGAGGAGGGATAATTAAAGCTTACATTACAAATTAAGGGGGAAATGATCATTAAAAAATAGTGTTGGAAAATTAGCTAAAACATTACAAAGGCTGTTTAAGCTTCAAAATTGGCAAGAAGAATTACTCTGGTTTAAGTTTGCTTTTACTTTACTACTGAACCACCAACAAAAACAATGGAAAGAATACGCAGAAGATGAAGAATACAAATGGGTCCACCACAGGGCACTACCAGCCTATAAGGTACCTGTATGTAAAATCGAAAAAGGTACCCCCTCCTCCAAGAAATGCAACTCCAACCAAAGGACGGGAAGTCAGGTCTGGATTTCAGCCCCACTTGCTCCCTCTACTGGGCATCCTTGTGTAGGGCACAACATGCACAAACTGCTGCAACTTGAGCACCTTGTTTCCTCTGTAGTTACATAAGCAACCAGTGAATTCAGCCTGCAAGAAGTGATTGATTTACCAGGTCAAATGAGAGAAGGCCTCATAGTCACTGCCATTTAAATTTTTGAGTCTGGAGATGTCAGCACCCAAAAGATTCACACTAACACCACATAATGACTCTTCTCCCACACCAACTACATTTTTCTAAATTAAAGTTTATTGGGGTGACAGTTGTTAGTAAAGTTACATTGGTTTCAGGTGTACAATTCTGTAATGCATCATCTATGTATCACATTGTGTGTTCACCACCCAGAGTCAGTTCTCCTTCTGTCACCATATATTTTATCCCTTTTACCCTTATCTACCACCCTGTACTGCCCTCACCCTCTGGTAACCACTAAACTATTGTCTGTGTCTATGAGTTTTTGCTTCTTCATTAGTCTTGTTCCTTTGTTGTTTTCAGTTTTATATACCATGTATCGGTGAAATCATACGGTTTCTCTACTTCTCCTATCTGACTTACTTCCCTTAGCATAATAATCTCAAGATCCATCCATGTTGTCGCAAATGGCATTATTTCATCTTTTCTTATGGCAGAGTAGTATTCCATTGTGTATATATACCACATCTTTGTTATCCAATCATCTATCGAAGAATACTAATTATCAGAGAAACGCAAATAAAAACCACAATGAGATATCACCTCACCCCGGTTAGAACGGCTCTCATCAAGACTGATAACAAGTGTCAGAGAGGCTGTGGAAGAAAAGGAACCCTCATACTCTGTTGATGGGAGTGCAGACTGGTGCAGCCGTTATGGAAGGCAGTGTGGAGGTTCCTCAAAAAATTAGGAATAGAATTACCATATGACTCAGCAATGCCTCTCCTGGGTATCTACCCAAAACATCTGAAAACATTTATTCGTAAAGATATATATGCTCCAATATTCACTGTAGCTTTATTTATGGTGGCCAAGACACGGAGACAGCCAATTACATTCTTTAAATGTACTGTTTTCTTTTACTGTGACCTTGAGCCTGTGGTTGGCCTGGCCGTTGACTAACCAAAGAACAACTATGGTTATCTTGGAAAAAAAACTGATAGAATTTAACATCACACTTATATTAAAAAGAATTTTAGATGAATTATCGAGTAAAAAGTAAAAAATCAAAGCATAAAAAAGGAAAATATGTATTTAATATTTAACTGACCCCATGATAGGCAAAGACTACCTAAGAAACTTTCAACTGAAGACAGCATAAAGGAAAAATACTGATGCATTTAACATTAGAAACTGTAAATCTCTTACAAATAAACTATAACGAATAAAGATAAAAAGTAATATATAGAGGGAAACAGTATTTGCATTGATATCCTTTCAATATAAAGAGCTATTACAAATCAATAAACTGAAAAATGAATAAAAGGCATACAGTAATCAAAATAAATTAAAAGGCACATTCACATATGAAAAGATGCTTAAGTACAATAATAATCTAATTAATACATGTTGAAACAAAATTGAGATACAAATTTCAGCCTATCAAATTATCAATGTTGTCTAGGAGGTGGGCAGCGAGGCGGTGAGACTGACATACTTATACACTGCTAACAAGATTATAGACTGTTCCAAACTTTCTGGAAAGCAATTTGTCAGTATGTACCAAGAACCTCAAATTTGAAAATATATAACCCAGTAAATACACTTCTAGGAATACAGTCTTTGGAAATAATCAGCTGTAGAAAAAACATTTCTTTGGAAGGATTTTTTAAAAAACCATTATCTATAACAATGAAATATTCTTATCAATATAAATGTCAACTATAAACGAATAATGTAATAAACGTGGTACACCCATATCATAGACTATCACTGGGTCAGGTCATTAACACCTGAAAAGTTCTGTAGCCCCCTAGTTCCCTTCCATACAGGCAATGATGCTATTTACTTTTTTTTTATTTTTTTACTTTTTTTTAAATTTAACTTTTTAATTGGGAAATATTGGGGAACAGTGTGTTTCTCCAGGGCCCATCAGCTCCAAGTCATTGTTCTTCAATCTAGTTGTGGATTGTGCAGCTGAGCTCCAAATCCAGTAGCCATGTTCAATCTTTAGTTGCAGAGGGCACAGCCCACCATCCCATGTGGGAACTGAACCAGCAACTTCGTTGTTGAGAGCTCACATTTTAAAAAACTGAGCCATCCAGCTACCCCATCGGCAGCTCAGTGGCAGCTTGTTGTCTTCAATCTAGTTGTGGAGGGCGCAGCTCACTGGCCCATGTGGGAATTGAACCGGCATCCCTGTTGTTCAAAGCTCAAGCTCTAACTAACTGAGCCATGCAGCCACCCCAATGCTATTCACTTTTTGTTTATCTTTTCATAGATCTTTCCTTCCATTTACAAAAGTAAATAGCATGATGGCCTACAGGGGAGAGAACTGGATGGCTGCAGAACTTTTTGGTGCTTATCCTTTAATATTCTCTGATTTTTAAATTTCATAAATTAATTCAATAATCTTTAAAAAGGTAAGCCTACTTAACTCATCAGAGGCCTGATATATTGTTTCTATAGCCACACCTATCCTTACCTCCTTGTTTCCATTTTCAGAGAATATTGTCCCTCCTCCCATTCAGGACCAAACCCTCACCTATACCCTTAACACCATCCTTTCCTTCCTCTTTCAGAGGAAAAATAAGTAGTTGACACTTAGCATCTACTAAGTTTTTAATATTCCATTCATTCTAAAACCCACTACAATGTGGTTTTTGCCCCCTACTACACTACTGAAACTGCTTTCCATAAGGAGACCTATGTCTTTTAACTATGAATTCAATAAATATTTTACAGCCTTTATCTAATTGGATTTTTTTGTTGCCAGTGACATTCTTTATTGCGTACATCTTGAGATTTTATTCTGGTCCTTACAACCTGGAAGAGTGGAGCCTTGCAACTTGCCATCCAGTACACTGACTGTCCCCAAAGACTAAGATTTCTGAGCTTCCCATCACTATCAGGATTGTTACTGTGTATCATTCTCCAACATCTAAACCAGAGACACAAGACAGAAGTTGGCACCTAAGGGTGTGGCAATCATATATTCTAGTTACCGTGAGACAGTCCTTGTTGATACTGGTACGATTATTAATAGTGCCCCCTGGCACTGAAGTCTGGATGATTAATAGTTCCCCCTCATACTCAAGTCTGGATGATACCGTCATCCTACTATCTAAGGATTCCACAACCAGAAAGTGAAAGAACAAAATAATGTCAACAGGCAGCACCCCTGTAAAATAGACCTGTGCTCTGGAGGAGAGAAAAAAATAAAAATCATTACTTGAAGAAAATAAAAATGTGCAGTTAAGAAAATCCAATTATAAATACTAAAAGACTTTCGGGACTAAAGAATGTATATTTAATTTTTTTCTTTTTTTTTAAGGACAGGAACTACTATATTTTATTTGTCTACATAGTTGTGGCACCTACAAAAGTGCCTGGCTATATATAATTTTAAAAATTCAATAGATAAATTGAACGAGAACCCGATCACTTGTTGAGAAAAAAATTAGAGGTCTGGAAGATAGAGTAGAAGATATCTTTCAAAAATAGAAGAAAAATACGAAAAAGATAAAAGGGATTTAGAAAACAAATGAATCCAGACTACCTAATCTGCGAATAAACGGAATTTTAGGAGAAAGGAAAAGAACATGGAGGAGGGGTAATATTTAAATAAATGATATGCAGAAAAATTTCCCCTAAGAAAAATAAAGTTTGCAAGCTGAGAAGTTCTCACTGGATTAGAGGCAGGATTAATGTTTTATTGTATTAGAAATATAAGTCACATACGGTAAAGTGCTTAAATCCTAAATATATAGCTTTACGAATTTTTACATATGTAATACCTATGTAACCAACACCAAGGGATAGATATATATATAGAACATTACCATCATCCAATAACCCTTCATAGCCCTTTCAAACTCAAAATCCATCCCTACTCAGAGCTGATCATTAATATGATTTCTAAACCCATACATTCAATTTTGTAAGCACTTGAATTTTTTATCAATGGAATCACACAGTATATACTCTTTAGGACTGGCTACTTTGATTCAACATGATGTTTCTGATGCATCCATATTAATGTATCAGTAGTTTGTTTTTTATTTCTCTGTAAACTCCCATTACATGACTATACCACCATAATTTATTTCTCCATTCTCTTCTCAGTGATTATGTGGGATACTGCCAGTTTTTGCTATTATAAATACATCATCTATGAACATTCTTGAATATATCTTTTGGTGGACATATACATTCATTTCTCTTGAGTGTATAGCTAAGAGTTAAACTGTTGGGTTAGCGTAAGATGTATATCAGTTCTGATAGATACTGACAAACAGTTTTGCAAATGATAGAAAAAATTTAACTCATACCAACAATATATGAGAGTTCCAGAGGCTCCACAACCTTGCCCTAAATTGAGATTTTCAGTTTTTTTTTTATCATTTTAGCCAGAAAATAGAAGAGATGAGAACATTCCCATCTCATTTTATAAGGCCATCATTGCTCTGATACTAAAACCAAAGACATTAAAATAAAACTACTTACTAATATCCCTCATGCATATACAAAATTTTAGCAAACCAAATCCAGCAATATATAAAAACATTAATATATTATGATTAAATGAGGTTTGTCCCAGGAATGCAAGGTAAATATAACATTTGAAATTCATTCAATGTAACAAACTATATTAAGAAAATAACAAAGAACAATGTGATCAACCCAATGAATACCAAAAAGGCATTTAATAAAATTTAAATCTCATTCATGATGAAAGAAAAAACAACTCTTAAAACTAAGAATAGAAGAAAACTTCTCCAAACTGATAAAAGGCTTATACAAAAATTTTACAGTAAACATCATACCTAACAATGAAGTATTAAATGCTTTCCCCCTCAGATCAAGGAAATGGCAAGGATGTCTGCTCTCATCTCTTCCATTCACCATTGTACTGGAGGTTCTAGCCATGGTATTATGTAATAAAATGAAATAAAAGGCACAGAGATCAGAAAGGAAACAGTAAAACTCTCTTTACCTGCAGAGGACATTATTTGTCAAACTCATTGATGATGCAATTAAAATAGATGAGTTTCATGTAAATTATACTTCAACAAAGGTGATTCTAAAAAAGCAAACTCCCACAGAGAAAACTCCAGGCTCAGAACCAGGAAGTGCCACGGTTTCACTGGTCAAATCTATCAAACATTTAATGAAGAAATAATATTGCTAAGAGAAATATAACATCTCTAAGATAACTTGTAGTATGAGTATATTAAATACACAGGAATAAATAAATGGTGATGTATACCAAATTGAAAAATTGAATAATTCAATATCATTAAGATGTCTATTTTCCTCCAAATTTTGTTAATATAATCACAATCAAAATCCCACCAGACCTTTTGGAAGAAATTGACAAGCTGTTCCTAAAATTTACATGGAATTGCAAACGGTACAGAATAACCCAAACAATCTTAAAAGAAGAAAGTGGGAGAATACCGGCTGGTTTCAGTATTTACTTTAAATCTATAATAATCAAGACAGCGTGCTACTGGCATAGGATTTACAAATTTTAAAAAATAGAACAGAAAACAGAGCTCAGAAATAAACCCACCCATCAACAATTTTTGAAACTTGATAAAGGCACCATGGCAATGCAAATTAGAGGAGTTAAACAGAGTTATCTATCATATGATCCAGCATCTCCACACCTAAGTATATACCCCCAAAAATGGAAAACATATGTGTCTACAGAAACTTGTGTAAAAATGTTCATAGCAGCATTATTCGTAATAGCTAAAAAGTGGAAACAACCTAAATATCCATTAACTGACGGATAAACAAAATGTGGTATGCTTGTACAATGAGATATTACTCTGCCATAACAAGGAATGAAGTACTGACACATGCTACTACATGGGTGAACTTTGAAAACATAATGCTAAATTAAAGAAGACAGACATAAAAGATCAGATATCATAGGATTCCATTTATATGAAATGCCCAGAATAGGAAAAGTAGCTTAATGGTTTCCAAGAGTAGGAGGAAGGAGAAATGGGAAGTGACTACTAAGAGGTATAGGGTATCTTTTGGGGGTGATGAAAATGTTCTGGAATTAGATAGTGGTGATAGTAGCACAACCTTGTAAATATATTAAAATCTATTGAGTTGCACACTTTTAAATGGTGAATTTATAGTATGAAAATTCTATCTGAATTTAAAAAATTATTTTGAGTTGGAGCATGGATTTAGATATAAAAGCTAAATCTATAATACTTCTAGAGAAAAAGAATGGGTGTATATCTTCAAAATTTGAAGTGGATAAAGATTCCTTAACATGCATACAAAAGGCAGTTTAGCCTTCTGGGGAAAAAATAATAAATTGAAAGTCACTGAACATTATAAACATCTATTCTTTAATGTACAGGTTTAAGAAAATAAACTCTCCCAGGATGTGTGAAAATATTCTCAATACATACAACTGGCGAAATACTGACAAAAGAACTCCAACAAATCAATAATAAAAAGACAAACAATTCAACTTAAAAAAATTGGTAAATGCTTTTGAGTAGCCACTTCCCAAGGAAGACATACAAATGGCCAATAATTACATGAAAAAGTGTTCAACAGCATTAGTCATTGGAGAAATGCAATTTAAAGCCACAAAGAGATACCACTTCACACCCACGAGGATGGCTAAAATTAAAAAGACTGACAGTATGAAATGATGACCTCGATGTGGGGCAAATGGACTTACATTGCTGGTGGGAGAGTAAATTGGTATAAACTACTTTTTTGTTTGTTTGTTTTTAACCTACATAAACACCCCCCCCCCACACACACACACATATTTGTCTATCTATTAAAAAACAACAACTATGAATTCATACTGATATTTCTCTTCTTATTAAATTTATTGGGGTGATATTGTTTAATAAAATTATATAGCATTTAAGTGTACAATTCTACATCACCTATATATTGCATTGTGTAGTCACCACCCAAAGTCAAATCTCCTTCTGTTACCATATATTTGACCCCCTTTACCCTTTTCTACTTCTCTACCTTCCAACTTTCCCTCTGGTAACCACTATACTGTTGTCTGTGCCTATGAGTTTTTGTTTCTGTCTTTTTCATTTGTTGTTTTCGGTTTTATATTCCACATGTCAGTGAAATCATATGGTTCTTCACTTTTTCCATCTGACTTATTTCACTTAGTATGATATTCTCAAAATCCATCCATGTTGCTGCAAATGGCAGTATTTCATCTTTTCTTATGGCTGAGTAATATTCCATTGTATATAGGAGTAGGTACATTATCTTTATCCAATCACCTATCGAAGGACACTTTGGTTGTTTCCATGTCCTGGCCACCATG
Organism: Rhinolophus hipposideros; assembly: GCF_964194185.1. Lineage (NCBI taxonomy): Eukaryota > Metazoa > Chordata > Mammalia > Chiroptera > Rhinolophidae > Rhinolophus > Rhinolophus hipposideros. The sequence continues at coordinate 16,722,499 of NC_138046.1, forward strand.
AATAATGCTGCAATGAACAAAGGGGTACATATATCTTTACAGATAAATGTTTTCTGATTTTTGGGGGTAGAAACCCAAAAGAGGGAATGCTGGGTCACATGGTAATTGTTTTCTTAATTTTGAAAGGAACTTCAATACTGTTTTTCACAGTGGCTAGACCAATTTACATTCCCACCAGCAGTGTATGAGGGTTCATTTTTCCTGACAACCTCTCCAACACTTGTTATTACTTGTCTTATTGATAATAGCCATTCCAACAGATGTGAGGTGGGATCTCATGTGGTTTTCATTTATATTTCCCTAATAGCTAGTGAAGTTGAACATCTTTTCATGTATCTGTTGGCCGTAAAAAGCACTTTTTAAAAGTTTGGTGATTTCCTATAGTTAAGCCTACCTAGTCTACAGCTAGGTAGTCACCAAAGAGAAATGTAAACACATTATCTATTTTTAAAAAGCTTGTAAAAGGTTATTCATAGCAACTTTATTCATATTAGCCAAATGTTCATGAACAAGTGAATGGATAAATTGTAATACATTAATTACACAGGAATACTACTCAGTAATCAAAAGGAACAAACTAGTTAGACACAAAACAACATGGAGGAATCTCACAGACATTAAATTGAGCAAAAGAAGTCAAGTAGAAATGGGAGAAAATATCTCATTGATAATATCATCCATATAAACATTAAGAATAAACTCAATATGAGAAGTAAAGAAACTAGATCAAGAAAACTATAAAAACTTTATTAAAGGGCATAAAATTCAATCTGAAAATATTCAAAGATATACTATTTTCTTGGGTAGACAGACAATATAAAATGTAATTCAAAAACAATATATAAATGTAATGGACTACCAAATAGAACCCCAATAGGTTTGTGTGTTTTCAATTAAATAACATTAAAATCCAAATGGAAACATACATTTTTGAGAATATCCAGAAAAATTATGAAGGAGAAGTCTGAGGTGGAATTTGATTTATTAGATATTAAACCGTAACTGAACAATATGATGTTGGCATAGAAATAGACAACTAGATCAGTGGAACAAAGTACCCACAAACAGATCCCAGTATTTATATAGTTTATGACAAAGGTAATGTATAATTCAATGGGAAAAAGATACTTAATGTATGCACTGGAACATATATTTGGCACTCCACTAGGAAAACAATGGAGGATTTTCCCTCTCTCACACCCTGTATATAAATGAGTCCTAAATTCTAGGTGGATTAAACATTTAGACATAAAAATAAAACAACAAAAATGATGCAAAACATCTAAGGAATCACATGTACAATCTACATGCACAGGGGACCTTTTAATCAAGACTACAAGAGACACAGGGTGAGAAAGCCCAACATATTTGACTATTTACAATTTTAATTATTTTTAATTGGTAGAATTTCAGATTGGGATGACTAAAAATTTCTAGAAATGGATAGTGATGATGGCTACACAACAATATGAATGTACTTAATGCCACTAAACTGTATGCTTAAAAATAGTAAATTGTATGTATGTATATATTAATACAATAAAATATAATTTTATATGAAAAATACATACTACACAAATTAAGTGGACAACTGATATACTAGTTAAATATATATGTGCAACTACATACACATATATTTTAAACACTTATGAGACTAAAAGACTTAAAATCTATAATTTTTTTTAATGGTCAAAGAATTTCAAAAGACATTAACAAGAGAAGATATATGAATGGCCAATAAGCAATGAGAAGGTGCTCAATGTCATTAGTCATCAGAGAAATGCAAACTAAACCTATAATCAGAAACTACTTCACACCCACTAGGATGACTAAAATTAAAATAACTGACAATGTGAAACATTGGCCAGGATGTAGATATCCTTTTAAAAATAATAAAATGATGACACACACAGACTGAAAGAAAACAGATGGAAAAAGACATTTCATGCAAATGGGAATGAAAAAAAAACTGGGGTAGCAATACTTACATAAGACAAAAAGAGACTTTAAAACAAAGGCTATAATAAGAGACAAAGAAGGACATTTCATAACGATAAATGGATGAATCCAACAAGAGGATATAACTCATGTACATATTTATGCACCCAACACAGCAACATCTAAATATATAAAGCAAATATTGACAGACATCAAGGGAGAAATCAAAAGTAACACAATCATAGTACGGGACTTTAACATCCCATTGACACCAATGGACAGATCTTCTAGACAGAAAATCAACAAGGAAACAGTGGTCTTAAATGACACCCTAGACTAGGTGGATTTAATTGATATTTTTAGAGCATTTCAAGCAGCAGAACATACATTCTTCTCAAGTGCATATGGAACATTTTCCAAGACAGACCACATGTTAGGCCACAAAACAAGTCACAATAAATTTAAGAAGTTTGAAGTCATATCAAATGCCTTTTCTAGCCACAATGGTATGAAACCAGAAATCAATTACAAGAAAAAAACTGAAAAACACATAGAGGCTAAATAGCATGTCACTAAACAATGCATGGGTTAACAATGATTTCAAAGAAAGAAATCAAAAGATACCTTGAGACAAACGAAAATTAAACACAATGACCCAAAATCTACAGGACACAGTGAAAGCAGACCTAAGAGGGAAATTCACAGCAATGCAGGCCTACCTAAAAAAACAAGAAAAATATCAAATAAACAATCTGACCTTACACTTGAACTAGAAAAAGAACAGCAAACACCCAAAGTGAAAAGAAGGAAGAAAATCATAAAGATCAGAGGGGAAATAAACAAAACAGTCTAAAAAAATCAATACAGAAGATAATGAAACTAAGAGTTGGTTCTTTGAAAAGATAAACAAAATTGATAAACTTTTAACCAGACTCATCGAGAAAAAAAAGAGAGAGGGCCCAAATAAATAAAATCAGAAATGAAAGAGAAGTGACAACTGACACCACAGAAATTCTGGCATTGCTCTTAGTAATATTTTTTCTGATCTACCACCTTAGGCAAGGGAAACAAAAGAAAAAATATAGGGCCAGCCCCGTGGCTTAGGCCGTTGGAGCTCCATGCTCCTGACTCCGAAGGCTGCCTGTTCGATTCCCACATGGGCCAGTGGGCTCTCAACCACAAGGTTGCCGGTTCAACTCCGGAAGTCCCGCAAGGGATGGTGGGCAGCGCCCCCTGCAACAAAGATTGAATACGGCACCTTGAGCTGAGCTGCTGCTGAGCTCCAAGATGGCTCAGTTGGTTGGAGCACGTCCTCTCAACCACAAGATTGCTGGTTCGACTCCCACAAGAGACAGTGGGCTGTGCCCCCTGCAACGAACAACAGCAACTGGACCTGGAGCTGAGTTGCGCCCTCCACAACTAAGATTGAAAGGACAACAACTTGACTTGGAAAAAAGTCCTGGAAATACACACTGTTCCCCAATAAAATCCTGTTCCCCTTCCCCAATAAAATCTTTTTAGAAAAAGAAAAAATTTAAAAATGGGACTACATGAATCTAAAAAGCTTTTGCACAGGAAAGGAAACCATCAATAAAATGAAAACACAACCTACTGGATGGGAGAAGATATTTGCTAAGGATATATCTGGTAAGGGGTTAATGGACAAAATGTATAAAGAACCCATACCACTTAACATCAAAAAAAACACACAATTCAATTAAAAAATGGGTAGAGGACCTGAATAGACTTTTCTCCAAAGAGGACAGACAGATGGCCAACAGTCATAAGAAAAGATGCTCAACATCACTCATCATCAAAGAAATGCAAATAAAAACCACAATGAGATACCACCTCACTCCAGTCAAAATGGCTACCATCAATAAATCAACAAACAACAAGTGCTGGCGCAGATGTGGAGGAAAGGGAACCCTAGTGCACTTTGATGGGATTGGAAATTGGTGCAGCCGCTATGGGAAACAGTACAGAGGTTCCTCAAAAAGTTAAAAATAAAACTACCTATGACCCAGCAATTCCACTTCTGGGTATTTATGTGAAGAAATTCAAAACATTGATTCAAAAAGATATATGCACCCCTATGTTCATTGCATTATTATTTACAATAGCCAAGATAGGAAAGCAACCTAAGTGCCCATCAATAGACGATTGGATAAAGAAGAGGTGGTACATATATACTATGGAATATTATTAAGCCACAAAAAATGAAATCTAACCTTTTGCAACAACATGGATGGACCTAGAGGGCATTATGCTAAGTGAAATAAGTCAGACTGAGAAAGACAAATACCATATGATCTCACTTATATGTGGAATCTAAAGAACAAAATAAACGAACAAACAAAACAGAAACAGATTCATAGATACAGAAAACAAACTGATGGTTGCCAGATGGGAGGGGTTTGGAGAGCTGGATGAAAAAGGTGAAGGGATTAAGAAGTACAAATTGGTAGTTACAAAACTCGTAGACACAGACAATAGTTTAGTGGTTACCAGAGGGTAAGGGAGGTGAGGGTTGGGAGATGAGGGTAAGGGGGATCAAATATATGGTGATGGAAGGAGAACTGATTCTGGGTGGTGAACACACAATGGGATTTATTGATGATGTAATACGGAATTGTACACCTGAAATTATGTAATTTTACTAATAATTGTCACCCCAATAAATTTAAAAAAAAGACAAATTGGTAGTTACAAAACAGTCATGGGGATGTGAAGTACAGCAAAGAGACTATAGTCAATAATATTGTAATAACTATGTATAGTGCCAGGTGAGTACTAGACTAGTCAGGGGGGATCATTTTATAAATTATATAAATATCTAAACACTATGCTGTGTACCTGAAACCAATATAAAATAATATCGAATGTCAACTGTAATTGAAAAATAAATAAATAAAAAATAAGATAGAGAGGGATAGAGGGAGAGAAAGTATATAGAAAAATAAGCAATTTGCAGCAGAACAAATCCAAATGGCTGGTAAACATCTGAGAATATGCTCACTAGTAGTTAAAGGAACGCAAATTAAAGTAAGAGTAGTCCCATCCATTGGCACTGAAAATGGAAAGTACTGCTTCATTTTTGAAATTCATATCCTTGAGCCAGAAATCCTACTCCTAGGAATATATCTCACAGAAGTAAAAAACACCAGTATATGAAAAGTATATCTAAAACATTATCCTGTATTTGTATATCAGAAAATGACCAAAATTGACAAAGAAAAAAATTAGAAAACTCTATGTATGTATATAGTATGAAATGGATGGGCAGAAGATCAACATTCTTTTCACTCTTTCTAAATGGTCTGATCTGTCTTCAAGGTTACAGAAAACATGCTGATGATTTCCTTTATGTTGAGGCTAGACCACTCTCCTGAGCTTCCAACTGCTTACTGCACAGTTCCCCTTAAAGGTCCCAAAAGTCGGGCTAGGTACATAATTTGTGGGGCCCAGTGAAAAATAAAAATGCAAGCCCTTTGTTCGAAAAGCAGGAAAGGTGCCATTACTAAGGTATAAAGTTTTTCCCTTTAAAACTAATTATTTACAAAACATAACAGGTAATAGTGATAAGTGGGTGTATTAATTTCCTCATACTGCTGTAACAAATTACCACAAACTTAGTAGCTCAAAGCAACACAAATGTATCATCTCCCAGTTCTGATGGTCCAAAGTCTTCTTAAAATGAAGATGTCAGCAAGGCTGCTTTCTTCCCCAGGCTCTAGGAAAGAATTCTTTTCTTTACCTTTTCATCTAGAGGCATCCCTTGGTTTGTCACACCTTCCTCCCTTTTCAAAGCCTACTGGCTGTGTAGTACCTGCAAATCTCTCTCTCACTCTCCCTGTCTTCTCTGTTATATCTCTCATGCCTCTCACCTCTACTTTCCTCCTTACAACTCCTTCTGACTCTCCCTCTTCCCTCTTTCCCTTATAAGGATGACATGGGCCCAGGTGGATAAGCTCCCCACCTCAAGATCCTTAACTTAATCACAACCACAAACTCTTTTTTACCATGTATGGTTCAGGGAATTAGGACATAGGCATCGTTGGTGTGTGTGTTGAAGTGGGGGACATTATTCTGTCTACCACAATGATTAACAACTGAAAGTTACAAATTGCAAAAAAATATTTTTGGTGTCATAACATTACCTAACACAATAAACACTAACACTTTATTAATACGGTACCTTGATTGATCACAAGATTTTTCTGGCTCAGTTTTCTACCAATCCATTTATTATTTATTAAGTCATTAAAATTTTTTTAATTAAAGTTTATTGGGGTGACAGTGGTTAGTAAAGTTACATGGGTTTCAAGTGTACAATTCTGTATTACATCATCTATGTATCACACTGTGTGTTCACCACCCAGAGTCAGTTCTCCTTCCATCACCATATATTTGACACCATTTACCCTCATCTACCACCCCCCAGCCCCCTTACCCTCTGGTAACCACTGAACTATTGTCTATGTCTATGAGTTTTTGTTTCTTTATTTGTTTGTCTTGTTCCTTTGTTGCTTTCAGTTTTATATCCCACATATCAGTGAAGTCATATGGTTCTAGACTTTTTTTGTCTATAAGTCATCAAAATTTATACTTCTAGCAACTTCATTTTCAATCAATATAATTGAAAAACCATTAGTCATTCTTAGTAAATGCAAGATAGCAAATCATTTTTGATAATTTCAAATTTAGAGAAGGGTCTTCCTGATGATGTGAGTGTTAGTGGTGCTGATGAGCATATTTTATGGCCTGTGGTAACACTGGGATTAATATATAAATTTTAGTATTTAGTATTAATATATAAATCTAGAGTTGATGATTCTTATGGAACAGTTTTTCTAAAAAGATTTAACTCATTATACAAATCAGTGTGTTTAGATGTACATTTATACAATAGTATATTAATTTTTCCTCTGACATTTCCTGTAATTTGTGAGTTACACAATCAACCAAAAGTGGCTTCTTGATTTGTATATTATTCAAAACACCTTTTTACGCATTCTATCACAGCATATTCAAATACAAGAAAATTAATTTAAAAATTGTCTTCCTCATTAATAATTTGTTCATCCGAAGCTTCATATAAAAAGTGTTATTTGCTGCTGAATAGAATGATTTTTAAATATAATGTCTGTTTTTAAACCTGTGGGTATTTACTTTGCAATGTTGCAGCAGTTTGCAAAACCAGAGATTCTAAACTGAAGAGTTGTAATAACTTCTTTATATATCCACTATTACAATGTCCATGTGTACACTGTTATTTTATAATAACTTACTGACAAAGTTTAATGCCTGAGATCGAGCAGGTCTTGTCCCCGCATTCACCCATAGGGACAGACTCCAGGGATAGACAGGCAAGCCCATCTCCCATTGCGAGCCCATGCTTCCCATGATGGAGTCTCTGCTCTCTCCTGCAGCTACAGCTCCTACTACCAGGGCTGTCGCTTCTGCTGCTACTACCACCCATCATCGACAGCACCAATAGGGACCTGGTTCCTAGCCTGCCTACCTTGGAGCTCCATGTACCCCAGACTGCACGAAAGGTCTATGTGTATCCACATTACCTTCCATGCTTATGGACCTGAGCCCACCTAAGTGGTAGGTACACGCTACCTACCACTTAGCGTATCTCCATCGTTCAGGTACATGCTTCGTTGTCTTATCAGACCTCATTTACAAAACACGGATCAAAGATAACATTATTATACATTTTAAGAAGAAAACAGCAAAGTATTAAGACAAGTATGGAGCCCTTCTAGGAGCGGGGAGCTCATGTGACTGTGCAGATTGCACACCCAAGAAGTCCCTGGTGTCAGTCAGGCCTCTTGGTACCTAATGTATCAGGTACACACCATATATCTGGTTCCCACTAGTGGTATTTTTTCCAGCCTCTCCTAAATGTGCTCTACACAAGGAGAAACCTGGGAGTAGGAGTGACTGTTTCACTACCTAAATAATCGCTCACATAGTGTATGCCTTTGTATTTTCATACCCATTATCTCACCAGAGTGCCACAACCCACTGAGGGAGTGAGAGAAAGGACTATTGGCTCTAATTAATTAATCCTCACAACAATCCACAGTGGTCTGGAAGTATTTTTAATGCTGACAGATGAAGGCAGAGGTTAAGTGATTTTCCTATCTACTTCACCAGGCTGTTGGAAAGATGGAAGTCAAAAAGGATTATGGAAAGGTTTTGTCAACAGTAAGGTAAAGAGCACATATAAGGTATTAGCATTATTCCTCCTTGAAAACGTCACATGGTAAGGATAGGGGAATTCAATTCAAGTTTACCTCTAACTAGTCAAAATCTGGATTTATCAGGGGGATCACTTCATAGACTGTATAGACGCCTGACCAATTTGCTATACATCTGAAGCTTAAGTAGAATAATATTGAATGTCAACAATAATTAAATTATCTATCTAAATTATATCTATCTACCTATACATGGGATGTGGGGATGTGTAGTACAGCATAGTGTCGATAGTCAATGAACTTATAACAGCTATATATTATGTCAGAGGGGTAGTAGCTTGGGGCTTATCACTTTCTGAGGGGTGTAAATGTCTATTACATTGCTTTGTATACCTGAAGATAATGAAAAAAAAAATCTCATCTTGTAAGTGCTAAATCTTTTCAGCTCTGGTGACCTAGCCAAATAACGTGAGATCACTATACCTTAATCTAACCTTGTTTCCATGGTCTGAGTCCATTCAAAAGTTCAATTTGCTAGTTCCAGAAAAATATAATTATTCACCCAGCTAAGAAAATCTCAAGTCAATTAGAAAATGAGTTGGAGAGATATGAAAGAGAAAAAAATACTCTCATATGTTTGTAAAGTAAATAACATTACTATAATACTATTGGTTAAAAAGGTAAACCATAAATAAAATTATGCAATTATTAGAACTCAAGGGCATTTAAAACATCACGTGTCAAAAATTTGTGGGACACAGAGCAAACTTTAAGGCTTTAAATACATTTATCAGGAAACAAAATTTTTAAATGAGCTAAGCATTTATAGAAGAAAGAAAATAATACAGGTAAAGGGAAAAAATCAATGAAATGAAGAAAAATAGGAAATTGAAGATTTAAAAAAAAACAGAAATCTGGTTCTTTGAAAAAATAGTAAGATAGCCAGGACTTAGGCAAGAATGTTTTTTTAAGGAGGAGAGAGAGAGTTACACACACACACACACACACACACACACACGACCTCTATGACCAAAACACAAAAAAGAAAGAAAGAAAGCTCTAATAAAAGACCTACAAAATGATCTGAATAAATGGATAACCATTCCAGCATCTTGGACAGAACAACTTAATATTGTAAAAAGTCAATTTACCCCAAATTGATATATAAGTTCAATGAAACTCCAATCAAAATTCCAGTTGCTTTGCAATTCACCTAGCACCATTTATTGAAGAGGCTGTCTTTTTTCCATTGCCTCTAAGTGCTGAACACACAATGTGATATTATAGATGATGTATTACAGAATTATACACTTGAAACCTATGTAACTTAACTAGCCATCGTCACCCCAATAAACTTAAATTTAAAAAAGTTAGTTGCATTATTTGAGGAACCTGAGAAATTCACTCGAAAATTTACATGGAAACATAAAAGTCCACGAACAGCTAAGTCAACTTTCAAAAATAAGAACTAAGAGATAGGAATGTTCTACTATATATTAAGACATACTAAAAATCTAGAGCAATTTTTTTTAATGTGTGATACCCTGATTGTGGTCTTCAAATATCATTTCTCACTAAACAAAACCAGAGCGCCTTAGAAAAATGGCTGATTGCAGGCCCAAGGCAGAAAATAGTCAAGATAAACCTGGAACATTTGGGCCTGCCCTATAGGAAGGATATTGTCCAAAACCACTAAGTCATGCTGAAAGGACCAACCCAGGAGCCAATTTGAAGAGTCTCCCAATGACCAAAGCACATCAAGTATGTTTAAAACCATGTGTTTATATTTAATACCCACAGCAATATTTAAAAATGAAACAAATGAAAAAAACACTAATTGGCCACCTTAGAAGATGTTAGTAAACCAAGTCATTATTTTGAAAAGATATAAAGAAAGGGAAAGAATACAATTTTTATTCTGATTTTCTAAGATGAATTGTACCATTGAGTAATCAAGTAGAGTAAATAGGGGGATAGTTCTCTTAGTAGAAGTATTCAGCTAATAAATGGAGAAGAATTGAAAGAATGAAAATGTCATTATTTTTGAATTCCTCAATTCCTATCTGGCTACTGATCATCACAAAAAGAAAGATAATTAAGCATCTTGATGGAAGAAAACACCATCATTTATGAAGTAGTCTTCTCAAAAATCCCAATCTGAATCTGATCAAGCCTCTAGATCCCACCATGGATTTATAAGAAATACAGAAAACAGAGGAACATATTGAATAACACTATAGGGATGCAGTCTGCAAAATCAAGACTGGGAAAGTTTACAGGACAAACAATCAAATTTCTTCATTAAATACTTGTAAAATGCAAGGGGAACGAAAGAGATGAAGGGGAGAATTGATAAATTGTAATAACTTAAGAGACATATCAATGAATCACACTTTATTTGGATTCTGATTCAAACTATTAAAAACTACAAGACACATTTATGAAACAATTGGGAATTTGAACGCTGATAATGGCACTGGGATCATTTTTGTTTTAATTTTGTAGCTTTTAGAGATACATACTGAAATATTTACAGATAAAATATGTTTTGGACTCTCTTCAAAATAATACAGAAGGTGTGAAGAGTGGGTGGAATATAGATTTTCAAAGACTGACCATAAGTTTATAATTATGGAAGTTTGGCAATGGGTACATAAGAGTTCATTATATTGATATTAATCTGTCTAGTTTAGTTTTGTATATGTTTGATATTTCCCTTAATCACAAAATATTTAAAATAGTATGATACTTGAAACAAGACTATACAAATTAATCAATGGAAAAAAAGAGAAAAATCAGAATCAGACCCATTTATATATATGAATTTCATTTAGCATTTCATTTCAGTCATTATAAATTAATGGGGAAATGATGAGTTGTTTAGTAGATGTTGGGAGAAAAATAGACTCATTATATGGAGAAATATACACCAGAATCCTCACTTAACATCATGTACAAAAATAGAATCCAGATGGATTAAAGACCAAAACGTAAAAGGTAAAAACTATAAAATTAATGGGAAAAAAGAAGAATATCTTTATCACTTAAAACTGGAGAAGGATTAAAAAATTCTTCAAATGCATAAAATATAGGTCAAAAATGATTAATTTGATTATATGAAAATTAAGGATTTATGTTTAATGAAGGACAACAAATAACGGTTATCAAATGAGAGACTTAGGGAATACAATGTTGAAAACCAAAATGGACTGATAGCTAGAATATTCAATGAACTCTTTCTCATTAATCTGAAAAAGACAAGAACCCCAATAGAAAAATAGTCAAATTTTCAAAAGAGGAAGTACAAAATGCTAATATAATGGGATACTCAAACAGACTGGTGATTTTTAAAATGCAAATTAAAATAACATTGTGGTAGCACTTTATACCTATTAACTTGACAAAAAATAGAATATTGGATGCTGCCAAGTATTGGCATTGATAAGGAAAACTGAAATATTTATGCATTTTCTGATGAAATCTTAAAATGTGAATACCTGTGACGTGCTTACAAATGTTTAACAACCATCTCTCCAGGGGAAAACAAAATACGTATATATAAAATTGTTTTTATTGTATATATAAAAGTATATATACTATGTATATTTGTGTCTATACACTATAGTTTACCATAAACTTTATTGATATCAAGGCATATAGCATCCAATTTACAAATAATAACAAAATATGCTTAACAAAATACTCTTTATTAATAACAAATAACAAAATACTGTTTATTAATAACAAAATACTCTTTATTGTAATTTCCATATAATCAATTGATGTTCACAGGATGCTTTTGCTGATATTTGCTAAATTCTTGTATCTGTCACCAGCCTGTGGTTGCAATTGAAGAATGAGTGTAGTTTTGATATCAATGTAAGTTAATTAATATTTTAGTAGATATTAAGAAGACAAAAGCGAAACAGTGAACATGTATATATGTTTGTCAATGACATGAACTTCTTTGCTGAATTAGATAATAGTTTCCAAATATTGGAGGAATATGTCCTCAAGTGTTTTTTTATCTATTCACACTATAACAGCTACAGATCCAATATACTTTTAAATTTAATTGTATTACTAATATTTTCTTTATCACTTTCCTAATTCTAGACAATCAACAAAACAATAAATTAGGGGTCATTAAACTTTTTCGGTTAAGGCCCATATAGTAAATGTTTTAGGTTTTGTGAGCCATACAATCTCCATCACAACTATTCAACTCTGCTGTTGTAGCACGAAAGCAGCCATATATGTTAGGTAAATAAATGGGCAAAAATAGGCAGTAGGCTGGGCAACTGTAGTTTGCCAACCCCTACAATAAGTCAAACCCTAATTTTAGCATTTGCTGATGTTTGCTACTAATGTGACGTCACTGAGCATGAAGTTGGGAAGAGATACACAGTGGCATGCCACTATACAGTATTCCTCCATTACAAATAGAATAGACATAAATGACTTCAAAAGCAAAAATAATTATGCAATATAGTAAAATAATTAGGAAGTGATGAGTTTTGAGTATTTATTAGCTTTCATTTTGATATAATTTATCTAATTGTAATTTTATATAATTTAACATATAATAATGACTGTGTTTAACAATCAACTTTGCACAACTCCTAAAAATTAACCAGCTTTTGTGAGCCTGTATGAATAATCTGGTAGAAATTCTTGGTAGAAATTCTGCTTCTAGCCATGATGGAATAACTACAACCAGATTAGCCCTCTTGCTATGAACATTTAGAAAATGGTACAAAATTTACGAAACAAAGTTTTAGTCACTGGTCAACAGGCAGTGCAAGACTGTGATCCCTGCAGGAATACAGAAGACATACCAAATAATCCCCATAATTACCTTGGATTTCTTACGTGGAGGCAGTATGTGGACCACAATGGAGGTGTTTGGGAGGGAGAATCCAAGTAGAGCAAGAAGGCTTGCTGATTTAAGGAGATAGAACTCAGAGTTCTATGAGGTTGAGCAGGTGGAATTTGTGGGACAGAGTACTAGAAAACGGAGTTACACAGAAAACAACTTCGGAACTCTACACTGGGAGAAAGTGTAAGAACGACCAATAACTAGGGTGGATGGGTGGCTCAGTTGGTTAGAGTGTGAGCTCTGGGCAATGGGGCTGCCGGTTCGATTCCCACATTGGCCAGCAAGCTGCAACCTCCGCAACTAGAATGAAGTCAATGAGCTACAGCTCAGCTTGCGGGTGGCCAGATGGCTCAGTTGGTTGGAGAGCAGGCTCTCAACCACAAGGTTGCTGGTTGGACTCCTCGACTCCTGCAAGGGATGGTGGGCTGTGCCCCATGCAACTAACAACGGCAACTGGACCTGAAGCTGAGCTGCACCCTCCACAACTAAGATTGAAAGGACAACAACTTGACTTGGGAAAGTCCTGGAAGTACACACTGTTCCCCAATAAAGTCCTGTTCCCCTTCCCCAATAAAATATTTTTAAAAAAAGAATGACCAGTAACTAAAAGCTGAAGAATTTCCAGAGTTCATACAGACTGGAGAGCCATTTGATTTCTGAACAACCAGAGGAAAGAGTCTTCACTGAACTTTCGCAGAGTAAGCAGAGAATCCATAAAGGTAACACTTTAGTAGTAAAGGTAAATTAGGCCTAGAGTAAAGGTTATTTTTAGTCACTCTAACAAAGTTTAAAAACAAGCCTTGAAATGATTGAGCAGATACACAAGTTAAATTGACTGCATGACAGAACAAAGTCCAAGACACTTTTAAAGAATACACACAATCTAGCACTCAACAACATAAAAATCCCACTATCAAGCAACCCATTAAAATACCAGACATATTATATCAGCAGGGAAGTAAATAAACAGAAACAGACTCAGAGATGACAGAGACAAGGAATTAGCAGTCAAGAACTTTGAAACAGTTCTCATTACCGTGTTTCCCCAAAAATAAGACCTAGCTGGACCACCAGCTCTAATGCATCTTTTGGAGCAAACATTAATATAAGACCTGGCATTATATTATGTTATATTATATTATATTATATTATAGACCCAGTCTTATATTAAAACAAGACTGAGTCTTATATTAATTTTTGCTCCAAAAGACACATTAGAGCTGATGGTCTGGCTAGGTCTTATTTTCAGGAAAACACAGTAGTATGATCAAACATGTTTTTAAAATATGAACATAATGAGAAGAGAAATGGAAGATATTAAAAAGACCAAAATGGAATATCTAAAACTGTAAAATACAATACCTGGAATGAGAAGTTCTCTGGATTTAACACCACAGAAGAAAAGATCAGTGAACGTTAAGACATAGCACTAGAAACTATCTAGACTGAACCACAGAAATAATTAAAAAAAAACCAAAACAATTTCTGGCCTATAGAACAATACCAAGCAGTTGGATATACATGTATTTAGAATACCAGGAGAAGAGAGGGAGATTGACGGAGAAAAAAACGTCTGAGGGGAAAAAAACAGCGAAATTTTTTTTCAAATGTAATAGAAGCTCTATAGCACAGATTGAAAGGCTCGAAGAATCTCAAACAAGCTAAACACACCAAGGCACATCAAAATCCAACTGTTGAAAACCAGTTGTAATGATAAAATCCTAAAAATATCCAGGAAGAGAAAATACACATTATACACATATATGAAAACAGTTGCAGATTATACAATAGAAAACACGCCAGTGGAAATAAATATAACCCATTCTCAAAAGAAAATATAATTGATGGAGACTGACTCCAACATGACCCAGATGTTGAGATTATCAGGCAAGAATTTTAAAGCATCTGTTATCACTATGTCCAATTCAGTAAAGGACAGAGAAGACACAAATTTTCAAGGTATTTCAGGACAAGATGGCAGAGTAAGTAAATGCTGTGCTTGCCTCCTCTCACAACCATATCAAAATCACAACTAAACTACTGAATAAGTGTTCTTGACATTCGCTTGAAGTCTAGTTGAACAGAAGTCCCATAACTAAGGAAATACAGAAGAAGTCACATTGAGACTGATATAAGAAGCAGAGACGCAGAATGGACTTGTCCCACACCCACGTGTGGTAGTTAAAAATCAGGAGGGATATCCCAATTGAGGAGGTCCCTCCTGAGGAGAGAGGGGTCCCAGCCCCACACCAGACTCCCCAGCCCAGGGTTCCACTGCCGGGAAGAGAAGTCCCCACAACTTCTGGCTGTAAAAACCACCAGAGATTGTGACTGCATGAGAAGAAGGGCAGCTAGAGTCCTAGGCACTCCTTTTAAACAGCCCTCCTCTTAAACGGCCCTCACATGGACTTACTTGCTCACGGAATCACTTGCTCTGAGCTTCAGCACTGGGGCAGCAGTTCAAAAGGTGCCAGGGACATTCAGGGAGGAACTGAATTGTCTGGTTTCCAGGTGAAGGGTGGAGGGGCAACTTTTTCCCAGACAGAAGTGCTGGCAGAAGCCATCGTTCCTTTGTTAAGCTCTCCCCTCATCCAGCTTGCCGACGCAGGCAGCCACCATATCTGAGTCTCCGTCAACTTGGTTAACATCTTTCACCTGCCTGCCCTAGTTATTCCCTCAAGACCCCTCCCTACCTAACTTTCAGGCACAACTAAGCCACTTCCAGTGGCTTTTCCCTATAAACGGACTCCCTTGGCTCATGCTGTGGACTTTCCTAAAATCTCTCAAAGGTTCACAAAACCCAAACAAGCGGCATCTGGCTTGAGCATGTCCCATACCTCTGGGTAAGCAGCCCCAAGCCTGACACTAGCAGCAGCTGGCCTTGGTTTGAGACTTGGCCTCTCAAGGCACCTCCAAACACAGCAGGGAAGTGGCCATCTCCTGATTGCTTTGTGGCTCATGCCAGGTGGCTCTGGGCAGGGCACTGGCTGCCCTTGAACTTTGCCTGCAGCGGTTCCCCTCCCAGAAGGCCCCAGGGCTGGCACACCTTGTGGCTAGCTTGGGACCAAGCCACCTCCCAAAATGACACACACAAAGATCAAGCTGGGCAGGCACCAAAGCCCCACTAAAGCAAACCCTGCTCTGTAGGGTCAGCCCCTACACAACAACTCCTCAACTGTAGTCATGGCCAGTCCTCACAACCAATCAGCAAAATGTCACTGACATGCAAACAGCAATCAAGTCTCAATTACAACAGGAGGGAACACACAAGCCACACAAGGGACACACCTGGAGCATTCAGCTCTGATGATTAGGAAGACTGCACCACTGGGCCCCACAGGACACCTACTACACCAGGCCACTCTACTAAGACCGGGAGACATAGCAGCCCTACCATTGAAACAAACACAAGGAGGCAGCCAAAATGGGGAAACAAAGAAACATGTTCCAAATAAATGAAGAGAACAAAGCTCCAGAAAAATAACTAAAGAAAATGGAGACAAGCAATCTACCAGATGCAGAGTTCAAAATACTGGTTATAAGGATGCTCAATGATCTCAGGGAGAACTTCAACAAAGAGATAGGAAACACAAAAATGGAGTTAGAAATAATAAAAATGAACCAGTCAGAAATAAAGAATACAATAATGGAAATGAAGAATACATTAGTGGGAATCAACACTAGATTAGATGAAGCAGAAGATGAAATCAGCAATTTGTAGTAGAAAACACCCATTCACAACATCAAAAAGGAAAGAGAATCCAAAAAAATGAGGACAGTTTTTTGGATCGATCTGGAGGGTATTGTGCTGAGTGGAGTGTCAGACAGAGAAAGACAGGTGCAATGTGATTTCACTTATATGTGGAATCTAAAGAACAAAATAAACAAA
This sequence comes from Rhinolophus hipposideros, assembly GCF_964194185.1. NCBI lineage: Eukaryota > Metazoa > Chordata > Mammalia > Chiroptera > Rhinolophidae > Rhinolophus > Rhinolophus hipposideros. The sequence continues at coordinate 16,739,417 of NC_138046.1, forward strand.
CAGAACAGAAACACACTCATAGATAGAACATTTTGATGGTTGTCAAATGAGGGGCTGTTTGGGGGCTGGGTGAAAAAGGAGAAGGGATTAAGAAGTACAAACTAGTTGTTACAAAGTAGTCATGGGAATGTAGGGTATAGGATAAGGAGTATAGTCAATAATACTGTAATAAATATGTGTGGTGTCAGATGGGTACTAGATTCAGGATGATAGATCGGAGGGAGTTAGGATGACAGGGTAAAAAACATAAATGGATTAAGAAGTACAAATTGGTAGTTACAAAATAGTCACGGGGATGTAAAGTATTGCATAGGGAATATAGTCAATAATGTGGTAATAACTATGTATAGTATCAGGTGGGTACTAAAATAGTCAGGGAAATTATTTCTTAAATTATATAAATGTCTAACCATATGCTGTACACCTGAAATTAATATAAAATAATATTGAATGTCAACTGCAATTGAAAAATTAAAAAGGGGGGGAGATGAAGGGGAATAAGATTTCCAGGAATAAGACAAATAAATCATGGGGATGTAATATACAGCAGGGGAATATAGTCAATAATATTGTGATAGCGTGGTACGGTGTCAGATGGTTGCTGGACTTATCATGGTGATCACTCCTTTAGGTATATAAATGTTGAGTAACTATGGTGTGCCCCTGAAACTAATGTAATATTGTATGTTAATACAATAAAAATCTTTTTTAAAAAATATAGGAAATCTCAGGAGAGAAATAGAAACTATAAAAGAGAATCAAATGTAAATTCTAGAACTGAAAATAAAATATCTGACACTTTAAAAATCACTAAATAAGCTTAACTGTAGAATGAAAATGACAGAGGAACGAACAGTCGATGGACTCGAAATCAGACCAACAGGAATTATCAAATCTGAAGAATAGAGGGTAAAGAGATTTTTTTAATTATTAAAATTTCAGGAACCTCTGGATCGATTCATATATTTTAAAAAAATCTAACACAGGTGTAATTAGAGTTCCAGAAGAACAACAGAGACTGTGTCATAAAGAATATTTGAGGAATAGTGGCTAAAATTCCCCCAAATACAGTAAAGACACACATTTACAGAGCTAAGATGCTAAGAGAAACCCCAAAGAAGGTAAATATGAAGACATTTGTATTCCTTAGTCACAATATAGTAATACTGGTATCATTAGTTTGCAACATATATATATATATATATATATATATATATATATATATATATACACACACATATACACACCTACACATTCACACATACAATATCATAGAGAAAATAGCAAGGAGATGTGAATTAAAAATCAAAGGAATTAACAGAAAACCCGGTAATCTTTCATTTGAATTGGAAACATCAGAATGCATTCATGATTCATTTTTCTCTTTCTAAAAACCGCCTGGTTCCTAGTTCTGCTTGCTGTAAAGGCCTAGAAATAATGACAACCCAGTAGTAATGAACATCCCTAACCCAGATAGTCATCGTTAAAGGAGCCAAGTCTCCTTGAAAAAATGACTGATCCTAGGTTACAGCAATAAATGTCCAAGATGAGTCTGTAACATCTTATTTTGCTGGTAAGCAAGGAAGCTATCAAACACAAATGAGATCTGTCAAAACAAACCAAAAGTCAACTTTAAGAGGCTCCTACTGGCCAAAAATGAGACAATTTGAGCATTTAAAAAAGCAATGACTTCAATAGACTGAAAGACAGTAATTCATCACATTTTTTAAAAATTGCATTCTCACCATTGGAGTTTACTAGGGCACATACCTATTATTTTGAAAATTGTTAGATAAAGGGAAAGAATAAAGCATCTATCATATCTTTCCTATACGAGTATGAACTTCATTTCAGGGTAACAAATAGTTGGCAAGAAAAAGTCCTTCTTTATGGAAAAATTCTTGCTAATAAATGCAGAAAGGATGACAGACTTTGAAAGTGACCATTTCACAGCCCTTATAAAATAATAGATCTAGTAAATAATCATCACTAATTATTTGTTTAATTTTTTGTAATTTTTTTAATTTAATTTTTTTAAATTTATTAGTTTCAGGTGTACAAGACAAGGTAATACTTAGACGTTCATCATTTACATCCCTCACACTGTGAACCCCCCTCCCCCCATCCACTATCCCTCCGACCTCACACTGAGCCATCACATTATATATATAAAATTATAGTTGGCATTCACTAATGTTTAGCTTCTGGTGTACAATGCCATGGTCAGGTATCCACAGTATCCCTGAGGTGGTCATCTCTAATTATTAAACAATTAGGGGAAATGTTGATGGGAAAATTTATAACTGATAGATCAAGCTGCCAACACCTAAACCCACTGATTAATCTCAACATCACAAAAGTTAGACAACCAAACAATAATAGGAAATAGGAAATATACCTTACCAACTGTGAAATTATTTTGCCAAATAATAATAATATTAGTAATTTTTTAAAATGTAAATTTAATCTAATCAAGTTTCTATAGCTAACTGCCTAATTACAGGAAATATGAGATATATAGGAACCTGTTAGACAACACCAACAGATGTAATCAGCCAAATACAGTGTGTGGGAAATTCTAAAGAAAAAATAAAATGGTTTAGTCATCAAATAAGTGCCATAAAAATGGAGGGAGGGTTGTTATAAGCCAGAGCGAGACTTAAGAGACATACCAACCAAATACAATGTGTAGACCCTGTTGGGACCTTAATTCTAACAAACCAAATGTAAAAACAAAAGAACATTTTTTATACAAGCAGGGAAATTTGAACATGCAGTGTAAGATATTATTAAGGAAGTATTATTCTAGTGTATGTGGAATGATATTGTGGCTGTGTGTGTGTGTGTGTGTGTGTGTGTGTGTGTGTGTGTGTCCGTACTGTTATCCCAGTGGCAACTCATGGCAGGGCACCATCTTGCCCTGGCAGGGTGAACTTTTAAAGGAACGAGTTAGCCCACTCCTAAGCCAAAATTATCTTTGGTTGCATAAATCATTAGGTAATATTTTGTTGGGGAACCTTATAATGGATGGATCAGGCTGCCACTGTTACCAACTGAGCAATCTTAGCATCTCCAAAATAGGACAATTAAATATGATGTGCCACCAGATTTGATGGAACAGGACGTAACACAATGTTTGGCAAAGAATAAGTGCTCAATAAAATGTTGTTAAAAGCGGGCTCCCCTCATGGTTCTCGCCCCACCCTTCTACTCCGCCAGCTCTCTGCTGCTTAAACGCTTCCCTCTGGAGCACATAGCTGTTCTCAGTGCAAACTTAGAACCACCAGCGGTCTACTATATAACACTGCTGCTGTAGCAGTTGTCATTCCCATCTCTTCCATTGCTGCAGCCACAACAGACTCTGATTCTGCTCCAATAACCTAGAGTTATCTCTTTCCTTGCTCCATGTAGAAGCAGACTTTTTCCTTCCCAGCATGATAGCTCTCTCAATGGACCTTAGGAGGCTTGGCCCAGAAGTGGTCATAGGCCCTTTAAGGCCTCTTCAGGTGGGCAGCTCCATGTACCAAGGAAGAACTGATGTCATAGCCAAGCGAGGAGTAGCTGCTTCCTTGTTTGTCATCATGGGCTCTGCCGTCTCTACAGATCAACTCTATATAGGGCATCACAGGGCTCTTGGCCCCTTCAATTCTCTCCTGCCTCAGTCCGACTCCCTGAGAAACCTCCTTCCTCACCGGCCCCTCCTTTGTGCTTGGTAAGAGGAATGGGGGAGTTGTTCATCTTAGTGTCCTTGGAATCGGGATATCAATGCTGAAAACCCTGAAAACCCCTTTATAGCTTCTTGGGGCGGGGGGGGGGGGGCGGCTTAGGGACCTTTATAAACAAAAACCCCCTAGGGATCTACGTCCACATCACAGAATTCCAGAGCTCTGGATGCAGATAGGCCCATCCAGGACACTCCCTACCCACAGAGAAATGAAAAGCCATCTCTTTCTGGAACAAAAATGAAACACAACAGGAGGAGGCAGCAAGCACAGGCAGTGTCAATAATGAAAGGGAAAAGCTGAGCAAGCAAATTAAGGCCTTTTCTCTGAAAAGTAAAGCCAGGCAGAGGTACCACAAGGGCTTCTGAAGCTAAAGCAGCGATTAACACCCAAAATGGAGCCTGAACAAGAGCTGAGCACAGCAGCACAAGATTTCAGCCTCCAATAAAAAAGTTTAGGGTGAGAGAAGGACATTTTTGTACTTAATCCTGGTAAGGAACATCAGTTAGATAAGGCAGAAATTTTAAGCATAGTTCTATCATCAAAGTAATTTCTTTCTTTGTTTAGACAGCTAGATAGACTATAGAAATGTACATACGTGTGCATTTCTATAGTCTGTCTATCTAGAAATGTACATGTGTGTACATTTCTATAGTCTAGCTCTCCGTTACTTGTTTAAATCAGAGTTTGCATTATTGCTTTTGAGAGCTTATTGTTGCTTTTCCAGAAAAAGCTCTGACTGACTACATCATGTGCGAGCTTCCTTCTCCTTAGTTATTATTTAGGGATAGTCTTCAGGACCTAGCCGCAAAGCATCACTTTCCCTTGGTTGTAGATACCCAGATTGCAGCTCTTTTAGTCAGAAAACAAACCAAACTGATATAAAGGCATGTGGCACCAGGACCAAACCACCAGTCAATGAAGAGTAAAGTCATCCACATCCATGTTGTCCTCTCCAAACAATCTGGCAAAGTTAGATTATCTCCCCAAGGTAAATTACTGTGCCTGCTCCCATCCCACCCACCCCAAAACTGATAAATTGTCCATTTGGAATCTTTTCACAGACAGAATATAGTCTGGTTTATTTTTTATTTGTTTAGCAAACTCTTGATAGTACTTTGTGTGTGCCAAACACTACAATGAACCCATCATAAATAGATATTAATTCATTTAATTTAACTAGGAACTCTTTGTAGGAAGCATGCAGCTACTGCCCCCTAATCCTATCCACAATGGCCCCCTTCCACAAAGCTTGTGTGTATGTGTTTTAGGGAGGCAGGGGTATAAGTACATTGCCATTAAATCAGACCCCCAGTTTAGCAATAATAAACACTTGGCAGATAGAAAATTTTTCAAAGGCTATTTATTAAGCTCCCCAAATCCTTTGGGTGCTGTATTGGGCACTGTAATTGCAGAAAACATTTTCGACTCTGCTTCTTTTCTGACGGCCTGGCTGGGAGGCCCAGCGAATGGGCCGTGGTAACCACTCTTCATTTCCCTGGGCCATTGTAACCCTAATGAGATCCATTCGGATTGCAATTAGAACAGTGCAGCAGCAGGTGAAGCCATATGGAGTGTGGTCATCTCGAAGCAGGATCTGAAAAGGGGCTTTTGTCTACCCAGCTCTGCACTTGCCTTTTCTAAAATCAGGTCCCACCTGGTCCCGCCAACAGCCCTGTAAGAAACGGGAATTGTCTGAAGGCTGAAGCTTCGATCCATGCCCACATGACAAATAAGAAAACAATTGTAGAGTGCCTACGGTATGCCAGGTGCTGTGCTAGGCTTTTTCTCATGTCATGTCATCAACCTCTGAGTGAGCCTAGCTATCGTGAGCAACACCCTACGGAAAGTAAAGCCTAGAGAGGTCGTTGGGCTTGCCCAAAGTTGCACAGCTGGAACACCACAGCACCAGGATGGCCATGACAGCACCAAACCTCCTCACTTGAACACATAAATGTTTTCTCTTCCAAGGGAAGTTGCCATTGAAATCTTAAACTTTCTGTGTTTTTTTTCATTGTTTCACTTGGATACACAGATTTTCTTTTCCTTTTTTAATGAAAGTTTATTGGGGTGACAATGGTTAGTAAAGTTAACATAGGTTTCAGGTGTACAATTCTGTATTACATCATCTATACATCACATTGTATTGTCACCACCCAGAGTCAGTTCTCCTTCCATCACTATATATTTGACCCTGTTTACCCTCATCTGCTGGATACACAGATTTTCATAAAAAATTCCGTTTTCCAGAGGGTCCCTTAGCTCATTTTTCCACCATATTATGTGATAACTGACTTGGCTGGGGGGAAGCTGCTGACTAGATAGAAGCCGCCACAGCCCACATGCCCTTGGCATCTTCCATTCAGAGAACTGGAAGGCGGAGGGAAGTGGGGGACAAGAATGGATGGGTTGGAAATCAGATCCCCCAAATCACATATATCACTGTGGTTCTTACACTGCTCACTAGGACTACCGCCCCCCATATAGGCTGGATAAACTGAGGTATGAAAATCTCTTTCACTGCATTTAATGAATTATTTTTATTGGAATCACAGCACCTCTTCCTTTCCCTCCCCCTTCCTCTATTCTCTGCTCTCCCCATATCTCCCCCCACCATGGCTAACCCAGCCAAGAGGATAGATAAAGGAAACTTAGAGTCCGCAGTTCAGGGTCACGTCGGTCTATTAAAGCCTAACAAAGAGTAAAGCTTTATGCTGAAGAAAACAGGTTTACCTTGAATTTGTGAATTGAGAGGCTTTTGAAGGAGCCAGAGAAAACCTTTAATATTAGACAAACCTATTATTCCATAGGCAGCAATAAAACTGTATTTAATTCTAGGTGGCCACATGACCTAACATACTAACCCTCAAAAGAATGTGCACTAGGCAAAGAAAGGAGCTTAGGTTCTAATTAGAGGATTTAATTATTGAGTATAAACACCAAGAAATAACAGGATTTGTATTTAATGTGTATTTGAGTGTAAATATGTAAAATGATTGATAGGAAGATGAATTATTTTCTAAAATAGAACAACTGACTCTTCTCAAGACCTGTGTGAATTCCTATCATGAAGGGAACTCAGTCCTCCCACGTGCCTCCGGAAAGCATGTAAGACCTTGCCTAGCTTTCTGCCTGAGCAGCCCCCACCCCAAAGCACTGTCCCCACATCCAGGCTCAGCCCTGTTCAAGGCTCAGAACCAGTGTCACAGCCCCTAGTCATGGTGGCCTTAAGGTACCCCTTTGATCTTTGGTGGACTTGGCTTTTGCTGTCAAGCCTGCTGACCTTGTACCCCGGTACTAGGAACTGGCCTTCCATTTACTGTCAACACTACACCCCAAATTTCTGCCATTGATCCTGTACCTGGATCTCTGTTCTGAAACCCTGGCCTTTAGTCTCAGTCTTGACCTGCTCAGTACTTCAGTCTGGAATCTGAGAGAACAAAGCAGAGCACGAGTAGTCTCTTCCTGCAGGGAGAGATGCCCGCCCTCAAATCCCAGGCCAGAGCCTGGACCCTGTCTGTATGTTGGTAGCCTGCCATCCTGAAGCTGTCACCATGCTTCTCTGATGTTGTACTCTGCCTGGCTCATGGCAATCCCTTCACCCCCATTTCACTACCTCATTCACCCCAGGTAGGCAAGCTTGGTTCAATGTCAGCAAACTCCTCTGATCCTGGCCTGGACACTTGCCTCTCCTAAATCTCAACTTCCAGTAGAATCATTTAGCAGTGCCACTGTCATGCCCAATCACCTGGCCCTAGGCACTGGTGCCAGTTAGGTATTTCTGGGTGTTAATATTGTGTGCGGTTGTTTTCCTTTTTTGTATTTGCCTGTGTTCTCAAAGTTGTATTAAGTGAACATATATTATTTTTAGAAAACATAAGGAGTGATTTTCTTTTTTCAATGAACCAACAAAAGTTAACAGGTATGTAGCATGATTTGGCACACCAGCCATACTATGTCACAGACAGGTGAGGACTGAACCTGGGATACAACAAGAAGCGGACATCTGGCCAGAGCAGCAAAGTCAGAAGCTGCCAAAGAAGATAGGGAGACGGAAGGGATGCATAGTATTCTGGACTGAGGAGATGAGGCCACAGCTGGCTGCAAAAAAAGGTCCCTACCGGAATCTAGACAGGGGTGAATGATTAGCCTGGTGTGCAGTAGGTCCTCACTTACCATCATCAGTAGGTTACATGACTTTAAGCAAAATGATGTATAATGAAACCAGTTTTACCATAGGCTAATTGATACAAACAAGAGTTAAGTTTCGGGGCGGCCGGATGGCTCAGTTGGTTAGAGCACGAGCTCTGAACAACAGCGTGGCCAGTTCGATTCCCACATGGGCCAGTGAGCTGCGCCCTCCACAACTAGATTGAAGGACAACGACTTGGAGCTGATGGGTCCTGCAAAAAACACACTGTCCCCAATATCCCCCAACAAAAATTTTTTAAAAAGAGTTAAGTTTCTATGGCATCTCATTAATGTTATAACAGAACAATGTTGAACAAAACAGCATTATTCTAGGACCTGTTGTACAGGACAAAAAAAATAGTCCCATAGTAAGCAAGAGTCACAGTGGTGGTGGCAGTGACATAGCCTTATAGAGTGGCAAGGCATTAGCCCATGTAACCCAAGAGACTGTGCCAAGAAGTTTGAAAGTTAAAACTGGTGGTCTTCTAAGGAACAAAAGTACCTATGTGGGGAGGGGAACCCCAGGAGTTTCACCAACTTAAGTGATAGAGGCAAGGCCCAGAAAGACTCTATGTAGTTTTCACAGGGGGACCACATATATTTCACTAATTTATTTAAACTAATAATTATTGTCTGTCTCTGCCCAGCTTGAGTGTAAGCTCTACAAGGACTAGAATTTCTAACTGTTTCATTCACTATTGTACCCCAGCCCCTAGGAACATGCCTACTGTGTTTCCCCGAAAATAAGACTTAGCTGGACAATCGGCTCTAATGCGTCTCTTGGAGCAAAAATTAAAGAAGACTCGGTCTTATTTTACTATAATATAATACCGGGTCTTACATTAATTTTTGGTCCAAAAGACACATTAGAGCTGATTGTCCAGCTAGGTCTTATTTTCGGGGAAACACAGTACCATATTGTAGCACATTCAAAAACTATTTGTTGAATGAAGCAATTGCAGACAAAAAGGTTAGTAATAGATGGGATAGGCCAAGTCATGAGAACAATCAGAATGGGGGGAAAAATGTCCTTGCTTTTGAATCCCAAAGGGAACATGAAGGATTCCTTCTTAATTATTCAGTGTTCATCCCAGAGGGTATGATGGAGGTGGAGAGGACAGACAACAGGGTCAAGTATGAGTAACACACCTATCTACATCTCATTAAGATAAATCAATTCTTGGGAATTCCCCAGAAAATAGACAGACTTTCCTCCTAACTTCATGAGGTAACCCCAGACACCACATAATTTCAGGGTCATTCTGAAATTGTAAAATGTAAAAATTCCTGACACTACTGCTTCTGCGAACAGGTGGAAGAGAAAAAAAGGAAAGCAATGACTGAGACGCTATGAGCTGATAAAGAGTTAAATATGGGCCTGCGAGTGACAACAGCCTGCCTCCTTCACCAGCTCAGATCCTGCTCTCGGTCTGCACTTGTCCACTGCAGAACAGAGGACGAAATACCCCAGTGTGCTCAGGGCCTCTCACAATGGCTCCCAATGCCAAGAGGCCTTTCCTCTATATTTCTCCCCTAATCCCAAACACTTGAAGGAGGTAAATGTAACCACAAAATGTTTTCCCCCTTCTTTTGGGGCTACCCCTCTCACCAGCATAATAAACAAGAAATGTCTCTAATGTTCCACCATCATCAGCTTCAGGTACTTTTCTGAATCTACCATTGCAGGCCTATTCTGAATCAACAGAGAAATGCATACACATTTATTCCCCTTTCCATTTTCTTTCCCTAAGGTAGGATTAAGAATGCAGTTATTCCCAATCAAAAAATAGCAGCTTGGGAGAATATTTTTAGCCCCTGTACAGAAATAGACTGTTTTTGACGTTGGGACAAAATGTAGGGTCTCACTAAGGGGCTGAGCTGAGACTCATACTACCAAAGACCAAGGAAAAAAGAAGAATGGCATTTTTTAAAAAGATTTTATTGGGGAAGGGGAACAGGACTTTATTGGGGAACAGTGTGTACTTCCAGTGTGAGCCATCCGGGAGGCAGCTCAGCTCAAGGTGCTGTGTTCAATCTTAGTTGCAGGGTCGCTGCCCACCATCCCTTTTGGGACTTGAGGAACTGAACTGCCAACCTTGTGGTTGAGAGTCCACTGGCCCATGTGGGAATCGAACCGGCAGCATTAGGAGTTAGGAGCTTGGAGCTTTAACCGCCTGAGCCATCGGGCCAACCCAAGACGGGCATTTTTTTTAAACCATGGTTTACAATTATGAATGCTAGGCTGAGAGTGGAGACATTCTAAAAGTTCCAGCTACTCATCATTCTGGGCTAGATTTAAGACATGAAGATGAAATTTGAGAGAGTATCTTGGTTTATGGGCGGAACTTTGGAATGCATACGTGGGAAACGGCAGGCATGGGCTGTGAGGTCACAAGACCTGGCTTTGCCACAGAGATCATATGCAATATGTAACACTTGCAGGAAAAATGACTTTTATCTGAGCCCAGTGGATAGCCAACCTAGGGAAATTTTTTTAAAGACAAAATACAACTTTACCTAAGAGAGCACACCTGAACTAGCAATAGGACAAACCATCTGCTACCAAAGAAAAGTTGAAAAGTTGATTCCAAACATGGAAAATATCCAGGCTTTCTCACTCCAGATGGGTGAAAACATAGGCTTAAATAATCTATGTTAGCCAAAATAAAGTTGGTAGGCCCAGCTTCCATCACACCAAGAGAGTGTTTGTTCAATGAACTTAGCTAACAATCTAACAGTTGTGTTCGTGCTTGTAAACCTTCTAGCTGGATGACCCCACACAAGTAAATAATCTCTCTGTGCCTTGATTACCTCATCTATAAAAGGGAGGTAATAATACGTAATTTCTAGGGATAATGTAAAAATTAGCAATAATGTGTATAAAGCACCTAGGACATCATAGATAAGATAGTAGTAATGCTACAGTTATTATGTGATAGAAGTGATCAAGAAGGTAATTTTTACTCTCACTTCTGTCCTTGCTTTTAACCATTGCCAGTTTATGGAGTATTTGGAAAAATAAAAAAATAAAAGAAGACGATTCAAATCACCACCATTCTATAATGATAAAAAACTACTGAAACAGGTGTAACCAAATACATGGATATTAAACAACATAGTTTTAAAGAAAGACTGGGTAAAAGAAATTAGAGGAGAGATCAAAAGATACATAGAAACAAATGACAATGAAAATACATCCTACCAAAATTTTTGGGATGCCACGAAAGAAGTTTAAGAGGGAAATTTATATCATTACAGGCCTATGTCAAGAAACAAGAAAAATCCCAAATAAATAACCTCATGTTACACCTTAAAGAACTAGAAAAAGAAGAACAAGTGAAACCCAAGGTCAGCAGAAGAAAGGAAACAACAAAAATCAGAGCAGAACTAAATGAAATAGAGAACAAAAAGACAATAGAAAAATTAATGTGACAAAGAGCTGGTTCTTTCAAAAGATTAACAAAATTGACAAACCCTTGGATAGACTCACCAAGATAAAAAGACAGAAGACACTAATTAACAAACTCAGAAATGAAAAAGGGAAAGTTATCACGGACACCACAGAAATACAAAGGATCATCCAAGAATACTATGAAGGACTATATGCCACCAAATTCAATAACCTAGAAGAAATGGACAAGTTCTTAGAAACATATAGCCTTCCAAGGCTGAATCATGAAGAACTGGAAAATCTTAACAGGCCGATCACCAGTAACGAAATTGAATCAGTCATCAAAAACCTTCCCAGAATCAAAAGTCCAGGACCAGATGTCTTCACTAGTGAATTCTACCAAACCTTCAAAGAGGATCTAATACCAATCCTGCTCAAACTCTTCCAAAAAATTGAAGAAGAGAGTACTCCCTAACTCATTTTATGAGGCCAACATTACCCTGATACCAAAACCTGGTAAGGACAACACAAAAAAAGAAAACTACAGGCCTATATCTCTGATGAATACAGATGCTAAAATCCTAAACAAAATTCTATCAAATCAAATACAACAACGCATTAAAAAGATTATTCATCACGACCAAGTGGGGTTCATCCCCAGGGCACAAGGATGGTTCAACATCCGCAAATCCATCAATGTGATACATCATATAAACAAAATAAAGGACAAAAATCATACGATTATATTAATTGATGCAGAAAAAGCATTTCACAAGATACAACATGCATTTATGATTAAAACACTTAATAAAATAGGTATAGAAGGAAAATACCCTAACATAATAAAGGCCATATATGACAAACCCTCAGCTAATCTCATAATTAATGGTGAAGAACTGAAGCCCTTTTCTCTATGTTCAGGAACATGACAGGGCTGTCCCCTATCACCTCTGCTTTTCAACATAGTGTTAGAAGTCCTTGCCAGAGCAATCAGGCAAGAGAGAAATAAATTGGGAATGAAGAAGTTAAATTATCACTCTTTTCAGATGACATGATGCTATATATAGAAAACCCTAAAGACTCCATCAAAAAGCTATTAGAAACTATCAACGAATACAGTAAAATTGCTGGCTACAAAATCAACGTACAAAACTCCATTGCATTCTTATATACTAAAAATGAAATGTCAGAAAAAGAAATACAAAAAACAATTCCTTTTGCAATTGCAGCAAAAAGAATAAAATACCTAGGAATAAACTTAACCACGGATGTGAAGGACCTATATGCTGAAAACTATAAGACATTTTTGAAAGAAATTGAAGAAGACACAAAGAAATGGAAAGACATTCCGTGCTCATGGATTGGAAGAATCAACATAGTTAAAATGGCCATATTACCCAAAGCAGTATACAAATTTAATGCAATCCCCATCAAAATTCCAATGGCATTTTTTAAAGAAATAGAACGAAAAAATCATCAGATTTGTTTGGAACCACAAAAGATCCCGAATAGCCAAAGCAATCTTAAGAAAAAAGAACAAAACTGGAGGTATCGCACTCCTTGACTTTAGCTTGTACTACAGGGCTACAATAATCAAAACAGCATGGTATTGGCAGAAAAACAGACACAGAGACCAATGGAATAGAATTGAGAACACAGAAATAAAACCACATAAATATGGACAGACAATTTTTGACAAAGAAGCAAAAAGTGTACAATGGAGGAAAGACAGCCTCTTCAATAAATGGTGCTGGGAGAATTGGATAGCTACGTGGAAAAGAATGAAACTGGACTGCTATCTGTCATCATGTACCAAAATTAAATGAAAATCAATCAAAGACTTAAACATAAGACCTGACACAATAAACTGCATAGAAGAAAACATAGATACTAAACTTATGGACCTTGGGTTCAAAGAGCATTTTATGAATTTGACTCCAAAGGCAATGGAAGTAAAAGCTAAAATAAACGAATGGGACTATATAAAACTTAAAAGCTTCCGCACAGCAAAAGAAACCATTGACAAAATAAAGAGGCAACCAACTGAATAGAAGATTTTTGCAAACTGTGCCTCTGATAAGGGGCTAATATCGAAAATATACAAGGAACTCATGAAACTCAACAACAAAAAAAAACAAACAACCCAATTGGAAAATGGGCAGAGGACCTGAAGAGACATTTCTCCAAAGAAGACATACAAATGGCAAATACACATATGAAAAAATGCTCAACATCACTAATCATCAGAGAAATGCAAATAAAAACCATAATGAGATATCACCTCACCCCAGTCAGAATGACTATCATCAACAAGACAAATAATAACAAGTGTTGGAGAGGCTGTGGAGAAAAAGGAACCCTCATACACTGTTGGTGGGAATGCAGACTGGTGCAGCTGTTATGGAAGGCAGTGTGGAGGTTCCTCAAAAAATTACGAATAGAATTACCATATGACCCAGCAATTCTTCTCCTGGGTATTTACCCTAAAAATCTGAAACATTTATCCATAAAGACACGTGTGCTCCACTGTTCATTGCAGCTTTGTTTACGGTGGCCAAGACATGGAAACAACCAAAATTTCCTTCAATAGATGAATGGATAAAGAAGTTGTGGTATATATACACAATGGAATACTACTCGGTGGTAAGAAAAGATGGTATAGGAACATTTGTGACAACATGGATGGATTTTGAGAGTATCATACTAAGCGAAATAAGTCAGACAGAAAAAGCAGAGAACCATGTGATTTCACTGATATGTGGTATATAAACCAAAAACAACAAAAGAACAAGACAAACAAATGAGAAACAAAAACTCATAGACACAGACAATAGTTTAGTGGTTACCAGAGGGTAAAGGAGGGATGGGGGGGTGGAAGATGATGGTAAGGGGGATCAAATATATGGTGATGGAAGGAGAACTGATTCTGGGTGGTGAACACACAATGGGATTTATAGATGATGTAACACAGAATTGTACACCTGAAATCTATGTAACTTTACTAACAATTGTCACCCCAATAAATTAAAAACAAAATTTGTAAAAGAACTGTCAGAACCTACAGGTATATTTGAAGTTTAGTTTACATGGAGATTATGGAGAGCTAAGAGGTAGAAAAACAAAGAGGTGGACACAGGCTCACGAGCTGCCCATAACCATGGCAGCAAAATGGAAAAGTGTAATGCAAAAGCTCATCATGGCTCAATGTGGGTTTTGAAGATGTGGAAGAAATGAGGAGAAAAAAAAAATTGGGTTTCTAGTAACAAGGTTACTCAGTGATCTGTAGACACTCCTTGTATGCTGCTACCACTGAACAGATAGCTCCAATGAAAACTTCGCTGATGCTTTCCTGCCTCCTCAGAACCCTATTCCACCTCCTGGTCTCCCCAAGTATCCTTTACGTGCTAAATTGGATATCTCTTTTGCAGATCTATTTGATCGCCCAGAATCATAACCTCCTCTAGAGCAGGATTTAATCTTATACATCTTTATATTAAATGACCAATACAGGTAAAGGCCCTGGGACTGTGTGGTGTGCTCAGCAAACATGTTAATGTAATGAAGGACAAAAGAGCCATTGCTGTCCCAGTCTCTGATCATAATAGCATTACTACCAATTCTCTTCCCAGTTCTTAAAATTATTTCCCCTTTCTCCTCCCTTTGTGGTCCACAAATTTCTGATCATGAGGCCCACCAACAAAACAGATCAATAAATAAATTGAGTTCATGAAAGGCTCACATCCAAGATTCATGCCATCATACTCTTTCATCAGCATAGGGAACCTAGTTTTTAATTTCCTGATGAAAAGTTAAGAGGTTGCCTGTGGTAAAGAATTCAAAGGGGGTAGAAAATTTACCCCCATTATTGTACATCAGGAGCAGGAATAAAGAGGGTTCTCCCCTGACAAGCTTTGAAAATGGCATCATCACCAACAAATAATGAGACAGCTTACAGTATTAGTATGGACTAATGACATTAAATCATAAAAGCCACATTGGTTTGCAATATGATGCATGGAAAACCATCATCAATAGCACCTGTGAGGTGAGAAGTTGCTGATAGGATGGTATGCATGATATGGAAAGTAAAGCTAAATGAGGTGAGGAAGGGGAGATATTTGAAGGCAGAGAAAAATAAAGATCTCAGAGCTACTTAAAAATAATAAAAGACCCCGGATAGCCTCAGCAATCTTGGAAATAAGAACAAAGTGGGAGGTATAACAGTACCTGACATCAAATTATACTACAAGGCTACAGTAATCAAAACAGCATGGTACTGGCGTAAAAACAGACACATAGATCAATGGAACAGAATAGAGAGTCCAGAAATAAATCCATGCCTATATGGCCATTTAATCTACGACAACATAAGCAAGAATGTACAGTGGGGTAAAGACAGTCTATTCAATAAATGGTGCTGGAAAATCTGGACAGACACATGCAAAAAAAATGAAGCTGGACCACCTCCTTACACCGTATACAAAAATAAATTCAAAATGGCTTAAAGACTTAAATGTAAGATCTGAAACCATAAAATTCCTGGAAGAAAATATAGGAAGAAACTTCACAGACGTTACCCGGAGTAAGATTTTTACTGATATATCTCCTCGCGCAAGGGAAGTAAAAGAAAAAATAAACATGTGGGATTACATCAAACTAAAAAGTTTTTTCACAGCAAAGAAAACCATCAATAAAACAAAACGGGACCCTACTGAATGGGAAAAGATATTTGCCAATGATATATCTGATAAGGGGTTAATATCACAAATTTATAAAAAACTCACTCAACTCAACTCCAAAAAAAAAAAAAACACCCCACTAAAAAATGGGCAGAGAACATGAAGAGACATTTTTCTAAAAAGGACATACAGATGGCAAACAGACATATGAAAAAATGCTCAAACTCACTAATCATTAGATAAATGCAAATAAAAACCACAATGACATACCACCTCACCCCAGTCAAAATGGCTATCATCAATAAATCAACAAACAACAAGTGCTGGAGCGGATGTGGAGAAAGGGAACGCTTGTGCAGTGTTGGTGGGATTGCAGATTGGTGCAGCCACTATGGAAAACAGTATGGAGGTATCTCAAGAATCTGAAAATGGAACTACCTTATGATCCAGTAATTCCATTCTTAGATATCTATTCGGAGAAATCCAAAACTCTAATTCAAAAAACTTTACGCACTCCTATGTTTATTGCAGCACTATACACAATAGCCAAGACATTGAAACAACCGAAATGGCCATCGGTAAATGACTGGATTAAGAAACTATGGTACATTTATACAATGGAGTATTACTCAGCCATAAAGAAGAAAGATATCTTACCATTTGCAACAACATGGATGGATCTAGAGAACATTATGTTAAGTGAAATAAGTCAGACAGAGAAAGACAAATACCATATGATCTCACTTATATGCGGAACCTAAAGAAAAGAATAAGTGAATAACTAATCAGAAACAGTTTTGGAGACAGAGGAAAAACTGAGGGTTGCTAGATGGGCGGGGGCGGGGAAGGTGAGGGGATTAGAAAACAGTCGGTAACCACAAGATGGCCACGGGGTTTTGAAAATTAATTTGGGGAATGTAATCAGTAATGTTGTAAAGGTTTTGTAGGGTATCCGATGGACACTTGTCTCATTAGGGAGACCACCTCAGGGATGATATGGATGCGTGATGCGATATGGATGATATGGATGCGTGTCACTGCACTGTACACCTGAAACTGAAGCTGAACAATGATGAATGCCAATTACAAGTTTGTATGTATATGTATGTATATATGTGTATATATATATGTATGTATATATATGTATATGTATGTATATATGTATATATAGATGTATGTATATATATGTATATGTATGTACTTACAAGAAGCAGAGTACAGCATTAGGAATAGAGACAATGGAAATGTAATGGCTCTGTGCGATGTCAGAGGGGTAGTGGATGAGGGGAGGGGGTTCACACAATGTGAGGGATATAAAAGATAAACATCTAAGTATTGCTTTGTCTTGTACACCTGAAACTAATAAAAAAAACTGTGTGTGTGTGTGTGTGTGTGTGTGTGTGTGTGTGTGTGTTTCTGACTAGACTGTCAGCTCTTTGAAGACCGGAATAAGGTTGGCTTCCTCTCAGCCTCCCAGTCCCTGGTACATGCTGGATTCCTAATAGATGAGCATGGAATATTAAATAAGATTGGAAACTATGGGTAAGAGAGAGAGAGAGCCTGGCAAAGATAAAAATGAATCTTTATGAGACCTCTATATAAGGAAGGGGAAAAACAACCCCAGAAGGAATGGGGTTTAATGTAGGATTATACTTACCCCTTTTCACTTAAATGCTTTTATCTTTAGCCCATATCCCCACTTTGAGAATAAGGTACTTGCTTGCTTTTTTTTTTTTTTTTTTTTTTTTGCACCTGCCAGAAGAAAGAGTGTTTAAGCTACCAGCTGGTCCTCTCCCTGGGGTAGGGGTGGGAGGGTGGAGGGAGGTGGGGAGGAACATTCCTTTTCCCCAAGAAAGCAATGTGGGCCTGAGACCCTATCTCATCTAAACACCAGTAACAAGATACTACAGCCAGATTTCTGGCAGGTCCCACTCTGGGTCAGCAAAGCAAAGAGCAGCCTTTCCTCTTTGCAGAGCCAATGGGACATGTACATCTCCCTCTTTCATTGCTGGCTGAAAAGCTGTCATTGCAGTCAGTTCCTATAGAATCCATAACCAAACTTCATTTAATCTTTTTTTTATTGTAAAATACTTATTTATTCATTATTTGTTTAATCAACACAGATTTATCCATCATCCTTTTTAGTTACCTATCATTTAATCTTAACATAACTCTTTCAAGTAGATATTATTTTTCCCACTTATAAATCAGAAAATTGGGGCTTAGTGAAGTGTCCTGATGGAGATCATATAGCCAGTAAGGAGCAGGTCTGCCACCAGGACTCCAGACAACAGAATTCACCTACCTACCTTTCTCAGGAATCCATGGACTGTTAACTTCCGGGAAGCAAATAGGGTGATGAATCACTCTATTTTTCCCAGGACGGAGGGGTTTCCCAGGGTGCAGGATTTCCAGCGCTAAAAATGGGACAGTGCTGTGCAATCAGAGATGCATGGTGACCCCAGCATGTACCGTGAGGATTTTGTTCACCACTGTGTACCTATGGCACATTGTGGCTACTCAATAAACATTTGCTGGATGAATGAATTAAACAACGAATGGATGATTTTATGATGGCTCCAGGATACCTTTAAGTGCTGCAATTCCTTTATGAAAGGCTACTCAAGGCATCCTCTGGGCTCCCTCCCTGCCTCACCAAACAGGAAGTGAGGATCATAGAGTTACTGCCCAGGAGAATTTCAATGTGAAAAAGGAAGACTAGAGAGATACCCTAACGAGCAACTGAAATTGAGTTCTGTGTCTTTGTTGCTTTAGAGAAGGAAAGTAAATGACTGGTAAAGTTGATTCTTATTTTCAAATAAATTAAACCTTCCGAAATGTGTGTTTGTTGCCTACGTTTCATAGCATGTCTCTTTCTTAAGCCAGACTCCAAGCCATCCTCCTGTCCAAGTTTTCTGTCGTGCCTTATTGTCTAGTCTGTTCAGCTATTTAAAAAAATGTTGAATATCAACAATGGCTTTCAGGCGGGCATTGTCAACTTTTGTATGAAGCAATCTGGGTTGTATGAGAAGATCCCACAGCTTATAGTCCCGTCTACTGTGCTGCCCCGGCCTGGGCTTGAATGTGTGTGACTGATAACAGGACACATTTCCACCTTCGTTATTACATTCCTGCTCCATAATTCATTGGCCACTCTTTTGAGGAAAGAGCTTTATGGCAAAGTGAACAGGACATCAGGTAAATGCTCGTAGGAGAAAAGTAAGTCCAGCTGCCTCCTAGAGCTGCCAGGCTGGGTGTGGGTTCCCTGGGGACTGAGACCTCTGCACACTGTCATCCTGACCTGGGGTCCCTGGCTGGCCCAGCCAGGTCCACAGGCCCGCGTAGCCTTGCAGTAGCCCTCACAGAAAAGTGGTTTTCAACAATATGCAGTTACAATTAATGCAACACCCTGCCCACTATGGTAAGAGTTCAGGCACTGTGAGAGGTGTTACATTTACGTGTGGTTTTTTTGTCCTTGGACAGATTAGAATGAAAAATGAATATGCTGATTTGGAATTGCCTTTCTTTCCCAATGCTGGTTTTTGCTTTTCCTGAGGGGGTCTCTGGGAGCTGCTAGCATAACATTTCCTACATTCGCAGAAGGCTCCTGAACTCCCAAATGGACTTTTTTTCTCTGCCTTCAGGTAAACAAGCTCCCAGCAGGGGACAGACCACTGACTACAGATAACTTTTATTTAAGATTTCTGTTACTGCAAATGAAAAAAAAATGTATTGAGTTGGCTGAACTGCTCTGTTTTCTATAGCAAGGTAAGCCCCATGAGACTGCATATCTTAGCATTAAAAACCCCAAAGGACAATTCTTGGGGAAAGCTTTCTATTGCTTTGGGAATTGTCGTGGTTAATTCAGCTTGTGCGACCGGCCTGCCTCTCAGGTGGTGACTTAGAAATGATGGGACTGAGTCTGCTGTGAATTCAAACGCACTGCATAAAGGAGGAGCCTCCGGGACCGAGTTACTCTAGGCAAACAAACATGTCAATACGTAACTTGAGAGAAAGAGAGAGAAAAGAAACAAGGGCTCCTAGCCCACGACCAGTTGGGCAAGCTGAGCGGAAGAAGGGAAATAAGGGAGGGAATAAGAGAGAGAACACCTCTCTTTACAAACTGCTTCTATGTCAACGAAGCAACATCCTGAAATCTGAGGGGAATCTTTCTGGAAAGGGGACAGAGCAAGATACCCCATAGTATATTAAGTTGGCCATGGAGCCACTCCTGGAGTTCATTCATTCATCTGCTGGAGTCCCTTTGTCCCAGAACCAGAACCCTTGGCAGGGTGTCCGCGTGCATCAGCTTCACTACAGACACAGTATAAAGACCATGAAAGGGATAGCAATAAAATCTGCTGTCAGAGGAGCAGCCATCCACAGTAACGACACATAGCATTTCAGTTGGTATGTAAAGGATCTCAGAAGGACATGTGAAATGCATTAGATGTGCGAAGCTATTTCCCCTCATTTAAAGGTAAATTCTAAAATAAATTATCAAAGGTTTACTTATTCTCTTTAAGATTTAATATAGCTGGAGTAAAAGTAAACATACAAATGGAAGACCACGTCTGCCACACTGCAGCACCTAATTATTTTATTCCTTAAAAAAAAAAAAGATTTTTGCTTTCACAAATCAATCCATAGCTACCATTTATGTCGTCATTGACCAAACTGTGACAGTAATTTATGAGAATATACATAATGAGCTGTAAGTAAAACTCATAAAGTTAAATAAAAGATCTAAATGTGAATGTTTCCATATGAATAAAGCAAGAAAAACAATATACTCTCTCCCCGTCCCACTCCCCAACTTTTTTTCCCTCAATGGTAGAAAGCAAAATAAAATTGCATGAATGAAATGACCGATACTACTCTTCACTGGAATCAAATCTAATTGCTTTGGAAGAAGAAAAATTCACCACTTAAAATGAAGCATTTTCTAAACGGACTTATGTGGCACAGATTTGATGCACCTAATCACCAGGTTGAGGTTTCTGCACAGCTGAGATTCTTCAGGTGTGTCTGCCTTTGCAGGTGGACTCACTGAGAGATAAACAAAGGGGCTAAGGGAAGAAGATGGTAGAGGGGGCTTGAAGTTGACTAGAGATAGACGGATGAGCAAGTGGATGGATAGATGGAGATGGCAGCCTGCTGGCTTTGAAACTTCTTTTTTTTATTGGGGAAGGGGAGCAGGACTTTATTGGGGAACACTATGTACTTCCAGGACTTTTTCCAAGTCAAGTGTTGTCCTTTCAATCTTAGTTGTAAAGGGCGCAGCTCAGCTCCAGGTCTAGTTGCCATTGTTAGTTTCAGGGGGTGCAGCCCACCATCCCTTGGGGAGTCGAACCGGCAACCTTGTGGTTGAGAGGACGTGCTCCAACCAACTGAGCCATCTGGGAGCTCCGTGGCAGCTCAGCTAAGGTGCCATGTTCAATCTTAGTTGCAGGGGACGCAGCCCACCATTCCTTGAGGGAGTCGAGGAGTTGAACCGGCAACCTTGTTGTTGAGAGCCCACTGGCCCATGTGGGAATCGAACCGACAGCCTTCGGCACTAGGAGCGCGGAGCTCTAACCACCTGAGCCACTGGGCCAGCCCTGAAACTTCTTTCCTAGGTGTAGGTTGCCAGCTTCCTGGGGTTTTATTAGGTCTAGAAGCTTTGTGGCAGGAGGTTATGTGTTTTTTAATTTATGTGTACTACTGTCACTATTCAAAAAATCACATATGTTGTGTTAAACAGGTCTTTTTTTTTTCAAAAAGGATGTTATTTTAAAAATATACATGGCTCAGTTGGTTAGAATGCAAGCTCTGAACAAGAGGGTAGCCAGTTCGATTCCCACATGGGCCAGTGAGCTGCGCCCTCCACAACTAGATTGAAGACAAGAAGCTGCCGCTGAGCTGCTGGTGGGCGACAAGATGGTTCAGTTGGCTAGAGCGCGAGCTCTCAACAAAAAGGTTGCCAGCTCAATTCCTACATGGCATGGTAGGCTGTGGCCCCTGCAACTAACATTGAAAACGGCAACTGGACTTGGAGCTGAGCTGTGCTCTCCACAACTAGATTGGAGGACAATGACTGATGGGTCCTGGAAAAACACCCTGTACCCCAATATTCCCCAATTTTTAAAAAATTATTGTGTGTGTGTGTGTGTGTGTGTGTGTGTGTGAAAGATTACCTGAGGAGTTAATAGAACTGCCGTGAGGAAAGAAAGCCACAAAAGTTTACCATGACCCATGGATGTGTTGAAAAAGGAGAAAATAAAGATTACCAAACTCTGTTTTATTTGTAAAATATAGTCATATATACATTAAGTTTAAAAGAATGCAGGCATTCACATTATTTTTCTGTGCGTCGATGATTTTAAAACATGAAATTCTTTATATGAGGCAACAGATTTAGCAAGACTAAAATCTTCACCTATTGAACAACAGCACAAATGAAGATTTTAGTCTTGCTCTGCCACTAACTGTGTGCTGTGCGACCTTGGGCAAATCGCTTCTCTTTTCTGGGCTTCAGTTTCTGCCCTTATTTTGAGACAGTCATACCAGATAAATTCCTGCCAGTATTCACAGTCCATGATTCTCGTTCAGTCAGTGTGGACATGGGGAACATGGTCAATGGTGAGGATTTCAGGGGTGTAGAACAGAATAAATTGAGAGATGTTTGGAGTAGGGGGGTTAGAGAAACAGAAGGATAAGATTATAGCAAAAAAAAAATGACACTTAACACTTCTGGACCCATGCCAGCCATTCAGTTTACAATGACAGGACTTCTGGAGTAAGGGAAGGCTGCAACGGCAAGACAAATCACACACCCAAGGCCCAGATAGGAAAATGAGTGGTAGGACGATAATCAGAAAAGTTCGTTTTTTTATGGAGCGAGGATTGCAGTGCTTCAGTCTAGCCAATAACACTTTCTTTGAACTATGAGAGACTGCGGAGTACCAACTATTGTACTAAATGATGACGTGGCATATATGTAATTAATATTTACTCAGGATTAAAAAAGCATTATGTGAAACAGAAATGAAATAAGTCATATTCCTCATGCTTAGCATCCAACTTCATAGATTCAAACAAGGCAGGGACTGACCATATTCCAGAAGGAGAAGACCACCACAATTCTGAAAGCAGATTCCTGAGGCTTGGAACTGAGCTTTGCAATGAGAATTATGTGCACATGGACTAGACCACCATACCAAGGGATGAGCAAGGGACAATGAAGAAAGCTCCTGCTAGGGAAGTCAGACAAGGGCCAGGAAAGAGGGAGCAAAGAAGAGTCCAAAGCAGAAGGCTGGAGAGTCTGGAGGAAGGACCTAGAGGACATAGTAAATAGGATAACCCAAGATGAAGGGAAAAGAGGGTGTCTGTGGGAGACACTTATCATGGAAATGGGACTTGCAGCTACAGAGGCAGGAGGAAAGAGAACAACTGAGCCCAGGTTAAACATTGTGGGTGGGCCTCAACAAGACAATCCCGGAGGCCAGGGACTAAGTCGTATGCTTCTCTGTCCCCTCATCACTGCACCCCACCCCTGGCACATATAGCTGACAAATTGGTAGAGGGCAGAAGCCATCACCATTTAGGAGGTAAAACATGCAGGATATTTTAAAGGTAAATTGCTGGAAGTTCACCTTCTGTGAACACTGAAAAGAAGTTCAATTCCTTAGGATACAGGTAAATGGAAAGCAGTCATCAGTGCATGCATCTATAAGTAAAGAGCATGTTTAGGGGGTATGGAGTTGGTGTGAGGCACAACCCTTACTATGCAAAGTGTGGTCCAAGGACCAGAAGCATGAGAATCACCTGGGAGTTTGTTAGACATTCAGAATCTCAGACCCTGCCAGATAAAAGTGATCTGGCATCTTAAGATGCTTAACCATAGAGCTGGGAGGACTATGGGTGGAGCTGGGCCCCTTGTTAACTCTCTAGTCCTGACTTCCTGTTAAACTTTGTGGTAACTTCCGGGGAAGGGATGCTAATACATAGAATAGCCATCTTGGAAGTGGTGGCTTTTCTTCTTCACGTGGGCAGCCGGTTGGAGCGCCGGTCAGAAGTGTGCATTCTCACACTCCTGGGGTGACCACGTTTCTTTCTCTTTTCCCGAATAACCTGTTCCTTTGGTGGATTTTTCTGGAGAGTTCCTTTTGCTCGTCGACATGTCCCAGACCCACTGAATCAGAATGTGCATTTGAACAAAATCCCCACAGGAATTATATACACATTAAAATTTGAGAAGCACTGCGCTAAATAGGGGTCAGCAAACTTTTCCTGTTAAGGGCCAGGTGCCAAATAGGCTTTGGGGGCCACATTCAGGTTTTATCACTACTGCTGGGGCAGCAGTAGAAGCTACTTTTTCTCCTGTTCCTCCTCCCAGCCCCCCACCGTCCTCTTCCTCTTTCTGCCCCTCCTTCTCCTCCTTTACAGGCCTTTAAAAGTGTCAAATCCATTCTCAGCTCACAGGGACTGGTGAGATTGAGCCCACAGACTTTGGTTCCCCACGCCCACACACAGGGCTGAGTTCAGGGAGGGTGGTGTCTCAGACAGAAATGGTAGCACATAAGAGTAAAAATCCCCGGAGCTAAGTGTGAACTTACACAAGTGTCGCAACCTCTCTATGCCACAGTTCCTCTGCGTGTAAAATGGGGTTACTACCAGTACCTACGTCACAGAGCTGTTGAGAGGAGTAATAAGATAATATGTGTGAAAGCACTTTAGAAACTATGAGTATAAGACAATTATCCTATTTTTGTCTCATTCAAAGTGAAAGAAGAGCTGGCTGTCCTAGAGCGTGGTCAGTTGAACTAATGCTGTTCTCCCCTACTCAAATCACCAATCTTTGCTGTGTCCTCATTCCGAGGCTTGCTCAGCTTGATACTCAAAAAACAAAGCCAAACAAACAAACAAACAAAAACAGACCTGAGGCTCATTTCAGTTCATCAGCCCATAAAATCTCCAGCTACCTTTTTGCTTTTGTATCATCCCTTCTGGCATATTCTCAAGTTCTTTTACACCGGCATTCTACTGGCATTCACCTACAGCCAACTAATTCAACTTGGGCTTCAAATCCCCATGATCGAGCACAGAATGTTCTGTGTCCCATTTTAAGACTCACCATATACTTTTCATTTGTGTTAAATGCTTTACATACATTAAAGCACCATCTTCATAACAACCCTGTTAAGTAGCTATTATTACATATAATATTTTACAGGTGAGGAAACAAATTCAAAAAAGTAACTAGCCCAAGGTCACACAGTTGTAGCAGAGCTGAGATTCAGACCCTGCAGTCTGATTCCTAAGCCAGTGCTCTTAACTGCCAAGATATGCAACCAAAGAAGAAAATGAAACTTAAGGCACCGAGATACTAAATAAACACAGGGATGGAGCTTAGGGCAATGTTCTTCAAAGCCACAATACCTGCCCTCTGCAGATTGCGACTGGTCAGAAAGGGTGTCTAACATTTCCAAGATACAATGGGCAGAGGTGACAAAAGGCAGGATGTATTTTTTAAAAGGAAAAGGTACATGTACAAGGCATCTCATCTTTCTGTACATGTGGCATAAACTTTTCAAGCCCTAGGTGATGGATTCTCTTTGTATTGTATCCACGTCTCCTAGTCTAAGGGCACCCATGTTTTGTGACCCAGAAGCTGAGAGGTTACAGAGGTTCACACATCATGAGATATTCACGGCAGCATGGACAACCACGGAAAACGGCGTCAATGCACACAGACCTGTGAGCCATTTCACTCTCTCTCCATGGTTGGTCAAGGTTACTATTTTGCCTTTTTGACATACTATCAATTATGCTGCCGACAGAGATACTGGACCTTTAGTTTTCTTATAAAATAAGAAACTGAGTTTAATTAAACCATCAGTAACTTGGACCTAATTATTTCAGACAGTATTTAATTAATGTTTCATGGGTACCTAATGTAATCAAGGTTCCTTTAATAAGACCTTCTGTGACATTAAAATATATGACCTTTATCTTCCTTATCTACCATATTCTGACAACCCAGATTTGTCATTTTCACTAAAAGGTATAGTTTGATTAAAGAGAACAGACCATAAAATTAATCTGGCAAATTATACTTGTTTGTTTCTTTTTTTCCTCCCCCCTCAAGGCCTAATAAGTTAAGTCTTTTAATTAGCAGTGCAGGTACAAGTGTCCATGCTACCATTTTACTTTTAATTTGCCAAAGTGTTTCTTTTGTACATGAATTTTTGTGACCAAAGCAGATAACAACTGTCCTTTATTAATCATGGTGAAGGGTTCAATCTTTAAGATATGAAAAATAATGAGCAGTTCTTTACTTTAACAATGACTAGTGATTGTTTTAAGATGTCCTGCCGTTAATAAAATATTGATTCCTGATATTAATAAGCCATTCTAAATAGGAAAATCCGCATAACAAACACAAATGGCATCCTAAAATCTAAGGTGATTCAAAAGGTGCTCATGACCTTCTCCCTCAAAATTCAAAGGATCTCAGAGATTCCCGGTCAAGATGGTGGAGTAGGTCAATGCTGTGCTCATCTCCTCTCAGGACCACATCAATTACAACTAATCCACAGAACAACCATCACTGAGAATTGCCTGAAGTCTAGCTGAACAAAAGCCCTACAACCACAAAGATACAGAAGAAGCCACACCTCAAGACTAGTAGGAGGGGAAGAGACATGGAATGGGCTGGTCCCACACCCACGTGTGACCATTAAAAATCAGGAGGGATATGTCAGCTGCAGAGGTGCTTCCGAGAGAAGCTAGGAGTCCCAGGCCCATACCATGCCCAGGTTTCCAGTGCAAGAGAGAGAAGTCCCTATAACTTCTGGTTGTGAAAAACAGTAGGTATTGTGGCTGAGTGAGATGGAGTGTGGCTGGAATCCCAGGCTGGATTCCTGCATGGGCTGGAGCCCATGCATGGAGTTACTCGCTGATGGACTCATTCACTCTGAGCTCCAGTGCTAGGGCAGCAGCTCAAAAGGCACCAGGGACATTCGGAGAGGAACTGAATTGTCTGGCTTCCACGTGAGGGCTGGAGGAGCAGCTTTCTGCCAGAGTGGGGAATTGGTGGAAGCCATTGTTTCTTTGTTGAGCCCTCCCCATCCCTGAGTGCAGATGCAGGTGGCCAACATATCTGAGTCTCCATCAAACTGGCTATCGTCTTTTGTCTGCCCTTCCCCAGGGATTCCCTGAGAGCTGCCCCACCCACTTTTGGGCACTTCTAAGCCACTTCCAGTGGCTTTTCCATACAAACAACCTGTCTTAGCTCATGTTGCAGATTTTCCTAAAATCTTTCGAAGGTTCACAAGACCCAAACAGGCAACATCAGGCTTCGGCATGTTCTGTACCTGTGGCATAGCAGCCTTAATCCTGGTACTGGCGACAGCCAGCCTCGGTTCATAGATTGGCCTCTCAAGGCACCTCTAAGCCCAGTGTGGGCAGTTGCCATCTGTGGATTGCTTTGTGGCTCATACCAGGAGGCCTTGGACAGGGCACAGACTGTAGCTAACCTTGGCCTTCAGTGAGGCCCCTCTCAGATGGCTCCAGGGCGGGCACACCTGGTGGCCAGCTTCAGACTAAGCTGGAACATCACCCAGCTGCCTCCAAGGATGACATACCTAAAGTGCAAACAGGGCAGGCACCAGAGCCATGCTAAAGCAAACCCTGCTCTTTAGGGTCAGCCCTTGCACCACAACTCTTCCACTGTAGTCACAGCCAGTCCTCACAACCAATCAGCCTGAGGCTCAATCACTCCCATTGATGTGCAAACTGCAAACAAGGCACTAGGACAACATCAAGCATACCAACATTCACATCACAGTGTACCAGAAGGAGAAGAGACAAAGGGATTAAGAACCTATTTGAAAAAATAATGAATAAAAAGTTCCCTGAACTGGTGAAGGAAATGGACATACAAGCCCAGGGAGCACAGAGAGTCCCAAACCTCATGAACTCAAAGAGTCCAACAACAAGACACATCATAATGAAAATGCCAAAGGTTAAAGACAAAGAGAGAATCTTAAAAGCAGCAAGAGAAAAGTCGTTAGTCAGCTGATTTCTCAACAGAAACTTTGCAGTCCAGAAGGGATTAGCACGGAATATTCAAAGTGATGAAAATAAGGACGTACAACCAAGATGACGCTACCCAGCAAAGCTGTCATTTAGAATCAAAGGACAGATAAAGAGCTTCCCAGACAAGAGGAAGCTAAAGGAGTTCCTCACCATCAAACCACTAGTACAAGGAATCATAGAGGGACTCCTTTAAGATGAAAAGAAAAAAAAGAAAAAATATGAATAATAAAATGACAGTAACTACATATCTATCAACAATTACTTTCAATGTAAATGGATTAAATGTTCCAATCAAAAGATAGGGTGGCTGAATGTATAAGAAAACAAGACCCTCTCATATGCTGCCTACAAGAGACTCACTTCAGATAGAAAGGCACACACAGACAGAAAGCAGAGGGATGGAAACAACACAAAAGCTGAGATATCAATACTTACACCAGAAAAAAATGGACTTTAAAACAAGATTGCTTGGCTAGAGAATGGAATGGGTTCTTGCCATCTAGAGCAACATGGATGGATCCAGAGGATTTTGTGCTGAGTGGCATATGTCAAACAGAGAAAGACAGATAAAATGTGATTTTGCTTATATGTGGAATATAAGGAATAAAATAAACAGAACGAAAACAAATACATAGATACAGAGAACAATTTGATGGTTGCCAGATGGGAGGGGATTGGGGGTGAGTGAAAAAGGGGAAGGAGTTAAGAAGTACAAATTGGTTGTTACTCAGTAGTCATGGAGATGTAGGGTATAGCATAAGGAATATAGTCAGTAATGTTGTAAGAACTACATATGGTGTCAGATGGGTACTAGATTTATCAGGGTGATAGATGGGAGGATGGTTGAGGGTAGGGTGCAAAAGGTGAAGGGATTAAGAAGTACAAATTGGTAGTTATAGTCATGGGAATGTAAATTAAAACATAGGGAATATAGTCAATAATATGGCGATAATTATGTATAGTGCCAGGTGCATACTAGACTAGTCAGGGGGAATCACTTCTTAAATTATATAAATGTCTAACCACTATGCTGTAAACCTGATAATAATATAAAACAATACTGATTGTCAAAACAAAAAAATAAATAAATAAAATATAAAAATTAATTCAAAAGATCTCCATTACCCCATAACCAAAATTCAAAATGTCCCCATGACTCTCTCCCCAAAAGCTACAAATATGTGAGACCCGATTAGGAGGTTGGGGGGAGTTAGTCTCCTATTGGTTAAGTATAGAATTTGCTAAAAAGTTCTTGTTTAGTAAACATGGAGAAAGGTAGGCTAAAGAGAAATACAATTCAAGTAGGAATCCTTGTATTCTCTTCCCACTTTCAGGACCCACAAAGACTGGACTCCCTTCTATTTTAGCAACAAAGAGAACCGACTGTTGTTTCTTGTGAAATACAACATCTTCCTCCAGTCAAGGCTAAAAGCCAAAGTTGGGAAAGGAAAAATAAATGGTTGTCGTCTAAGGAACTGGCTATGTAATTGCAAAGTAGTGGACACGAGGGCGGGAGTGGGGGGTAAAGGGACAGTACCACAGAGGTTTGTCCTGAGTCTAGGGTACACCTCTCCTGTGCCTGCTGAGTGAGAATTTGTAGTACATAGGATGGAGGCTGTCCCTGGTCTAGACCAGTGCTGTCCAATAGAACTCTCTGCAGTGATAGAAAGGTTCTATCTGCTCAATACGGTAACCATATGGCTATTGAGCACTTGAAATGTGGCTAGTGCTAGTGAGGAACTGAATTTTCAACTTTATTTAATTTGAAGTGATCAAAATTTAAATTTAAGGGACCACATGTGACTTGTGGCTACCTCATTGAACAGGGCAGCTCAAGACAATCTTCCCTCCCTTCCAGCCCTGCTTCACTCACATAATGGGAGAATGCTCAGGGCAGGGAGCCATCCTAGGAGGCAGCCTCCTGTGCTGGGCACTGCAGTATCTGGGGACCAGCCCACAAAACCTCGGTTACTCCTCTGAGGGCAAGGCCAGACACTATTGCCCTGCTTGGACACTGCTTCCAGTTTAGATTAATTACTTCCTTCCACAGCAGCTCTGGGATAATGTCCCTATGGCATAATTTACCTATAGGCTGCCACTGCCATTTCTCACTGGTCCAACAACTACCAAACTACTATGCCATGTGAGGTAGAAAGGAGAAATAGAGAGGAATTCCTGTAGGCCATTTTCCTGCAGAAAGAAAAACATATATATAAAGGGAGAAAGACTGGCATTTTGGAACACAGGAACAAGGTTCTGGAGGTTTTTCTACTGTGTTAAGTGGCTTTGAGGTCAGACCAACCTAAAGCAAAATTCAAATATTTCTGGCTGAGTGATCCTGAGCAAGTCATTTCACTCTCTGAGCACTCGTACCCTCCTCTGTAAAAGAGAAGAATAGCAGGAACCTTGCAGAGTAGCTTGACTATCCAAGGTAATGTAAGAAGAAAATGCATTAGGAAACAATAAAGTACTACATCAATATTATGAGCTGTTACTGTTAAACAGTGTGTGCTATTGTTAACCAGTTGAACCCTATGCCCAGTATCACATGTGAAAACAATTCCTTTTGTTTGGGCTCATTGAAAGCCAGAATGTTAGGGGTAAGCACTGGGGAATCTTGGTCCTTATGTTATTGTTGGCCTCGGAGGTACTAAGGAGAGTCCTCTGGGTTTTGACTTCATAGTCAGTCTAAGATTCAGGGAGTAATAGGTTACTTAGGAACTCCACTTGCTTAAGAAAAGAGACTGCAGGCAAGTCAGAGTATTTCCCAAAGGAAAACAATCCATGTACTAAACACTGAATAAGTGGATGGTGTCCAAAGAGATTCAGCTAAGTGAGATCAAGACTTTTACATATTAATGCACAGCTCATATTTCAATGACTGACAGCAATCCAAAGAGTGGCTGAGGGAGCACCTAGGAGTTTGCTGAGGTTCTGGGGGTATCCCACATCCTGACCTGGGTGGTGGGTGCATAGGTGTATACGTATATAAAAATGCATCTTTCTCTATACTTAAGATCTGGGCACCTTACTGAATATAAATTATGCCTTATTTTTTTTTTTAATTTCAGTTGTAACTTTGAAAAGGATGACCCACCATGTCTGTGTAGTAGCATAATGCCCATCTAAAGTAAGTAAGTGGCTAGCCCAAGGCCACACAGTTAGTTACCAAAAGGTAAGGAACAATATTACAACTGCAGTCTCTGGAGTCCTAATCCAGCATGCATTCTAATTCCACCGCAGCTCATGGAAGACGCTTTAGGTTAGTTAAGAGCGCAAAGAACAAACTTCTGTTCTCCGTGTTCAGAATAGAACTGAATTTTTATCAATGTCAGAAGCAATCCTTCTTGAGGAACACTCACTTACCAGAAGTGCACTGAGGACCCCAAACAGTAAACGCAGGGAGCCTCCTTTCCTAAGTTTTCTCCCTCCTAAGTGTGTCCCTAAAGTTCTTGCATACCGACCATTTCGGCCCACATCTGCACCCTGCTTCTCAGGAGCACAAGGAGGCCAAGCAGCAGATCTCTAGGTGACAGCTACAAGGGGAGAGTGTTGGGGTCTGCTAAGCATTAGCTCATTCAAACCCCTGAGGAGTCTGGCAAGAGAGTGGAGATGTTAAAGAAGAACCATAGCTTTAAGAAATGAATTGTAAAATTTCCTGCAACTCAGCTGCAGCTCAAAAAATAGCTGAAGCCAAGATATTTTCAACTTTTTGCGGGTTATCCTCAGAAAGTGGAATTACATCCTTAAAACCAGAAAGTTTAGAAAAGGAACAGGAAATGTAAAAACATACCAGAGGAATTCTAGTAATGACTGATGATTTTTTTATTATCGCTGATTGAATTTCCATGAGGAATTGTGTTGATGAGAGTGATTAATTTCATTTAATAAAATAATTACAGGATGAAGCTTATGTGTAATGAAGGAGACCTAATAGTCTGGTATTAAATATAGAGAAAATATTTGCAACATAGAGAACAATGATATTTGGACTCATAAAGTGTCCATTTACCTATTAATTCCTGAAACAGATGTTTGCCATGACAGGGGATTATTTTGGTAAATAAAGCGTTATTTTGCTTTTATCTTCTTCCTTTAAAAGCTTCTTCATTTTAAGAGTGTGGGGGCAGAGCAATGATGGAAAACTGGCCATCTTCAACTAAAAATAAGATGGACATGGATGTGAAAAAATAGACCTAGGTATACAAATTTCAAAAAAATATTGTGAATAGCTGCAATGGAATATTTCATTGTAAACACAAATCAGGCATCGTTTTAATCAAATTGAATTTAGATTATAGACTCATGTACAACCTAATTTACTTTAAATTCCCCAGTCACGACTTGTGCATGCCTTACAGGACAAGGTTAAAGAGATTACATCTGCGTTCATGTCAAAAGCATCTGCTGGTTGGTCCTCTGCGTGCTGATTTAATGAGAGGTTATACACAGCCTGTCGGAAGGACTTCTGTTCCAGGCAGGTGCTTGAGTGAAATCTTCATTTCCATTGCGATGACTAACGAGGCTTTCAGAATTAGGAAACTGATGCATCACTATTCTCTGATGTATAAAATACTCCGATATTTGTCACCACTTAGCTAAACTTACAAGCAGAAATTATGACCAGACTGGTGTTTTTTTTTTCAGTTCAAAAAGGAAGAAACGTTACTCTGAAATGTAGCTTTGTAGAGAATGGGTTTGCGCATATTTTCCCTAAAACTACAGTCATTCTCAAGAGGTATATTTCTATGCAACACGATGCTCTACACAGTCTTATAAATAATATGCATTTTATGGAAGGAAAATGCATTAAAGACTGCTTATGCTTAGTAAACGGGAGGAGAACACAAGAATCATTCATCCTGAAAATTCTAATACAAATTCTTAAATAATTTCAATTCATTAAAACATTTCCTATTTCAATTCACAAGTTCTTCAGAGAAGAGTTTGAAGATGTTCCTGTAATTATTGTAACAGGAAGGGGTTTGAGCCATTAAAATAATCTTTGGCAATTCAGTGTGATTTCCTCTATTTATGCAGTACTCTTTTCTGAGTGTTCCAAAGTCCCCTTTGCCTGTACTGAAATGGTCACTTCTAAACGGTGTATCACAAAGAGGTTCAAATTCCAAAATCAATCACATCATTTTGCCAAAGAAGGAGGATTTACAATCGAGTAATCTGTAATCATATAGATGCCTTATGATAATTGTCTTCTTTTGGAGCATATATTAGTGACCAGGGGTATGAAAAAAAAAGCAGGGGAGGGGAACACAATGGGCTCTTGGTATTTTATTAGAATGAGGCTGAGAAATCCCAAATATTTTATTTTTATATTAAGACCCCTTTTTGCCTATGCCTTACATACCATGGTGAAAACCTAATAACTGGACATAGCTCTTGACAAACCAGTTTAAATATTCATTTTGAGTATGCATAAAAATTATGAGAAGAAGAGGGGCAATTTTCTCAACAGGCCTATCATAATCATGGGAAGAACTGATTATTCGTGGTAGGGGATACAGGATGAACAGGTGTTTGGGCTCAAGAGAATACATGCATCGCTCCAATTTCAACAACTGGGATCACGACTGAGCATAACAAAAGTTTTTTCATTGCCTATTTGAGGGAAGCAGGTATGAGCGCACAAGGGTAAGCTGGAGTTGTGCTGAAGCAACTATATACATGGGTTTCCATCTGCTTCAGAATGTATTCACCTAAGTTTATTTTGATGTAGTCTTTTGTGAGTTGTAAAGCTCTAGCCAACCCCCACACCTCCCTCACAGAGAATGATCACCAGACTGCAACGCTGCCGGCTGCCGAAGGACGTAAAGGCTCTAACCCTCCTGCCACCTGACACAACCCCACAGTGCTTAGAGAAATCTGAAAGAAAATGGCCTCAGCCCCAAGGAATGTGAAGGATTAGGTTGTTTAATGACTTAGAAGTTGAGTGATATTGACAATTCTTCCAGTGTTTAATCAAACATTTAAGACAAGTGGAAGAGTCAGACAGACAGTAGTTTAATTTGAGGACAATAAAAGCAAACAAACTGTCTTGTCCAGACAAGTCAATTTCTGGTAAAGTGACAACATGTCTGAAGTGAGCAGATTCAGTGGTCCATTTGACAAACAGCCATATGCTCAAATGCACATCAGTCAGGGCTGGTCCCTTACCCAACTGTGATAACATATGAAATAATAATGAATGACAATAATGGAAATATATTACTATCTTTTGGTCCTCATGTGCATGTGCATTGACTACTAAGGCGGGCTTATGATTATTTAGATTTCCAAAATGTATCCTTTGGGACTCTCCTTGTACTTCTCTAGATGCTCACAGGATAAACATAGTTACTAAAACTCAATTGCACAATGTGAAAACAAGCCTGAATGATTTTTCCTGTATTTAGAAAGCACTTCTTAGTTTGGCAGATGCCTCAACTCTTTGGTCATCATCCTACAGATCCATTCCTTGTTGGAATTCTGTCCATTATGGAAACAGCAGGACATAAAAACTGGGAAACTTCCTCAGAGCTCTTAGTGGCGAGCGGGGCAAGTAAAGCCTGGGGTGACACGCAAGCTATAATTTGCATGTCAATAGATACGTTTAACATACATTAACAGTGAGTAACGGACCACTGTTTAAATGTTAATGAAGATACTTTCCTAATGATGGGTATGCATTTTTGCATAATTCTCCTGTCCAAAGTTTGCAGGAATTTTACTATCCCTGGGCAGTGAGAGAAAACGAAACAGTGATTTCCTTGGGTAAAGAATTGGAAGTTACCAGAAAGGTGACCAAAGCAGAATAATGCAACACATTAATAATTAAAATATCTCTATGAATCCATCGGAATTTGAGAAAAGATTTTCTTCTCCTGTGTCACGAAATTTGAAGAGATTTTCCATCTCAGCATGAGCCTGTAGATTCAAACAGGAATGCTGACTCTTCGCAAGTTATAAAGACGACCTCCCTGAATACACCGTCACTTCCAGTGACCCGAATTCCTGGCGGGAGAGGGTTGGAGATGGAGACAAGTGTCAAAAAACTCCAAGGTGAAAGGACCTTGGACAGAGCATTGAGCTTGTGCTCTGGAAACGCTAGTTTCCCCAAGGCCACATTCAACCCTTTTCCTAAAGTATTGATCTAAAGCCTCGTTGGGTCAGATGACAACTTCCAAGAATTAGAAATCTTGTGACATCTCTTCAGCCTCTGGATTCACGTCCCCACGATACAAAAGAAACTCAAAGACAACCTGCCCCTTCTCAGCTCAGGCCTAGAAATGGAGAAGGGCTGGATTCCTGGAGGTGTGCATTTCTTTCCTATACATGTCATCCAGAAGGCTTGGAAAGCTGAATCCCTGAATGCCTTGGCTCCTGCTTTCTTCTGCCCTCATAACATGCCCGACCATTCCCCTTACCTCTCAGCTCTTCAGGTCCAGATTACCTGCTAGGCATTGTGGGAAATGGGTGGCCCTTTATGGTCAAGATCTTCCTCTGCAACCCTGGCTTGCAACCCCTCTTATCCATACTTCTTTCCTTCCTTCCCCATATCTGAATATGCATCTGTTCTGTCCAGGGCCCACTGCCAGGTACTCAGGACACAGAGAGGCAATGCCCTCAAGAAGCTCACATTCTCCTGTGGTGGTGAGGGAACTGATAAGTATAGTATGGGTGGTGACACCACACTGTGGTCAGGTCTCTCATTTAGGTCAATACAGAATGCTCTACTGGCGCAGAGGAAAGAGCCACTAACTCGGCCCTGGGACTAGGGGACTTGGCACAAGTCTTCTCCGGGTAAATGAATGAATGCTCTGAAGTAGCTAAAATATTGTCTCCCCCAAATTTGCAGATCTCTTTCATCCTGGTGAAAAGGGGAGTATTCACTCCGTAAGGTAGGTGGGGGCAAGTAGGAAATGGTGGGAAACAGGTGGAAGGGTACCCACCCACTGACCTCCAAACTCTCTGCAAGTGTAAACAGAATGGCTGGGGCTTAGCAAAGAAACCGACTTTTGCCAAACGAGAAGACAGGGTGTCTGTCTCTTTTGTTTAGACCGTTTTTATAGCGCTTAACACGGTACTACTTTAAAACAGTATCC
Source organism: Rhinolophus hipposideros (assembly GCF_964194185.1). Classification (NCBI taxonomy): domain Eukaryota; kingdom Metazoa; phylum Chordata; class Mammalia; order Chiroptera; family Rhinolophidae; genus Rhinolophus; species Rhinolophus hipposideros. The sequence continues at coordinate 16,775,580 of NC_138046.1, forward strand.
AAACAATTGTTTTTTTTTCCCTTGCAGTGGAATCCCTTTGCCTCCAACCCAAACAAAAGCTTCTACAGAATCCCAAGAATAAAAGAGAGTGAGCAGAGCCTCTCTTGTTGAAGACTTGGAGAAAAGGCATTCCCTGAGGCCACTCCAAAGTCTCTGCCAGCTCTAAAGACTTTACAAAAGAATTTCTGTCCCCAGCAGTCTCCCCACTAGACCACGAAACCCACCAAACAGCAACTATATCTTTCTTACCTTCCTACTTCCAGAAACTACCACGCTGCCTGGTAAATGGTATGAATGGAAGTGAATTAAGTTGAAAGGAAATGCAAGGGAAGAAGAGAGGCAGGATGTGTGTCAGTGGAGACAAGAAGGGGAAATTACTCAGTTAGATGTAGTCACTAAGAAAATAGTTGCTATACAAAACGAATGCTTATCGCAAGTAACTCAAAACATGGTGCAGAGAAAGAAAAGCAAGCAAACAATTAGGAAATTCTATAATTAAAGCAACATTGTATATAAAATCCACAGAGACGGGAACACAGCACTATGCCAGGGGGTCAGGGATGGCTGCCTGGATGGAAGACATAAAACTTGAGCTGAAACCTAAAGGCCTGGTTGCATAACTGGGAGGGAAGGAAGAGGGGCAGGCAGGGGACAGATCGTGAAGACCCTTACATGCCACATTCAAGGGTCTAGCTTTATTCTACAGGAAGTGAAGAGCCGCTAATTAATTCAAAACAGGTAAGTGACAAGGTCAAATCTGGATATTAGAAAGCTTAGAATTTAAGAAGCTAGTTTAATAAACCAGTCAAGAGGTGGTGAGACAGTGGCTTTGGACATGGAAAGGAGATTTAAGAGTTATAAAGTGAAAGAGCAGAACTGGCAGGATTTGACAGCATTCTCTCTGGTTATTTGTTGTTTCTCCTGCAGAAAGCAGAGTGTCATTTCTAGCTAAATCTCCAGCTCAGCAACAGCCAGACAGCTAGTGAGCTGTATAGCCCTGAAGGGAGGGAGGGAGACAGGGAGGGAGGGAGGGTCTATTCATTTAGTCTTTCTCCTGAGCCCAAGTCAGCCTGGCCTGGGAGTATGACCTGGACTTCTCATCTGCCTTTGTTCTTGGTTCCCAATTGTATGTTTTCCAAGTCCCTCCTCACCTTCATTTCCTCTTAGCTGATTAGTTACCTGCTACACAATCTGGAGGCTGGGGCATTCCTTTCTCAGTGCTTCCAACCTGAACACAAGGCTGTTATTAACTTAGCAGCTAGAATGGGGAAAAAAGCTAAAAGGTCCAAGCATCCTCATAATTTCCTCAATATTATTCCTCTCTAATGAAGGGGCACATGACTTCACCTTACAAAGTTGAAGATTTTGATACAGGGAGTCCTCAATTTTGTATGATTAAGTTTGACCACCAACTACATCAACCTGCCTACCCCAGCAGCTAGTAAGAAAATTGCTTTTAATATGGCACATCTTGAATCCACTGGTGACTTCTGATAAGGCACCAAAGACAATGGAAGGGGGAACAATGCCAGAACCTGATAAGCAGGTGACCCTGCCAATCTGAAAGACATCAGCAATCCCCATCAAAGCCATTTTCATCCCACTTTTATTCTTCAGCAAGAAGGGTTTGCTTAATCAGACTCACTGCCTACATTCTAGAGTGTTGCTCACTTAGGGACATATGTCTATATTACTGAGTTATTACAAGGATTAAATGAGATCCTATATAAATAATGCTTAACAGATAGTAGACACTCCATAATAGCTATCCTTATTATCATCAGCATTTATTCAGCCCAGCAGGCATTCAATAACTATTCATTGGTTGAATGAATGAAGTTCCTTAAAGTGAGATAATCCTAGAAAAAGATGCAGCCAACTTTGGTAGTTTCAAACTTTTCTAAAAGTATAAATCTCTGACATTTGTGTAGGGCTCTTCCATTTACAAAGTCCTTTTACCTAAGTTTTTTTTTTTCCATTTAAATCGTAACCTGCTGTCACACTGAGCACACCCCAACCCCCCTCACCCTGCCCTATTTTTTCCATGGCACTTATCTTCTCATATGCTATATATGTTTATTATGTTTAACTGTTTATTGCTTGTCCCCCTATCCTACACACAAACAATAGAATGGAAGCTCCACAAGAGCAGGGATTTTTGTTTTGTTCCCCAGTGTATTCCAAGTGCCTAGAAGAGTATCTGGCATATAGTAGTTACACTCATGGAATAACAAAGGAAGTAATTAATTAATTAATTAATTAATTAAGGCTCTACAGCCCATTGCTTAAAGGGAATATACAATTAGGCTCAAGGATTGCATGCTCTTAAGAAAAATGTTCAAGTTGGGTTGATTGTGGGGGAGTACACATTTTTTTGAGATGTAAGGTGGCCCGGGGGAGGGGAGTGGAATGTGAAATTGGGAGGGAGCTCCTTCCCGCTCTGGCCCTAGGCTAAATGGGCTGAAATGCCTCTGGGAATCTCTCCTTTAGAATGCAGCTTCACTGAAACGTTTTGTTTTTACCAAAAAAAAAAAACCAGTTCTTGATTTACAGGCAGTATTTTAGAGTATCCAAAAATATTTTCTCACTTGATTAACGTAAGCATGAGAAGGCAAGGATTATCCCTCTTTCACAGATGAGCATGGAGATGGAGGCTCCCAGAGGGGAAGTGACTGGCTTCAGGTGACTGACACAGTGGGTATGCCCCCATAAGCCTCTCCTCCAAGTCAGACCTCCCGCTTTCTGGCGCAGTATCTCACAGCTTCTCCGCATTTGGATTGCTATCTCACAACACTTAGAAAAAGGCCGATTTTCTTCATTACAATGAACAACTGATTTTGAACATGACTAAAACGATTCCTCTCCTGTTCAAAAATCATTGATATACTGTATGCAAATGCCACCTGAAGTGGGGGGAGAGGACTGCTTGCCCCTCACCGCACAGAGAATCAAGTCAAGGTCCGCAGCTTGGCCTTGAATGTCCTCCGCAATTGAACTCCAACTCCCACCTTACTCTGGAGTGTCTCCTAGCTCTTAGCCACACTGATCTCCTCACCGTTTCCCAAACATGCCTCGCACTATCCTACCCATGGGTCTTTGTGCTAGCTGCTGCTTCTTTAGGGATCCTTGCCACATGTGTCTTTCAAGGCAAGGCTCACAACTCAGAGCTCACCTCCTCCAAGAATCCTCTCTAAAACATCCAAGACAAAATGGCTCCCTCTTTCCCCTCTACTACAGGTACCTGACATCTTTGCAAATGCTCTGAGGAGAGGCTGGCTTTTGTTTCCGTCACTCTTCTAATAGACTGAGTTTCTGGAGAGCAATTCTGTCTCTTCCACAATGTACCAGGGAGAATAACTGATAAAAAAGATAATGAGTATTTAAGAAGACTAGCATCAGCCTAGGTTCTTAACCTAATACAACTGTAAATGGTTGAGCAATCAATTATTTCCTTCCCACCAAAATGAAATTTTATTGATGTCAGATAATGTCTAATCTCTAGCTGAACCTTGACTATGCTCTTCTTTGTTAAGTGTCCTGTGGGCCCTTAAAAGTAAGGGGTAACTGTAATGCAGGGACTCTGGTCCCGCTCCCTGCACAAGAACACAGGATAGCCACAGCTGATGGCCATCTACGACCCGAGCCAGCATCTTTCCACCTGAGGTCGAGAGCCTGGAAACTGCTCTCCTAGCTGTCCCCACAGTAACTTACCAAAAGGACTGTCATGCGGGAGACGCTGCTCGCTGCGCCATGTGTCGTGCGGGGTGTCAGGCGGGGTCTCTGCTCCCGCTCCCCACATAAGAACGCAGGATATGGTGAGACCAAAAAGGAACACCCATGGAGCCATAGGTAGGGGAGTCAAACCAATATATTCTCGATGGCGGCTGGGCTGAAGGAACAGGAAGCAGGAGCCACACTGTTCGCAACCTGCTGTCCACTTCTCTGCAATCTGCAACCCGCACTCCTCCGTGCTAACTGCAATCTGTGCTTGCCAGCCCAGCCACCATCTTCTTGCTAGCCCTCATTCTTTTTGCTAGCGTAGCCATGGCAGTTATATTAGTGGCCAATGGCTCAACGGTTACAGCTGACAGCCAACTAGCCACAGCTGATGGCCATCCATTCACAGTTGATGGCCATTTACTACCTGAGCCAGCACCTTTCTAATTGAGGTCGAGAGCCTGGAAACTGCACTCCTGGCTCTGTCCCCATAAAGATTTAGTGACTTTGGGGTATGGCTTAGAGAAAGAAGTGTCTCCTCTGGAGAGGCATCTATTATATTAGTCAAATTACCAAAGACAATCGCTGAAAGACTCTGGAGATTGATCAAAGGCTTACAACAAATTGAGATGCATTTATTCAGCATGATCTTCTATGATGGGAGGCCATAGCATTCAAGCTAAGGATTGCACACATCCCTCCTCTACCAACAGAGCTACCTTACAGATCTGAAAACTGAGATTCGTATGATTTAAATGACATATTAAGTGGAATTTGAACCCAGAATATCTTCACTCCAATTTTACCAGGGCCTGCTACCAACTCTTAGCACTAATGGAAAGTTAGAGGAGAGAAATGTTTCAGGCTGTGGCTATTACTGCGGGCACTCTTGGTTCTAATCTCCAGTTTTGACATTCTGGCTCTCGTCAACACAGAGTGAACACCTCTCCTCTACAATCCCGAGACTACCCTTACTTCCTTAGGGCTGGAAGTGTGAGCACACACCCACAATGATAGTGCCAGTTTTAAGGAGCTCTAATGCCCACTAGTATCCACTCTTCTGCTCATTCTGGGACACCAAACGACAGAAGTACCAATTAGACCATAGGACTCCTTTGTGCAAATTAGAACAAGGCACCTCCTTGGACGCAAACAGCCCCCTAGGTGCACGGCTTGGTGAATGGCAAATGCCTTCATAACAAAGGAAAGAAACCTTTTCCTCTACACAAGTGCAGGCTTGTGCCAGGGCACACAGTTCAACAGGAGAGCATAGAATGTACAGCCCTAGGTTCCCCCTCTCCAACTCTTACTACCTCCATGGATAAAATCAGTAGGATGGCTAAGGCATCTGCCTGATAAGGATGAGGTAGAAAATATTAGCTGGATGCCCAGGCCAATCAGTGCTCTGTTCCTGAATATTCCTTCTTGTTTGACACTTTCCCAGCCTCACAAGCAATGCCAGGTCTCCTCCCTGGAGGATGAGCTACTTCCTATTGAACTGAGAGCTCCTTGGGAGCAGGATCCAAATGTTACTTAGCTCTATTACAGCCCATTTCAGTGTCCTCCATGGATGGGTCCTAATCACATCCAATTGTCACACACTGACTAAGTGCCTCCCATGCACTTGGTTCTGGACTAGGTGCTGAGGAAACCAAGAAGGAAGAAAAAAGCCCCATCCTCCAGGAGCTCATGGTTAAGGGGTGAGATGGACAGATAAGTGGACGGTGACTACACAGTGTGGCAATTACTCTGAGAGAATAAACACATGTGTGGTTTGGGAGCATCATGGAAAGGCAACTTTCCATGCTCCAGCCTAGGGTGTGGGATTGGGGGGAAATCAGGAAAGATGTTATAGAAAATGGGCAACCTGAGCTGAATGTTGAAGATGAAGTAGCGTTTCATCAAGTAAAGGAAGGAGTAGGAGAGGGTAGTTAGGGAAGGAGATACAAGCAGAGAAAGCAAATTTGTAAAGATGGTGGCATAAAAACAGAACCTGATCGAGAAGACAAAGAAAGCAATTCCTCACACTGCAATAGAGGCAAGATGAGGTAAGGTGAGAAAGATGAGGCTAAAGAGAGAAGAGAGGGGCAGGCATGTGATCCTCGGATTGCTCCCCCTCCTGAAATCCCCAAAAAACTCAGGTAAGATGCATAGCAGGTAGCTTTAGATGGTTGATTGCTCTGCGTCACCTTTTGATCCCGCTACTCTTCCAACCTGTCTTAGTCAGCTTGGGCTGCCATAACAAAATACCATAGACTGGGTGGCTCAAACAAAACCCAGACATTTATTTCTCATAGTTGTGGAGGCTGGGAGGTCTGAGATCAGGGCATCAGCATGGTCGGATTCTGGTGAGAGACTTCTTCCTGGTGGCAGACTGCCAACTTCTCACTGTATCCACACTTGGCAGAAAGAGAGCAAGCTAGATCTCTGGCCTTGCAAAGGCACGAATCCCATTCATGAGGGCTCCATCCTCATGACCTAATCACCTCCCAGAGGCCCCACCTCCTAATACCATCACATTGGGGATGAGGCTTCAACATATGGATTTGAGGGGGACACAAATCAGTCTGTAGCACAACCCCAGAGGCTTTCCTCCTGCCAGAGCCCACAGAAGACTAGGATGCCTTCTCTTGTGGATAAAGATTTAGAATCTAGCTTTCCTAGCTAGATTCTGCTTCTACAAGGATTTGCTTGCTGCCAGAGGTACTGGAGCTGATGACTCTAACTAGTACGTCTAGGAGAATGTCCATTTCTGAAGAAAATCAAAGACCAGTTCAGTTTACTTACTATTAAAAATGACATCCTAGGGCCGCCCCGGTGGCTCAGGCAGTTGGAGCTCCGTGCTCCTACTCCGAAGGCTGTCGGTTCGATTCCCACTTGGGCCAGTGGGCTCTCAACCACAAGGTTGCCAGTTCAACTCCTCGACTCCCACAAGGGATGGTGGGCTGCGCCCCCTGCAACTAGCAAGGGCAACTGGACCTGGAGCTGAGCTGCGCCCTCCACAACTAAGACTGAAAGGACAACAACTTGACGCTGAACGGCACCCTCCACAACTAAGATTGAAAGGGAGACAACTTGACTCGGAAAAAAGTCCTGGAAGTGTTCACCTGTTCCCAATAAAGTCCTGTTCCCCTTCCCCAATTAAAAAAAAATCTTAAAAAAACCCCAAAAAACAAACAAAAAAAACCAAAAACCAAAAAAATGGCATCCTATGGGAACTTTTGAAATCTTCAAAATCTTACAAGAGAAAGGGCCATTAGAAAGCATCTAGTCCAACCTCTTTATCCTACACATGGGGAAAATGAGATCCAGAGAAAGGGATTTTGTCTAAAATGACACAATGAGAGAATCAGGCCCTCCTAAGACAGTGCAGTGAAAAGAAACCATCATTTGGAAATAGATCGAATCTCAAAGTTTTGTCACTAGGTGGGTAACCTCAGACATGTTGCTAGGATTAAATAAACATGATAATATCTGTAAATGTCACATACAGTGTTAGCCTGTAATAGGTTTCAGTAAATGGTCACTATCGTTACAGTTTCCTGGAACCTTTCGCAAACCCATCTTTGCATGTGTATGACATAAGACAAGAAATTACCTTGAACAGTGGGAAAGTGAGAAGTCACTACTGGTACATTGGAGGCTGAGTCATCAGACTGCTTTGCTATCACTTTCAATGTCAGGTTCACCTGGCAAGGCTGATGAACAAAATATGAATTCTTCTGACTCATAAAAATGAAAGGAAATAAGCATCACGATGAGAGATATTTGTGCACTGAGAAGCTCACACTAGCATATTGGTTTACTTATTTAATCCTTAATCTGACTCAGTGTCAATTTTAATGTTTCTAATTAGTGCATTTTGAGAACTGGCAATGTCTCTCTGGCCCTCCTCTGTTGGAACAACCTAGGGAATGTAGGGTACCTCCTCATTCTCCCTCTGTCATTTCATTAAGATAACTGAACAAAAACTCATAGACACAGACAACAGTTTAGTGGTTACCAGAGGGTAAGGGGGGAGGGGAGTGGTAAAAAAAGGGTCAAATATATGGTGATGGAAGGAGAACTGACTCTGGGTGGTGAACACATATATATAGATGATGTATCATACAATTGTACCCTTGGAACCTATGTAGTTTTGTTGACCATTGTCACCCCAATAAATTTTAATTAAAAAAGATAACTGGCCATCGTTAGGGGCTTTATTTTAATATAGGAAGAAATAATGACACGCTTCTTAATATACTATAGTATAGATAACACCATAGGCTATGCAACCCAATGAGAAATACACTTATTGCCAAAGTACAAGCAAACTATAGTTTGGAAGAAAGATAACTGGACAAAGAATCAGGAGGGTCCTTTCCATGCCTGATTTTGCCATTTGCCAACAATAAGCTCCACCATTTTGGACAAGTCACTTAATCCTTCTAAGCCTACTTCCTTATCTGTTAAAATATAAACAAGTTTGCCCGCATCTGTGCTACATAGCTCACAAGCTTGTTGTGGTGATTATGATGATGGCTACCTAATATTTACTGAGTCTTAAGACTGTGTATCAGGCACTGAGTTCAGTACTCAGTACTTTATTACATAATCTCATTTATTTTTCACAATCACCTTAAGGGGTAAGTATCATCAATTCCCATTTTTATAGATGAAATTGAAGCTCAGAGACATTGGGTAACTTCAATTAAGGGTCGGGGACAGGATCCAAAACCAGATCTGGGCTTTTACCCATTTCTCTGTGCTGCATTTTTATGCACTAGTGCCCAATCTAGTCCTTCAGCAAGAATTTTAACTGGGAGTCAATCAAAGTTTCATGCTTGATCTCTTCCTTCAAATGCAATGGCACAGACTAACCACAGAATTACTCAATATGAACTGAAGTCTCTCTAATTTATTTATTTAAAAATGGTTTTTGTGATTCTCTAAGTCGTTTTAGAAATCACTGTGAGGGACGCTAAGACTTTGATCTCTGCGTGTGATTAGTACTATTTCTTTTCATTTGGCTTGGTCAATTGTGCCTATTTCTGAGACCTCAGAGATAATATAAAAGCTATGAAATCTGAACAAGGCTCCTCTCCTAATTCAATATGACTCCTGATGCAATCTTTAGAAAGAATATACTTTCTATTGAGCTCTGAAAGAAAAAAATAAAACTTACATTTTAAGCAAAACATAAAGGACTTAAGATCCATATGACACGAATTGTGTATTTTTAACAGCAGGCATGTCTCTATTATAAAGGATATTTTATGTTGTCTCTCAACTAAACACAAGAGGCCCCTCTGTCACAAACCAAAACCTCCATCATCTCTGTGAGTACTCTCTAGAGAGTCTTGACAGAAACAATCTCAAGTGACTGTGCCGAATGTGGGAGACTGCAATGCAAAATTGGAACCACGGAGTAATTAGTTTATTTTTCCTTCCTTCAAAAATGACTTTCTCAAGGACTATGATTCATTCCACAAACATCTGTGTATAGCCATGTAATTCATAAGAAGAGCAGTATGGTCTCATCTTGCCTACACTAAAGAAATTTCCAATCCCATTTCAGGGGAAAAAGAAAGCCAAGTTGAAAACAAGACAATTCTTGGCTTCCAGTCAAGATGGTGGAGTAGGTAAATACTGTGTTTGCCTCCTCTCATGACTGCATCAAAATTTCAACTAAATCACAAACTAAAGATCACAGAATTGCCTGAAGTCTAGCTGAACAGAAGTCCTACAACTAAGGACATACAGAAGCCATGTCGAGATGAGTACGAGGGGCAGAGAGGTGGAACGGGCTTGTCCCACATACAAATTGGAAAGGATATCTCAGCTGTGGATGTCCCCTCTGAGGAGTGAGAGGTCCCAGGCCCACACCAGGCTCCCCAGCTCAAGGTTCCAGTGGCAGGAGGGGAAGTCCCCATAACTTCTGACTGTGAAAACCCGTGGACATTGTGATTGAGTGACACAGAGGGCTGCTGGAAATGGAGGCATTCCTCTTAAAGGGTCTGCAAGCAAGCTGATTCAATGATGGACTCACTTGCTCTGAACTCTAATGATGGGGCAACAGCTCCATAGGCACCAGGGACATATGGGAGGAACTGAGTTGTCTGACTTCAAGGTGAGGACTGGAGGGGCAGCTTTCTCCCAGACAGAAGTGCAGGCAGAAGCCCCTGTTCCTTCATTGAGCCCTCCCCTACTCAGGGTTCAGACTTAGGTCAGCACCATATCTGAGTCGCCACCAACCTGCCTAGCACTGTTTGCTCCACTCTGGTGACCCTAAGAACCAGCCCCACCCAACTTGTGGGTCCACTCAAGCTGCTTCTAGTGGCTTTTCCATACAAGTGGCCTGTATTGGCTCATGCTGTGGACTTTCTTAAAATCCCAGAGGCTCACAAACCCCAAACAAGCAACATCTGGTCTCAGCATTCCCCATACATCTTGCTAAGCAGCCCCAAGCCTGGCACTAGTGGCAGCCAGCTTCAGTTCCCAGTTTAGCCTCTCCCAGGCACCTCCAGGTGCAGAACAAGTGGCAACCATCTGCTGTTCACTTTGTAGCTCATACCAAGTGGCCCCAGGCAGGGCGCAGGCAGCGGCTTAACTTGGCCTGCAACAGAGCCCTTCCCGAGAGGCCCCAGAACCAATAAACCTGGTGGCCAGGTTCAGACCACACCAGAGCACCACCCAACCACCTCCACAACAACACACCCAAAGGGCAGACTGAGGAGGCACCAGAGCCTTGTTAAAGCAAATCCTGCTGTGTAGGGTCAGCCTTTGCACCATAGCTTCTCCATTGAAGTCATGGCCAGTCCTCACAACCAATGAGCCTGAGGGTCAATCCCTCCCACTGATGTGCCAACAGTAATTAAGGCTCAACTACAACAGGAGGGCACAGACAACCCACACAAGGGACATACCTAGAGCACCTAGCTCAGGTGACCAGGGAGACTCTGCCACCGGGCCTCACAGGACACTTACTACATAAGGCCACTCGACCAAAACTGGGAGGCATAGCAGCCCTACCTAATATATAGAAACAAACAAAGAAAGGCAGCCAAAATGAGGAGACAAAGAAACATGTCCCAAATAAAAGAACAGAGCAAAGCTCCAGAAGAACTAAAGAAAATGGAGACAAGCAATCTACCAGAAGCAGAGTTCAAAACACTGGTTATAATTATGCTCAATGATCTCAGGGAGAACTTCAACAAACAGATAGAAAACATAAAAAAGAACCAGTCGGAAATGAAGAATACAATAACTGAAATAAAGATTACATGAGAGGGAACAAGCAGTAGATTAGAAGAAGCAGAAGCTCTAATCCGTGATTTGGAAGATAAGGCAGAAAATACAAAATCAAAACAGCAGAAAGAAAAAAGAATCCAAAAAGAATGAGGAGAGATTGGTCTCTGGGACATCAAGCATACCAACATTTGCATCATTGGAGTACCAGAAGGAGAAGAGAGAGACCAAAGGATTAAAAACCTATTTGAAGAAATAATGATAGAAAACTTCCATAACTTGGCAAAGGAAATAGACACACACGCCCATGAAGCACAGACAGCCCTAAACAGGATGAACCCAAGGAGGCCCACACAGAGTCACATCATAATTTAAATGCCAAACATTAAAGATAAAGAGGATGTTAAAAGCAGCAAGAGAAAAACAATTAGTTACCTAGAAGGGAGCTCCCATAAGACACAGAAACTTTGCAGGCCAGAAGGGATTGGCACAAAAAATTCAAACTGATGAAAAGCAAGGGCCTACAACCAAGATGACTCTACCCAGCAAAGCTATCATTTCAATTCAAAGGACAGATAAAGAGCTTCTCAGACAATAAAAAGCTGAAGGAGTTTATAAACACCAAACAAGTATTACAAGCAACATTAAAGGGACAAGAAGAAGAAGGAGGAGGAGGAGGAAGAAGCCAAAATTATGAATAAACTGGCAATAACTACGTATCTATCAATAATTACTTTACGGCTGGCCCGGTGGCTCAGGTGGTTGGACCTCCGTGCTCCTAACGCCGAAGACCGCCGGTTTGATTCCCACATGGGCCAGTGGGCTCTCAACCACAAGGTTGCCAGTTCAACTCCTCGAGTCCCACAAGGGATGGTGGGCTGTGCCCCCTGCAACTAGCAACGGCAACTGGACCTGGAGCTGAGCTGCGCCCTCCACAACTAATGACTGAAAGGACAACAACTTGACTTGGAAAAAATCCTAGAAGTGCACACTCTTCCCCAATAAAGTCCTGTTCTCCTTCCCCAATAAAAAAATCTTTAAAAACAAAAGCAAAACACCAATTACTTTAAATACAGAGGGTGCCAAAAATATGTATATACATTTTAAGAAAGGAAAAAATTATATTAAAATTGTAATACTCAATATATACCGATAAGAAAAGATGAATGCAAGTCACGTTTTGATTTCTGCAATTACAAGAGGTGCTCAAAGTGATCACCATCAATGTAATTTTAATACAGTTCTTTCCTTTCTTAAAATGTGTATACATTTTTTTGGCACCCTCTGTCTAAATGGATTAAATTCTCCAATCAAAATACATAGGTGTCTGAATGGATAAGAAAACAAAAACCCTTACATCCGCTGCTTACAAGAGACTCACTTCAGATAGAAAAACACACACAGACTGAAGGTAAAGGGATGGAAAAAGATATTTCATGAACTTGGAAACAAACAAACAGACAAAGCTGGGGTAGCAATACTTATACCAGAGAAAATAGACTTTAAAGCAAAGGCTATAACAAGAGACAAAGAAGAACCTAGTAATCCCATATCTGGGTATTTATCCGAAGAAACCCAAAGCACTACTTCAAAGGGACGTGTGCACCCATATGTTCACTGCAGCATTGTTTACAATGGCTAAGATGTGGCGGCAGCCTGGGTGTCTATCATAGATGAACAGATAAAGAAGAGGTAGTAAATATTTACAATGGAATGTTACTCAGTGATAAAAAAGAATGAAATCTTGCCAACTGCAACATCATCAGTGGACTTGGAGGGTACTATGCTGAGTGGAGTAAGTCAGACAGAGAAAGACAAATGCCATATGATTTGCTTATATGTGGAATCTAAAAATAAATAAGTAAACAAATAAAACAGAAGCAAATTCATAGATACAGAGAACATTTTGATGGTTGCCAGAGGGGTGGGGGGTTGGAAAGTGTGAAAAGGGGAAGGGATGAAACACAAATAGGCAGCGACAAAATAGTCATGGGGATGTTAAGTACAACATAGGGAAGACAGTCAATAATATTGTAATAACTATGTGTGGTGTCAGATGGGTGCTAGATTTATTGGGGGTGATCACTTTGTAAGTCATATAAATGTCTAATCACTATGTTGTACCCCTGAAACAAATATAATATTCTATGTGAACTGTAATTGAAAAATAAAAAATATTTTAAAAAAAGAGACAGTTCTTAACTGAGCTTGCTATGTGCTAAACAGAGTGCCAGTTACTTTCAGCTGTGTTATTTCATTGAATCTCCACCCTAAGCCAGTGAAGTTCTGACTACCTACCTCTTTCAGATGAGAAACTGAGGTTCCATGAGATTAATAATCTTGCCCACTATAGTTAACAATACTGTATTGCATATTTGAAAGTTGCTAAGAGAGTAGATCTTTAAAGTATGCATAAGAAGAAAAAAATGTTGTAACTATGTGTAATGATGGATGTAAACTAGACTTATTTGGGTGATCATTTCACAATATATACAAATATCAAATGAATCATGTGATACCTGAAACTAACATGTTATATGTCAAGTATACCTAAAAAACAACAACAAACAAACAAACAAAAAACCCCAAAGAACAACAAATAAAAAATTTGCCCAAATTATAAAGATAGTGTTAACACCTAGGCTCTCCTCCATGTTAAGATCCTGAGAAACATTTCTTTCTATTTCTCTCCTGAATATATTGTCCCCTCCCAAAAATTGCAGTAAGAGATTCAGGTCTCTTTGCTGGCAGTTTTGGTACTCCCCCCAAATTTCAATTCAACTGCCCCGACATCACATTCCACCTTCCCAAATGAAAGGCAAGTGCTGTAATATTTAAAATCAGAACCACCAAAATACTCATGCTGCTCTGGGTCAGTCTGAATAACTTCCAGGTTACTGATCTGCGACTACAGATTACTGAACTCTGGTAGTAAACCTCACCTTGGGAAGGTGACAATTTCCCCTAGCTCCTGTAGAATTCTTTCTGAAAACAGGCACCATCACATGCAACAGACAAGAGGAAGAGTCTCACACTTGTGTACTTGTAAAACCACATCCTCTATTGTAGCAACCCAAGAGAGATCAAACAACTCCATTGCCAAGAAAGAGTCCTTTCCTCAGGCTGCCCAAGAAATCGGAAGTGCCAACTCTGTGCTCTTTGGCAAAATGCTTTTGATAACTTTATTCTGATATCTATTTGAACAAAGCATCCAAGAAGTTACTGCTGCTCAACAGCAAAAAACAAACATACTAATTTACTGCATATAAAAAATATGGTAGGAAGCCATCAAATGGAAGCATCCTCAACAAGCAATACATGCTGAAAACAGGAGCATAAGAACCATTTTGGAAACAATTCTTTTGTCATTGTTCTTTAGAAATACTTAGAGTAACCATCCTAATGGCTCCACTCTTGTCCATACCTTCCTCCTAAATTGGCAGACTATCTCTAAGTTGTTTAAAAGATAAAGGGAATGACACCCCTCAGGGACAAGTCCATGGTTGTTATTTTTTTTAAATGGCTTTAAAGTAGTGTAAAAATGTCTTTGTTTAATAGCTAATAAATCAGCTATCTTTAATTAATTTAAAAAATATGATTCTGAGTTTTTATTAGCACAACCCCAAAAAGTAAATTCTCAGGCCAACCCTATTGGATATGCACTATTGTTTAGTTCTTCAAGGAATTTACATAATGAGTAGATAAGTTATTAGATAAGTACTTTCAAAGGAAGCAAAGCCTTCCTAGCTTATAACTCTATTTTGGTGTTTCTAGAACATGCATCTAAAGGCTTACTAAGAGTCTTTGGCATTATTACCGAATATTTTTCTCATATTATTGCTTTATGTATGTTGAAGATTTTATTTTGTAGCACGCCCTACAAACAAGATTTTTCCCCCTTCTTGCCGGTTAGATAATTTCACCAAAATGGTGAAGACTTAGTAATTTTTAAAAAATGAAATTATATCTAATGACACCAAACCAGGGAGTTAGCAAATTTCAAAATCCATATTTTTAAAACACCAAGATGTATAAACCAAATTATGGTTTAAAGGGCACAGAAAAATTATCTCGAGATGGATTTAGCTCTGTGAACAATTAGAAACAATAGTGAAAGCTGCTCATTTATGTCCCTCTCCTGTCATCACCTCATCTGGGTCTTTCAATAATGGACTAAGAAATATAGGGAAAAAACAAAACAGGGTTTTCAGTATGGTTTTTCTTTGGGGAACAATAAAAACATTAAACTTTATACATTTAAGTGTCTGTGCACTGAATGGTAGTCTTTTTATGGGAGTCCAGCTTGGGTTTTGTCTGGGTGGGGATGGGGAGAGAGTCTGTGAATACCCTCAGAGTCATTTAAAATATATAGTATTAGCTAATTGATGAGAGGACTAAAAACAATAGTAAGTAGGCAGCCTGGCTGTACGCCAGGAACCAGGCTTTATGGTGAAAGAGAGTTTACATTAGAGGCCTGTTTTTCCCCTTTCCTTATATGAAATGAACAGCTGTAATTGAAAAGCAAGGAGCTCTATGGTTTATAGAAATAGGTGTTGTGAAGAGCCTTGGCCGTCTAATTTTCTTCCTATTGCAGGGCAGGCTTCCATTGTCTGTTTTTTAGAGCTAATTTCTTTTCTGATCAAAAGGCCCACGTCGTTGAAAAGGTAGTAATGACTATTCATTTGGCTGAAGCCTCCATTTTCCAGACTGCAAGCTTTATTTAGAAATGGCTATTTTTTTCTAAAAGGAAAAGCTCATTTATGTCCTCTATAATGTCAATTAAAGTAGAATATATTTTAATTATTTATCCTGAGGAGAAACCTTTTAGGAACTTAATTTAGTACGCCTATGCTATGCAGGCACTACAATATTTGAACGTGGAATCATATCTAGGCACATGGGTTTTATTTTATTTTACCACTAATGAATAGTTTATTTGCAACTAATTAACAAGTTAAATCGGCACAATTAGTGTCAGATTTCTTTAATAATATAACTCATAAAGGGATAGCCATTGGAACTAGAAAATAAGGTTGGTTGTTGGCTTTGTAAAGAAACCATTCCACAAAAGGGACAGTTTTTTTCCCATTATAAAGGGTTATTGGGACGTTCTTAGCGTTGCTTTTTCAAATGAAAACGGGGCTGTGCTGGGGGAGGAAATATGTTCAGAAACAAGGGGAGACGGTGTTAATTACACAAACATCGCATTAGCAAAGCTTCGAGGTCGTAACCCAGCGACGCTTTCTGGTGAAATGGAATTGGGGTGACGGCGGCCTAGGCGCCAAAACGCCAGCGCGGCCAGGCCTCCCGACAGACCACGCTTTGTCGCACCGTCTGGCCGCGCGGGCCCGCGCAGAAAGGGTCCGCCCGAGGATAGGCATCCTCCATACCTGGCAAGCAGCGGCACACCAGCTGTTCCCGGGCCGAGTCCTCCGCCCGGCTCTGGGTCGAGAGCAGCGGCCCCAGAGCCTCGCTTGCCCGCCCGCCACTCATACAGTCGCGCCAGGGCGCGCGGCAGCTGGGGGTCCAGGCACACCGGCATCCTGCGGGCGCCGTGGGGCGGGCGCCGCGGGGTCGGGCGCGGCTCGGCGCTGCCGGGGAAAGCGCGCGCGCGCGCGCTGCAGAACACGCGTGGCCCCTGCGAGCCGCGGCGCACCAGTCCCCAGCCCTCCTGAGCTTTCCCCAGCCGCAGCCGCCGCTTTCTGCTGCGGAATGGGAAGGAGCGGGGTCTCGTTCCATGCTTAGGACCTAACACAGCACACAGTAGGTGTATGACAGAGGTTTAGTGAAATGAAATGACGGCCAAAAAGAGGCGGAGAGAACACAGAAATTCCGCGCATCGAATTCCATGGCTCTCCACTCTTTTAAAAAGAAAATGAAAAAGAGAAAAAGAAAGAAAAAAGAGAAGAGGGTGAAAGAACAGCTGGATGCTGCCTTGAGGTTTAAATTGGCTCCAGGAGGTTCTCTCCCCAGTCGGCAGCCGCCCTGCTGTTCCCGGGGCCAATGGTCGTGCCTGGTCACACTGGAGGTTCCTGGAGGCCACGTGATTTTACAGGCGTCCTTCCCCAGGGAGTCCTGCTTGGCCTGGTGGACCTGTGACTCCCGCTGTCTGAATAATGGGAACGTGGATAACTCAAACAACATTATGTACTGATAACGATTTTTACATTTTCCCCCCAGCTCCGGCTTCTACCAGGCCACTTCCCCGTAGTGGAGGGCCGTGCCTTTGCGGCCACAGAAGGCAGTGGAAAAGGCAACAGGCTCAGTGAGAGGGCAGGCCTAGCACTAGGGTGCCGGTTCCGGGAGGATGCTCTGCAGAGATGCAGGTTTGGCAGCTCGAAGAGCTAAACACCATCGGAGAGTTGGGGAGGAGGCAGAAAGGCAAAGAGGTCGGTGGCCATGACCCGGAAGACCCTCTGGAAGTGGGACCCAGTTCCCGGACAGAGCTTTCCGGGTCGCGGGGAGATGGCAGTGCTGGGGCTGTGTTAGGCAGTGTTCCGGTTGTGAGGTAGGCGAGAGGGCGCTGAAGGCAAAGTTTGCCAATTTCTTCGTAATTGCTCTGCACCTAGGGAAACTGGAGCGCATCAGTATCTTAACACCCTGGGGATGAAAAGAACCTTGGCAACTAAGCGCCAAGGTGTGGGCCAAGGGGATTCCCAGTGTATCAGCTAACCAAGTGATTCGAATTCGGAAACTCACTTCTAAAAGTACACCCTCACTCCCCAAAAGAGCTACACCAAAGTGCGGCAGAATATAGTTTTACCTCCCACAGACTTCCCTGCCTCGAGCCCGTGACACCACACGCCTCCTCCGTAGCTGGTAGTAACATTTCTTTAGAGTATCAACTCGGTTATTGCTTGTAGCCTGCACCCGCCAGCCTAGGGTCTTCAGCTTCTTCCCAGACCTGTAAGAACAAGTATTTCATCTGGGAGGGGAGAGGGTGCGGTGCTGCGGGTTGCGGGTTGCGGGTTGGGGATTGGGGGAGATCAAGCTGGATACTCTAAGAACTAGAAGGTACGGTCTCTCCCACCCAGTTGAAGTACTGGTGACCTTTCCGACCTTTAACAAGAGATGGTTCTACAACAGACCCAAGCCTCTCTGATTTCTTGATCAAGGCCCTCAATCTGTGGCCTAAATAGACAATCTTGGCTAGGAGCCAAATAGTCAAGGGATGTTCTCATGGAAGAAATAGGAATTACTGCCTTTAGATAAGCAAACCGTTTTTTTTTTCCTGCTGGAAAGCAAATCGTTTCCGAGACTCTCCAGGATAAGTATTTTCCGCACTTCCTCAAAGCCAGACTGCTCGCTGGGCTCGGCTGCACTTGAAAAAGGCGATCGCTCCACCCTACCGTCAGGCCTCAGCCCTCCGGGAGCCGGAGCGGTACCGACACACACACACCCACCCCATCCCACCCAACAAGCTAGGGGCACCTCCTCTAAGAGGTTGGGTCCTAATCGAGCTGGAGACCCCGGTAACGAATCCCCTTGAGCAGTTGCTGAGGAGGAATCGACGCAGGCACCCCCAAGCGAGTGGTGAGACAGCCCCTCTCCCGCTCTGCTCTCTACCAGTAGCTCTAAGGCACAACTGCTAAGTGTACTTTGCAGATATGAAGCCCTTGGGACACCTGGTTTCTGCCAAGGCTGGAAACCGGAGGGAGGCAGACGGGGAGCGTCCTATTCACCCGGATCCTGCCGGGCCAACCACGCTAGGGCCCGGTTCCCCGACTTTTGCGACAACCTTCTTTCTAAGGATGAGCACCACTTGTGTCCTGGGGTGAAGCCGGCGGCCTCTCGGTGGAGGGTTGGGGCAACCTCCAAGCCCGGGAGGGCGGGAAGGGACGCCTCTGGGTGAAGTTTCCAACCGAAACCAACAAACGGCGCTGTTGCTGCGCCCTGGGTCCTGGGAGCCCCAGACCCAGCCCCAGTCGGAGGGAGACGGAGTACTCTTGGGAGGGCGGGAGGACGGGGGGAATGCGGAGGGAGTGCTTGGCCGGGTTCCCAGCCTTTTGCACTGGGTTCTGTATGCCGCCCACTGGTTCCTGGAGGCCCCAAAGTGCGACAGAGCTACCGAATATGCTCTCTTCTCCCGGAGAGGCTGGAAAGGACTGACCCTGGATCCAGCCGTGTCCCTCTGCTTTCCTCGCTGGGTGCAGGGTGCATTTCGGAGACACCGCTTGGGGCTCCGCAGGACGTCCTCCCTCCTCGCAGCCCCCGCCTGAACTGACGCCCCTGGGGCGGTAGTACCTGCCGCAACACTTCCCCCGACCCCCAGCGATGGACACACCTCTCGGCTGGTGCCCGCTGCTGGTGAGCCAAGAGAACGGTTTCCTTCCAGTCTTCCCCCATCTCCCCACGCTTGTAATGGTAACCTTGCTTATGTATTGAAATCCTAGTTTGGGTTGAGGACGTTTCCTCGAAAATATTTCGAAGGAAATTCGGCGTGACTCTTACTTGGGACTGTGCAGACCACCGTAGAGCCACCAGGTACAGAGACGGGTTTAATCACGGCCTTCGAGGGAAGCCAGGAGTGTGGGAGAGTGTCCTGTACTGGCAAAAGACTACCTTGAATCTGGCAGAAGGATGTTAAAGGACAAATGAGCTCACCACCTACGCCTTAGGGTAGGTGTGATCAAATGACAAACAGCTGGAAGTAATGACTAGTTCCCCAGATAATCTGCAGCGAGGAGCGCAGGCCCAGCCTCCCATCCCTTGCCTCGGGAAATATGCAGCCCAGGCACTGACACCACAACGGCGTGCTTGGGTCCTAAAACTTGGAAAGAATCCTGACATCTGTCAGGCTACTGGACGCCAGGCACCGCGTCGGTTGGGTAGTTTCCTAAAATGCGCTTCCCTTAGCAACAGCCTCGGAGGCCCAGAGAACCCAAGAGGGCATCTGGAGAAGGAGGCAGAAGGGCAGGGCTGCTGTACAGTGACTTCTTTGGGAGAAGGTGGGTTTGCCTAGTTAAATTTGTCAGCCAGATTGCCAAGAAAACAGGTGCAGGTGAGGATTACCCAATCGTTCCGTTTTCTGAGATGTGCCTTCCACTCCATGTCAGCTTAGGTGTGCACACTCAATGCACGTGAGTGCACGAATACACACATCTAAAACCCACACACTGAACCGGTCCAGATAGTTTACTTTAAAACCCTAAATCCGTACACCCATTCAAATGATCACAGCCCTTGGCTAGGACGTTTGTGTCCTCCCGTTCTGATGAACAAGAGGACGTCCACGAGGTGGAACCCAAAGTTAAGGGGTGAGTCTTGATACCCAAACTTCCAGGAGGTGATGCCGGCTGGGAGCCGGGATTCTGGTGTCAGCCGTCTGCCCGCCCCATAGGAGCCTGGCTTGCAATTCATGCAGGAAAGGGGGAAGCTCCCGGTGTGCAGGCTGGCGGCCCAGGATCTCCTGGTCTTGTATTAGCACTAAGGAGCTCAAAGCTTGGGGTTTTGTTTTGTTTTGTTCCACACTTCAGATTTACATCTTTCTTTTGGTTCCCCACCTTTCCACGAGGCTGATGCGGGGGAAGGGGGCTCACACCGCGCGGACACCTTATTTCAGTCTCTGCCACTTCTGCCCAGTTGGTTTTTCCTTCCCACTAGTCGCTTCGGGAGGCTCCGGGAGTTTCAAACGCTGTGTCACTCGTTTGGGCTGGCGGAGGCGATTGTCGGGGTTCCTTCTACCCGCAGGCGGGGTTACCGCGCCGCTAGTCTTTGGCAGACAACCCAAAATTCGGGTGAGTGTTCCGCTCCTAGTCTCCAGGCTCGGGTCAGGAAGGCTGTAAAACAAAAAAGGACGAAATCCGTTAGCAGAGCCTGCTCCCCGGGGAGGCGGCGAGGCTGCGCGGCGACAGCAACACTCAGTGGTCCTGGCAGGTGCGCGGCCAGTGGAGGGGGCCCGGCCGTCCGCCCCGAGTATGGCCTCGGCTCCTCTCCGGCCACCGTGCCCCCCTCCAAGAAACTTTTCTTTCACTTGGAGAGGCTCCGTGTTGCCATGAAAACGGATTTTCCAAGGGGCCCGACCCTCCCCCTCAGGAGCAACGGACTGGAAAAACCGAAATGGCCAGAGAGCAGAGACAAAAAGGGGCCGCTAAGCGCGAGCCTGGAGCGAGAGAGCTGAGGCAGGTTCCCCCCCCCCACCCCCTCCCGCCCCCTGCACCACTTCGTGGGAGTGTCTGGATCAGCCGGGGTAGCCGGCGGCTGACTAGTAGCCCGCACACCAACCACCGCGGAGCCTCGCAGCCCCGGTGCGCTCAGCCAGCCGTCCAGAAGCCTGTCTCCCGGGCACTGGTCCCTGATCCCTGCTCTGTCCTGGGCCCGCGGGTCCGCGGCTCCCCGGCGGAGGGTCCGGCTAGACATAAGCGGATTCCAGGGAGGGCTTCTCGGAGCCGCAGCCTGGGGCACCGCTGTTGCGCCCTGAGTCCCCAAGCCCGCCTGGATAGCTGGCGATGCCCAGTGTCCCTAGCGCTGGCAGCAGAAGTGGTCAGAGGATCTCCGCGCAGATAGCGGGAAGCTTTGCCTGGTGGCCCCGGGATCCGGCGCCGGTCAGCCCTGACAGAGCTGCAAAGTTGTTTTTGGAACCCCGTGGGCGCCCCTCTGCCCCTCCCCCTCAATCCTGCTCGCGCTCCCCTCCCCCCTCGGTCACCTCCTAGAGTTCCGTTCTTTCAAACTTTTTGAGAGCCTAATTGGTGGTCTCTGAGCGGCTCTCCCGGACTCCCGCCTCCTGAATAACTCTCATCACGTCACCAGGACCAAGAGGAGTATGGGGGTGAACGAAAGGGCTCCCCGAACTCTTTTTTTTCCAGCGGGGCAGAACGGGGGCTCCGTGATGATTGGCCAGAGCGCATCACTGCAAGCCTGTCAATCACAGGGACTCCCGAAGGCGAGGGGCGGACCCAGCTCAACCCTGGGGGACCGGAGCAGGTATATAAGGGGCTTGGTGAGCGCTCGGCCAGACTGCGAATGTGACCAGCTCGAGACTGCGCATCAGGTGAGAGTAGCCTGCGGGTTCCTGTTTACCTGGCGCAGAGCGCTTCGGCCAGCCTGCCCTTCCCGCCCGACCCGCTGGCCCATCGGCCCCCAAGCGCCCCTCCGACGGAGTCCCCAGGCCTTTTCACGGTGGCCGCTCCAGCCCCGGGAGCGCCTTCTCCTCCCGCCACTCTGGCGCACCTTCTTCCCGCTCCGGCCATGTACAGCCTGCTGGAGACTGAACTCAAGAACCCGGTGGGGCCACCCACTCCAGCGGCAGGCGCGGGCGGCCCCACAGCCCCAGGCGGCGCAGGCAAGAGTAGCGCGAACGCAGCCAGCGGCGCGAACGCAGGCGGCGGCAGCGGCGGCGGTGCGAGCGGCGGTGGAGGGGGCAGCGATCAGGACCGCGTGAAGCGGCCCATGAATGCTTTCATGGTGTGGTCCCGTGGGCAGCGGCGCAAGATGGCCCTGGAGAACCCCAAGATGCACAATTCTGAGATCAGCAAGCGCCTGGGAGCCGACTGGAAACTGCTGACCGACGCGGAGAAGCGACCGTTCATCGACGAGGCCAAACGACTGCGCGCCGTGCACATGAAAGAATACCCGGACTACAAGTACCGGCCGCGCCGCAAGACCAAGACGCTGCTCAAGAAGGACAAGTACTCCCTGCCCGGCGGCCTGTTGCCCCCGGGCGCTGCCGCTGCCGCCGCCGCCGCCGCCGCCGCCGCCGCCGCCAGCACTCCGGTGGGCGTGGGCCAGCGCCTGGACACGTACACACACGTGAACGGCTGGGCCAACGGTGCGTACTCGCTGGTACAGGAGCAACTGGGCTACGCGCAGCCCGCCACCATGAGCAGCCCGCCGCCGCCCGCGCTGCCTCAGATGCACCGTTACGACATGGCCGGCTTGCAGTACAGCCCCATGATGCCGCCCGGCGCCCAGAGCTACATGAACGCCGCCGCCGCGGCCGCCGCCGCCTCGGGCTACGGGGGCATGGCGCCCTCAGCCGCCGCTGCCGCCGCCGCCTACGGGCAACAGCCCGCCACCGCCGCTGCCGCCGCCGCCGCCGCCATGAGTCTGGGCCCCATGGGCACGGTGGTGAAGACCGAGCCCAGCTCGCCGCCGCCCGCCATCACATCGCACTCGCAGCGCGCGTGCCTTGGTGACCTGCGCGACATGATCAGCATGTACCTGCCACCCGGCGGGGACGCGGCTGACGCCGCCTCGCCGCTGCCTGGCGGCCGCCTGCACACCGTACACCAGCACTACCAGGGCGCCGGGACTGCTGTCAACGGAACGGTGCCGCTGACCCACATCTGAGCGCCCGCCTGCGCTCTCCGCCCCTACGCCCCCACCCCGACCCGCCCCGCACCCCCAAGTTGGGACGCCTTGTTGTTTAGCTTTGCTTGCCTGGGTCTGTTGCCTTGTACCGATGATGGGGAGGACAGAAAGTTTTGCTGTAGCTGTCGGGTTTTGTACAAAAACATAAAGAAGTCCGGAGCAGCGGACATGGGACTTTCTAGAGCTCGGCTGCCCCATCCCTCCCCTTTTGTAGGTTGGGAATCGCTGTGATGTTTGCAAAGAAAAAGCAGCCCCCTCCTCCTCCTGGGTTCCTGGGTTTTCCGGTTGCATTTGAAAATGTTGTCTCGTTAGTTTGCTGTTAGCCAAGGAGTGAGTGAATGGGAGAAACGTACTCTCGGGTGAGGCTGGCCTGAGACCTGCAACGCCCCCTCCCCCAGTCGCGTTGCATCTGTTTTCCTCGAGGTTTTTTGGCTGGCCGCGCGAAGTGGCGCGGTAGCTAAGGCCACTGTTAATTTATAGCCAGGTGTGCGTGTGCCTCCCGCCTCGCCGCCCCAGCCGGGGGGCAGCTTGTCCAGTCCGCATTTAAGCTGTTGCGTTGGTGATTTCTGCCGTGATCTGTTTGATATTTCGTCGCGCTTATGTTTTCGTATTTCGTTTGGGTGGTGGGGAAGGGGCTATCTTGTTTCAGGTTTTTCAAGGTTTTACTCTTAATTCTTAAATGAGAGATCAATAAATTTTATAACCAACATAATGGAGTCGTGATAATTTTGCGGGCCTGAAACTTTTAGGTACGGATTGGGGAGGAGACCATCACTCGGTATTATAACCACGGCCCGGTCCTGGGGCCAGGGAGGTCCCTGGGAAGAGACGCGAGTGATCTGAAATGGTTTATCTTTCTCTTCAACTACTTGTAATCCAAAACACTGCGGCTCCCATTATTTTCAACTGAAACTCCGAGGAAAAAGCGGTTTGTCTTCCTGGGAGCCCGCACAGTCTAGCTAAGGTGAACCTCCGCGGCCACGCACTTGTTGATAGCGCTGAGCGGCCGCTGAAACCAGCCAAATAAGGTGCACCTTTACCTTTGTGCACTGGGGCGGGAAGACACTTGAGCCGAGCCGAAATATTTACAAAACGAAAACCCTTCGTAAATCTCAGTGATCTTATTAATAATAAACGGGTCACAGGAATCCCAAGCAGGAAATAAGTACATTTTAGCGGTGGTGGCGCAGAAACGGCGGAGCCAACATTCAACACTAGGTTTGGTTTTTCAAAGTCCACCTTAGATTTGAAAAGATCACTAAAACTCCTCCGATGGCTTTTTCTTTTTGACTTGTCTATCCAGTCCACTTGTTTTTTTAGAAGAGGCTCCCTCTGTCCCAACCCTCAAGACCGCTTTATTTTCCTCCCCCACCGACTTTCCCCCAATCCCTGACCCTTGGCTATTACGCTGTGTCCCCCGAATGGCCTGCCCTTTCCTTCGCGCCCGGCCACCAGGCCCCCGTGTATCTGTTTGGAGCCTAGGAAGAAAACAAATAGAACTAGTGTTTTTCTTACCGCCTCCTCAGCTGTTTGAGGTGATTTCCTTAATCCCTTTAATCCTGTTACCTCGCTATATCCCAGAATAACTAAACTCGGTCTTTCCAATAAGCTTGGCCTGGTGCACTGTTTTTATCCTCATCCACTCCTGACCACAGGTTTCTTTGCTTAAGGTCTGCTAGGACTCTGGGCGACAGAGTCTCCAGTAAATTGGTTCGAATTCCACATTTCCAACTGGCTTCTTTGTGCGGGCCAGTTTCACCTGAGGGCCAGGGCGGGCTTGGGGGGAGGGGCAGGGACCTTCAGCGGGTTCGGGGGTTGTGCCCGCTTTTTCCACATCACTGCGGACCCAGGAGGCTAAGCTCACCACGCCTCTCCAAGACAGGTCGCGTCTCCCAGGGACCGTAGCGCCACCCCCTCCCCGCAGACCCTGGCACTGTCTTCCCCCTACCCATCGCACCCCACACCATACTGTGCAGCAAGGGATGGGAGAGCCCCCCGGCGCATTGCCCTCCACCCGGTGCTCCTCCCGGGCCTACAGCTTCTGGGTTGGGCTCCGGCAAGGCCTCCGTACCACTCCCTCCCCTCCCATCCCAGGGCCACAGACGTCGGGCCCCTCCGGGCTGGTACGAGCCACTATGATTGGAGCTAACCAAACAGGCTGCCAGGTTGGTGAGCCTCGCCCCTCCCCCGTGCTCCAGTGTCCCAGGAACAAGAGGAAACTCTCTTGTCATATCCGTATCTTTAACAGTGTCTGGGCCTCAATAAAATACCTCTCCGTTACTCTGGGTTCCAGTTGCTAGAATTGTGGACACAACTTTGCTCTGAAATAACTCCAGGAAAGGGAGGGTGAAAACAAGCAATTCTGCCCCACTGAGGGGGCGGTGCCAACGGGGAATAAACTGATACTGCTTCTTTCGAAGAGTCCATTGTGCTGCTGCCTTCTTAGAAGTGCCAGGGTCACCCTTTCAGTAGGGCTCACATACTCTCTAAAGATCCATGTCTTTGTGTTGCACTTTGTCTGATTTCCAAATTGCCTTTAAGAGAAAAGATTTCATCAATCAGCACATTTGGAGGATTTAAATATAGATGAAAGATAATTTTTTTTTAAAAAAACTTCAGCAATAGGGAAAAGAACTGAACTGAACTGGAGTGAAACTCTGGCCAGAGTTTTCAAACTAGAGCATGGTCCTCCCCCCTCCCACTCCTCCAGACACACCTCTACCAGGAAAACTGCCCCTTCATCTGTTTTACAGATTAGGGTTCTTGTAAGATTTAACTTGAAATAAGGGTTCTGCTGTGTAAGTGGCAACAATAACAAAATCTGGTCATACCCCAACACTCCTCTGGCTTGTTTTACGAATGAGGAAACTGGCCCCTAAGGGGAAAATGGCTGTGCTCAAGGCTGCTTAGCTGGTTCTGTGGTGGCACCTAGGAACCAGAGGGCTGTCTGCTGCACAAGACGGGGAGAAACTGATGAAAGCCAGTCCCAGCAGCCTCTCAAGCTCATAATCCCACAGGGTCTCTAGAGAAAAGAAGTAATTCCTGACACACAGACACCTAGTAGCCACCGCTTGGCTTGGTGAATGGCAAAGTCATGTGGGGAGCAGAGTCCTTACAGAGTAGAAAACACCAGCCCATCTTTTAGCTTTCCACTAACAGGACAAGAGCTACCTTTTGGTGGGAATTATCCTACAAAGAGATTTTCTTTCCTGTCGTGTCTATATGACTCCAATCAACATCCTGTCTAGAAATTTACAGGGAGGGGGAGGGCATCCTAAATAAATGCAGGCAAAGATTTATAAACAGACGTTCATCACAGACATCCTTAGAATGGTAAAAGTTACAACCCAAATGTCTAACAAATAGGCAAAGTTTATGTAAAACATGTTTCCAAAAGAGACTACTTTGCAGACATTAAAAATTGTGTGTGGAGAGATTTTAATGACACAGGGAAATTTTTAAACCACAAAGTGAAATGAGAAAGATATACAAAAGTATATTCGGTATGTACGACCTATTTAAATATAGGTATACATGACTGGAAAAATACGCAAAAATTCAGGGTAATATGAATATTGGTCAGTCTTGCTTATATTTTGTTGTACTTTTCAATTTTCTCTGATTTTATTCCTGTTATCACCAGAAAAGGCAGGTTTAAAATATATTCCCTCTCTATCGCAAATCCAGAAATGTGTCTGTTTGTGAAAGAAGAAAGACCCAGCGTTCCCTTCATCTGTTTTGGGGTTTGTTCTGCACTGAACACAAGCAGGACAAGCACAGAGCAACCCCCCCCACAAAGTGCCCTCCTCAGTAAGCAGGGACAGGAGCAGATTAGTGATGGCTTCATCATTCTTCTGACCCACTCACTGGAGAAAAAGACCTCCTTGGGAGCCAAGCTCCACCACAGCGTGGGCTGCAGGAAGCAGGGACCAATGAGGACACAGACTTGAGCAACCTTCACTGTGCTCTTGGGGTGAGGGGGTGAGCAAGACCATGGGTTGGGTCCCAGGCCAGGCAGAGGAGGGGCACCCACCAGCTGAATTGAGTACAATATGCTGTGTTTGTCTTCCTCATCGTCACCATCCTCAGCCACGCCACTGTCATTTCTGCTGGACCACTGCCATGGCTTCCTACCTGTTCTCCCTGCTTCCGTTCTGTTCCCCACCAATCCGTTCTTCCTATAGCATTCCTTCCCCTTTTCAAACATAAAAACGATCATTGTTACTTCCCTTCTTA
Organism: Rhinolophus hipposideros; assembly: GCF_964194185.1. Lineage (NCBI taxonomy): Eukaryota > Metazoa > Chordata > Mammalia > Chiroptera > Rhinolophidae > Rhinolophus > Rhinolophus hipposideros. Next base: position 16,803,072 of record NC_138046.1, read on the forward strand.
ACAACCTTCTGGTGACTTTCTATTGATTGCTGTCGGGAAAATATCCCAACTGTCCAGAGCATTGCCTGATCCAGCTCCTGCCTACTTTTCTGGGGTCTATTCCTTGCACTCCTATTTCTCCCTATCTCAACCCCCGCCAGGATTCCTTTGAGAAATGTTTGTTAAATAAGTCATGGTTCCTGATGGTTTCACATCTAAATAAAATGTAAAATCCAGTAATTGTCTCAGATAAAGATCATTATGCACAGTACACGTTTTATTTTGCATCTTGAATTTCCCCAAATCCGCATATCAAGCACAGATTTCCTGACAATTCATAAAATGTACTAGCAAAAATTATTACATCATTTCTTTCCTGCCTCAGGGATTTTGAATTTGCTGTTCCCTTTTCCTGGAATGTTCTTTCCCAAGCTCTTCCCTCAAATAGTCCAGTGTCCTCCTGAAAATCTTAGTTCAAGCATCACTTCGGGGAAGGCTTCCATAATGCCCACCTCCAGAACAGGACACATCTCCTGGTTATAAGCTCTCATAGCACTGGGTGCCTCTTCACAGCACTCATCCCAGTGTTCATTTTATGTTTATTTATGTGATTCTGCCCATAGGGGGGGTCTCTCTCCTAGTCTATAAGTTCAATGAGGGCAAAGTTTGTGTCACCAATAATACCTGGCACAATGCCTAATCCATATTAGGCTCTCAAAAATATATGTGGACCATTGACTGCCTGTTTAAGGAAGGGGGGAGCTCTGGGGTTTGAAACTACCAGGATCAGTACAAGTCCATGAAAATCACGAGTGAATCTGCTACCTTGGCTCCAGCTCTAACCAGCTGTAGGCTCTTGAGGACATCACTTATTCTCAGCCTCAATTTCTTCAGACTCAAGTGCGAATGACAATTTCTCTGGTTTGTTTTGAGGATTGGATTTTTTTTTAAAATGGCAACCACAATGCTTTCAGAGCTGAGCGCAGTGTCTGGCACACAACCATTGTACAGTACATATTAGGTATAATGATCACCTTGCTTAGCAACCTCTACTGACTCTTCAGGGAGGAGCAAATGCTCTCTGGTCAGATTCTGTACTTCCCACCATCACAAGTGGCTAGTGCCTGCTATAGAAAGAAGGCAAAGTATGACGTGACCATTCAAAATGAAGAAACCATATGACACCAAAGGCATAAACACGAAAGAAAAATAGATAAATTGGACTTTGTCAAAATTAAACTTTTTTGCTTTAAAGGACATACATTGCCCAGACAGTGAAGTGACAACCCATGAAATAGGAAAAATACATAAAAATCATATATCTTGTAAAGTGCTCATATCTAGACTACATAAAGACTTAAGACTCAATAATAATAATAATAATAATAATAATAATAATAATAAATTACCTATTTAAACAGACAAATGACTTGAATAGGAATTTTTCCAAAGAAAATATACAAATGGCCTACAAGCATATGTAAAGATGCTCAACATTGTTAGTCTTCAGAGAAATGCAAATCAAAACCACAGTGAGATACCACTTCACTTCAACTATGACGGCTATAATAATAATTTGAAAATAGGCAATAACAAGCGTTGGTGAGGATGTGGAGAAATTAGAATCCTTATATAGTGCTGGTGGGAATATAGTGCTGTAAAGCCACTTTGAAAAAGTGTCTGGCAGCTCCTCAAAAGGTTAAAAATTGAGTTACCATATGACCCAGAAATTTTATTCCTAGGAATAACCAAGAGAAATAAGAACATATGTCCACACAAAACTTTGTACACTAATGTTCATAGCAGCATTATTCACAATAGCTAAAAAGTGGAAACAAGTTAACTGTGCATTAACTGATTAACAGACAAATAAAATGTGGTATATCTGCACAATGGAATATTATTCTGCAATAAAAAGAAATCAAGTACTTGTATATATACAGGTTAATATTTATACGTATATTACCTAGCTCTATCAACTTATGAGAAGGCCTAGAAGTAATGCTATCTCAGTAGCAACAAGCACACCTAGAGTCCAGATCTTAAGTTTCTAATATCACTCTTCAATAAAAGGAACCAGAAGCACTTTGGGGAAATGGCTGATTCTAGGTCTGAGGCCAGAAATATACAAAATAAGTCTGGGGCATCCTGTAGTGCCAGAAAGTAAGAAACAGTAAGAAAGAAGGCAAGGAAGGAAGGAAAGAAAGAAGGAAGGAAAGAAGGAAGGAAAAAAAGAAGGAAGAAGGGAAGGAAGGAAGGCCCCCAATGACAGGGGAGTGTCAAAGGGACACGGGGACCAACTAAAAGAGCTCTGACCAAATCTGGAACAGTTTGAGCAACAAAATGAATAAAATAATACGGGATTATAACTCAAAGTCTAAAACAAATATCCATGCATCCACACTGACATAAATAAGTAAATACATACATGAGGGGAGGGGAAGAGACAAATCTGTGCAGAAGAAATCTAAATAATTTATGTAAATACTCTGGCTTCAGGGAGGTGGGGCATAACTCCCCACCCCTTGAGTGTGGGCTACTCATAGTGACTACCTTTTGAAGAGAATAGTAGGGAAAGAGGGAAAAGAGTAACTCTACAGTGGAGAAACCTGACAAACACTACCTCAGCCAGCAGATCAAGGTCAACATCAATAGCAATGAGTCATGTTGGTAGTATGCGCTCTTGATATGATGTGATTAAAATGGTACTTTTCCTTTGTGGTCTTCCTCCCCCAAATCCATAATCAGTCTAATCATGAGAAAAACATCAGACAAATCCTAACTGAGGGGCATTATACAAAATATCTGACCAGTATTCCTCAAAACTGTCAAGGTCATCAAAAACAAGGGAAGTCTGAGAAACTGTCACAGCCAAGAGTAGCCTAAGGAAACATGATTACTAAATGTAATGTGGTATAGTGGATAGGCTCCTGGAACAGTAAAAGGACTTTAGGGAAAAACTTAGAAAATCTGAATAGAGTGTAGAGTTTATTTAGTAACAATATATCAATATTGGTTCATTAATGTAACAATTGTACCATACTAATGGAAAATGTTAATACTTGTGGAAATTGGGTATGGCAGTATATGAAACTCTGTGTAACTATTTTTCTCAATTTTCTGTAAATATATAACTGTTCTAAAAAGCAAAGTTTACCTTTTAAAAAAGAAATGAAGTACTAATACCACAACATGGATGAAACTTGAAAACATGCTAAGTGAAAAAAGCCAGTTACAAAGGAGTCCATATTGTATAATTCCACTCATGTGAATGTCTAGAATAGGCACATCCATAGAGACAGAAAGTAGATTAGTGGCTGCCTAGGGCTGGAAGATTTGAGAGAAAATGGGGAGTGACTGCAACTGGGTACAGGGTTTCTTTTTGGGGTGATGAAAACATTCTAAAATCAATTGGTAGTGGTTACACAACTCTTAGTACGTATACTAAAAACCATTGAATCATACGTTTTACATGGATGACTTTTATGATATTGAATTATATCTCAACAAAGCAGCTATTGTTAGTAGGAAAGGTATTTGACTGGCAACCTGTCCAGTGCTAGGGGCTGCTGTACACCCCAGGCACCAATTCAAACTCATACGCATTTTCCTAACCAAGGCGGTCAGAGCAGGAACAGTCCTCAGAAATCATCCAGTCTAGCACCTTCATTTTACATAGAGGGAAACTGAGTCCCAGAGGGACCTAAACATGCCAAGGTCACACAGCTTGTTCATGCCATAAGAAATGAACTAGAACTTGGGTATGCTGCCTCTCTGTTCACTGATGTTTTTTATAGCTATCATCCAAGCTGTCTTTAATAAGGCTGACTATGTTTTTATCCACCCACCTCTACCACAAATCTCTTCTCAGTTGGAGGGCGGATGGAAAATGGCAAACCATTACCAAAAGAAAAATGAAATAGTTTTTTTCAGTTACTAAAAACCTAGATTAACTCTCCAACTGGGTTCCTGCTCAGAACTCATTTTGAAAGTGAGTTACTTTGTGTGTTAAAGGAAATCTTCACTGAGGAAAAAAAGCTCCTGTTAAAAAGTAATTAAGAGTTCATTTATTTTTACAGTATGTTGTTCACTGTGGAAATGTCAAGAAAACTTAACAGAAGTGTACATTACCATGCATATTTTACTCTTAGATTTTATTAATATACTTTTACATGTGGATCTTGGAAGTCCCTGATGAACAAAACACAAATGTATAATACTAGACATTCAAAACATTCAAAGCCCATGATTTATTTATTCCATAAACATTTTTAAGGCATTCTATATGTGAGGAAGTGTGCGAGGATCTGGGAACCATAGGCAGTCATGGTGCTCAAAATATATGCTTGGAGAGAAGGTCAACAGGGGACGCTGTCTTGAGGCAGAATGAACCTGGAGCCATTCCATTGTAGAGTTAGGGTCTGTGAGAAGGCCAAAGAAGGGGATTCCTGGAGAAGAGATCATTTAAGTTGAACCTTGTACAGTATGTAGGACTTTCATAGGAAGAGAAGAAGTGGTGGACATTTCAGGCTGATAGATCAGCATGAAAAAGATTCAGTCATATATCTTGGAGTCAGGAAACTTCATGTGGTTAAATAACATGGCTACAGAAAAAGGGGGTGTGGAGAGATGGGCGAAATGAAGCTGGATCGGTGGAAAAGGTCTTGCTCATGGGCCCTGAATGCCACACTATAGTGTTGTACCTTGATCCTGTACTCAGCGGGAACAACACAAGGATTTTGGTCAGTGCTTTATAAAGATCAAGCTGATTGCTATGTGAAGGATAAATTAGAGAGAAGAGACGAGAGGAAGGGAGATTGGCCAAGAGGCTGTTTCCATTTGGTTCAGGTAAGAGAGAAAGACCTGATTGGGTGTAGTGGCAATGAGAATGAGAAGTGGTAGGATCAAGAGATAGGAATCTCTGTTTCATTTTGGATGGGGGTACACAGAGAAGGTGGCATTAACAGAGATAGGTAAGACAAGAAAAGGAGTCTAAGCTCTTAAACTTTTAAAATGAAGAGAATGGAGATCTGGTCAAGATGGTGGAGTAGGTAAATGCTGTGCTTACCTCCTCTCACAACCATATCAAAATTATAACTAATGAGCAGCTTTCTGTAGCAGAGATCACCAATGTGTGCTTTGAGCCATACCAACCAGATGGTGAAATGTGACCCTCGCCTATTGTACTGTGGTGAAATGGTTCCCAAAGATGTGAATGCCACCATTGCCACCACCAAGATGAAGCATACCACCCAGTTTGTGGACCAGTGCTCCACTGGCTTCAAAGTTGGCATTAATTACCAGCCTCCCACTGTGGCACCTGGTGGAGACCTGGCCAATGTACAGTGAGCTGTGTGCATGCAAACAAAATAGTCATGGGGATAGAAAGTATAGCACAAGGAATATCGTCAATAATATTGTAATAACTATGTATGGTGTCAGATGCATACTAGATTTAACGGGGTGGTTACTTCGTAATTTGTATACATGTCTAATCACTATGTTGCACACTGGAAACTAATATAATATATATCAACTTTAATTGAAAAATAAAAAAATATTTAAAAAATTTAAAAAATAAAATAAAGTGAAGAGAATAGATTTTTCTATGTGACTTCAGTTTGGTACTATAAGTTTCTGTATATAACCACAATCATTCAGATACACATCACTTTTATTCAAATAAACTGTTGTCCATTCTATTTAATGTAATTTCGTATGCTAATAAAAGCCAATTCCATCTACTAATATTGCTCAATTGAAAATAATTCTATTTGCTGCTTTATTAACTGTTCAATTGAAATACCATTGGTTATTTCCAGTACATAGCTTAAAACATTCAGAATCATTTTGTTCACTCTACTCTAAAAAGACTTGTAACCTGCCTCCTAACTTTAAGATTCTTCTACCAGTCTCTGTGCAGGGACAGGATATCTATAATGTCAAAAGCCCCAAGCAGTTCAGCAAAATTAGAATGGTAACAAACTTCTGTGCTCACACCCTGGGTAGGATAGTGGTGTCAACACCTGCAGCAGAGCTGATAGAGCTGTCTTTCAGTCTGTCTGCAGGCTCTGTTTACATTCTGCAGGTTAGCTAGAAACACCCTCACCCTCACCAACCCCTGAAAAAGATCTCTGGGTCAACTTGACATCTTCTAGACTCTCCATGTACTATATTTCTTCCTGTAACAAGGTCTCCTGCTATGTTACTTTATATGATTTATTTGCAAAGAATAAATTAGGCTATGTGTAAACCACATATGAACTCTAGAGCTCTTGCCAATAAGTGATAGAAATCCATGACAGATTTGCAAAGCATTCTTTCAGCTAGAACTTGTCCCGTTTGGGGAGGGTTCAGGTAAATCTGAAAGGCGGAGAGATTCACTAACATTTGGAGTTGTCAGTGAAGTAAAACTGGGACCCACATATGGTCACAAAGTGAAGGAAAAGTATTTTAGAATGGGAGATAAACTGCTTGGGAGATGATACACGTAGGTCACACACACAGCACCACCACCACCACCACCACCACCACCACACTTGTCTGATGGTAAAGGACAGTCTTACCTTTTGAACATCTCCAGGATTCTTTTAGTCTCTGCACTTCCTGAGTCATCTCTACCTCGATATCCAAAAGTCCAGTCCATATGGTTTTCCTGAGTCTCAGACCTTTGGAGCGAACTGTGTCTTGTTTACAGGTGTGTCCGCAGGCCCTTGTTTACCGCAGGCCCTCAAACTTTGACTGCACCAAACTAACTCATTAATTTCTTCCCCAAAGCAATACTTTCTACTCTATCTTCCATCTCATTAAACATCACCCATATTTGCCTACACATTTCTTTCCCCCTAACACTCCAGCCCAGCTTCCTGTCATTTCCAGAATCCACCTCTTCTTCATTCCCATTGCCATAGTTGGCGTTGGTATTATTTATCCATTGCTGTGTAAGAAATGACCGCACATGTTAAGCAGCATGAAGCAACAGATACTTATTATCTCACCATTTCTGTGGGCTGGGAGTCCAGGCATGGCTTAGCTGATTCAGGGTCTCACACAAGGCTGCAGTCAAGATGTTGGCTGGGAGTCCAGTTGTCTTAGTGCTCCACTGAGATAGGATCTGCTTCCAAGGTCACTGGGATGGCTGTTGACCTGCCTCAGAAGACCCACTTCCCAGTTCATTCAAGTGGCTGTGGACAGGCCTCTGGTTTTAGCTGGCTTTTGACAAGAGACATCAGATATTTGCCATCTGGACCTCTCCAGAGGGCAGCTCGCAACATGGCAGCTAGCTTTAAAAGTCACAGTCCTTCTGTAACCTAATCTTGGAAGTGACATCCCATCACCTTTTCTGTATTCTGTTTTTAGGAGTGAGACACTAAGTCCAACCTAAAATCAAAGGAAGGGGATTACGCAAGGGCGTGTATACATCATATACATCATATATCAGTAGGTGGAGATCACCATCCACCAGAGGGACCTTATCCTTTGTCTGGAATACAACTCATGTACTTGCATCCTTCCTGGCCTCCAGTCCTGCAGCATCTCCCCATTCCAGATCATACTCCATACTGAGACAGTGATATTCCTGCAAAAACCAATCTGCTTATGGAATTCCACTTCTAGAAAACCTTTGTTGGCCACCTGTGCAGCCCACAGGACAAAGTCCAAACTCCTTGACAAACCAGTCAAGGCTCTCTACGACCTGTTCTTGGCTTCTTAGCTTTCTAGCCTCATCTTCTACTACCACCCACCTCCCTACAGCAATACCAAACTTCTCATTGTCCCAGATTCCTGGAAACAAGTCAGGTTCTTTTTGGCCCTTCCACCATTTCAGGTCATTCAAAAGAGCTTGTGTTCCTCTCATTGCCTGGTCTTGTTTCCTGCCCCTGATCCATCAGGGCACAGCTTCAGAGGCACCTCCTCTGAGATGCCTGCACTGACGTTCCATGCCATTGTGTTTTTGGATGTATCTTTATTTGAGGAACTTGCAATGTCAGGCACATCTGATGAGGCTCCTAAGGAAGATTTGTCATTTTGTTAGATAAAATCAAATAATGCTAGAGTTGTAAGAAATTTAAAAAAGAGAACAGAAAACAAGAGGATAGATCACCGAAGTTCAAACGAGGAAGGGCTTCAAAGGCCTCAGAAAAGAAAGGAAAGGGCCTGTCCAAGGTCAAACTGCTATTCAGGGGCAGAGCTGGAACAACTAACTAGCTTAGTCAGACCTGCCTCACACCAACTCAAGGGCTCTTTCTACTATTATCAAGGACAGTCAGGGCTTCTATGTTCCCTGTTGCCCCTTGAAATCTAGGATTCTCTGAAGGTCAGGAAAACAGAAGCTTAATGATAACAATGCAGGTGATGCTTCTCCATTTCCCTTCGGGTACATGTAAGTCCCAGTGCTGTGTCCAGCTTGTGTGAACTTGAACTTCTTTTATAGTAAAATAGTGAGAATCACATTCTAATCTTGGGTAAAGAAATCTGAAGAAATTGCATACACTTTTGGGGTTTTATCGTAGGGCTGAATTTGTTTGTGGGGTTTATGGGTTCCTGAGGACCCCTCTCTAGCCTCCCCTACCCACTGCATTGTTCTCCGTTTTTTGTAGGTCCTCCCAGAACTCTCTTTCCAGGTATGTGGGTTTCCATTTCTATTTCCAGGGCTACACACTCCAGGATATTCATGAAGAGAAAGTACGGGCCATAGAAAGTTCTCTTTTTCCCTCTTCTTCCTTTTCTACTGAATAAATCCCTGACATACCAAAAAGAGCTGTCCAGAGATAACAAGGGCTTGCAGCATGTGCTGCCTGAGTAGCTACAGCAGCAATGGCGATTCCAGTGACAGTCCAGTCCCAGAAATCAACAAGAATGAGGAATCTGACAGGAGGTGGTGAGGAGGAGTTCGCTGCAACAGCTCAAGTGGTGCTGATGGGGGGAGGGCTGTGGCAGGGCAGCTGGTTGTACTTTAAAACCCTAAAGATATGGCTAGGTCCTTGCTAGATAGTGTGTCCTTTCAGTGGGCAGAGAAGAGAATTAAGTCTCAAACTGTAAAGCCAGTCAGTAAATCTTTCAGAGTTTGGGCATTATAAACAGACAGAAGTCAAATTCAGCTACATTCAAGGCCTATACATGAGTTAGCTTTCCTTGAACATGTTTTGTTCACCTCTCTGAGACTCAAGAGGCTCTTCTGTAAAATGGGGATAAAAGTAGTACTTATACTATAGCATAGCTCTGAGTTTAAATAAGATGATGCCTGTAAAGGGAGTATCATTCAATATGTGGAATATATTACACTCATTATTACAGACCTCAGAGAACTCCAAATGCCCACATTCCAAATGAACAGTAGACTATGACCTCTAATACATCAAACCATGGACATATCCAAGCTAGTTTCTCTGTTTACTAGCTGTGTGAAGTTGGGCTTGTTTCTTCTTTCTTTTCTTTTTTGAAAATTTTCAATTACAGTTGACATTTAATATTTTATTAGTTTCATGGGTGTCATACAGCGTCTCAGCTCCCGCTCCCTGTACGGAATGCAGGATATGGCAAGGCCAAAAAGGAACACCAATGGAGCCATAGATAGGGGAGTCATGCCACTATATTCTCGATGGTGGATGGGTAGGAGACACAAAAGCAAATATCCTCCAATACCTCAACGAGAGGTCTTCCTGCACTCCACTCTCGCTGGCGGCCAGGCAAGACACGTGAAGTAGGATCAACACGATCTGCAACGTAATCCACTTGCTAACCGCACTTGCTAGCGGCAATCCACCATCCGCTTCTCTGCCAATCAACCCACTTGCTAGCTGCAATCCGCAACCTGATTCTCTGCCAACCAACCAACCAACCAACCAACCAACCAGCCAGCCAGCCAGCCAGCCAGCCAGCCAGCCAGCCAGCCAGCCAACCAACCAACCCATTGCTAACTACAATCCGCACTTGCTAGCTCAGCCACAGCAGTTAGATTAGTGGCTAATGGCTAACCGGTAACAGCTGATGGCCACCCAACCACAGCAGATGGCCATTTGATTACAGCTGATGGCCATCTAATAACGAAGCCAGCACCTTCCTACATGAGGCCGAGAGGCTGGAGACTGCTCTCTGGGAGTCCGTCCTCCCAACGGGTACAGCAGAGTGGTTAGACATTTATGTAACTTAAGAAGTGATTCATCTGGTAAGTCTAGTACACAACTAGCACCATACATAGTTATTACAATATTATTGACTATATTCCCTATGCTGTACATTACATCCCTGTGACTATTTTGTAAGTACCAATTTGAACTTCTTAATCCCGTCCCCGTTTTCACCCTGTCCCCCAACCTCCTTCCCATCTGGCAACCATCAGTTTGTTCTCTGTATCTGTGGGTCTATTTCCTTTATTCATTTATTTTGTTCTTTAGATTCCACACATAAGTGAGATCATATGGTATTTGTTTTTCACTTAGCATAATACCTTCTAGGTCCATCCATGTTGTCATAAATGGTAAAATTTCACTCTTTTATGGCCGAGTAATATTCCGTTGTATATATGTACCACCTCTTCTTTATCCAATCATCTATGGATAAGCACTTAAGTTGCTTTCATATCTTGGCTATTGTAAATAATGTTGGGATGAACATAGGGGTGCATATATCTTTTTGAATTAGTGTTTTCTGTTTCTTCAAATACCCAGAAGTGGAATTGCTGGGTTATAAGGTAGTTTTATTTTTAAATTTCTGAGGAACCTTCATACTGTTTTCTTTTTTTTTAAATTAAATTTATTGGGGTGACAATTGTTAGTAAATTTACATAGATTTCAGGTGTACAATTCTGTATTACATCGTCTATAAATCCCATTGTGTGTTCACCACCCAGAGTCAGTTCTCCTTCCATCACCATATATTTGATCACCTTCATACTGTTTTCCATAGTGGCTGCACCAATCTGCAATCCCACCAACAGTGCAATAGGGTTCAATTTTCTCTGCATCCTCGCCAACACTTGTTTGTTAATATTGGTAATAGCCATTCTGACAGGTGTGAGGACATATCTCATTGTGGTTTTTATTTGCATTTCTCTGATGATTAGTGACGTTGAACATCTTTTTATATGTCTATTGATATGTCTATTGGCCATCTGTAGGTCCTCTTTGGAGAAATGTCTATTCAGGTCCTCTTCCCATTATTAGATTATTTGTTTTTTTGATGTTGAGCTGTATGAGTTCTTTATAAATTCTGGCTATTAACCCCTTATCAGATGTATCATCGGTGAATGTCTTCTCCCATTCAGACGGTTGTCTTTTTGTTTTGTTGATGGTTTCCTTTGCTGTGAAAAAACTTTTTAACTTGATGTAGTCCCATTTGTTTATTTTAGCTTTTGTTTTCCTTGAAAAACTATTACCAAGAAAACTATTACTTGAAAAACTATTACTAAGGGTAATGTCATAGAGTTTACTGCGCATGTTTTCTTCTAGTTTTATGGTTTCGGGTGTTAAGTTGAAATCTTTAATCCATTCTGAGTTTATTCTTGCATATGGTGTAAGAAAGTGGTCTAGTTTCATTTGTTTGTATGTACCTGTCCAGTTTTCCCAACACCATTTATTGAAGAGACTGTCTTTACCATATTGTATATTCTTGCCTTCTTTGTCATAGATGAATTGACCATATAGGTGTGGGCTTTTTGGGGGGGCTTTCTATTCTGTTCCATTGATCTGTGTGCCTGTTTTTATGCTAGTCCAATGCTGTTTTTGTTACTATACCCTCCTAGTATAGTTTGATGTCAGGAAGAGTGATGTCTCCAACTTTGTTCTTTTTTCTCAAGATTGCTGTGGCTATTCAGGGTCTTTTGTGGTGCCATATAAATTTTAGGACCATTTGTTCTAGTTCTGTGAAAAACACTATTGGTATTTTGATAGTGATTGCATCAAATCTATATATTGCTTTGGATGGTGTGAACATTTTAATGATGTTAATTCTTCCTATCCATGAACATGGTATATCCTTCCATTTATTTGCATCTTCTTTAGTTTCTTTCTTAAATGACTTACAATTTTTGGAGTACAGGTCTTTGACCTTGTTGGTTAAATTTACTCCTAAGTATTTTACTTTTTTGATACAATTGTAAATGGGATTTTTTTCTTGATTTCTCATTCTGATTGTTCATTATTGATGTGTAAGAATGCCACAAATTTCTAACTATTAATTTTGTATCCTGTTACATTACTAAATTCATTTATCAGTTCTAATAGTTTTATGGTGGAATCTTTAGGATTCTCTCTATATAGTATCACATCATTGGCTTATAATGACACCTTTACTTCCTCCTTTCCAATATGGATGCCTTTTATTTCTTTATCTTGTCTGTTTGCTATGCCTAGGACTTCCAATACTATGTTGAATAAAAGTGGTGAAAGTGAACATCCTTGTCTTGTTTCTGATCTTAAGGAAAACATTTTTAGCTTTTCCCCATGGAGTATGATGTTAATCCTGGGTTTGTCTTACATGACCTTTATCAGGTTTAGGTATGTTCCCTCTATTCCTACTTTGCTGACAGTTTTTATCATAAATGATGCTGGATTTTGTCAAATGCTTTTTCGGCATCTATTAATATGATAATAGGATTTTTATTCTTCATTCTGTTTATATGGTGTGTCACATTAAGTGATCCTTGGTATTGTTTGTAAAGACTCTATTTATTTTATTTCCACTCTGATCTTTTTATTTCCTTGCTTCTACTCTGGGCTTTCTTTGCTGTTCTTTTTCTAGTTCCTTCAGGTGTAAGGTTACATTGTTGTTGTTTAAATTTTTATTGGGGAATATTGGGGAACAGTGTGTTTTTCCAGGACCCATCAGCTCCAAGTCAAGTCATTGTTTTTCAATCTAGTCATGGAGGAGGCGGCTCAGCTCCAATTCAAGTTGTTTTCAATCTAGTTGTGGAGGATGCAGCTCACTGGCCCATGTGGGAATCAAACTGGAAATGTTGGTGTTATAAGCACTGTGCTCTAACCAACTTAGCCACCCAGCCACCCTACATTGTTTATTTAAGATATTTCTTGTTTCTAGAGGTAGGCCTGTATTCCTATGACTTTCTCTCTCAAGACTGCTTGGCTGTGACCCATAGATCTTTGATCGTTGTATTTCCATTTTCATTTGTCTCAAGTTATCTTTTGACTTTTTCCTTAATATCATTGTTAACTCATTTGTTGTTTAGTAGCATGTTATTCAGTCTTCATGCATCTGAGTGTTTTTCAGTTTTTTTCTTGTAATTGATTTTTAGTTCCATACCGTGTTTCCCTGAAAATAAGACCTAGCCAGACAATCAGCTCCAATGCGTCTTTTGGAGCAAAAATTAAAATAAGACCCTGTTATATTATGTTATGTTGTGTTGTGTTGTGTTGTGTTGTGTTATGTTATATTATATTATACTATATTATATTATATTAAAGACCCAATCTTATAGTAAAATAAGACTGGATCTTATATTAATTTTTGCTCCAAATGACACATTAGAACTGGTTGTCCAGCTGGGTCCTATTTTTTGGGAAACATGGTACTATTGTGTGGTTGGAGAAGACACTTGATATGATTTCAATCATTTTAAATTTATTGAGACTTGTGTTGTGGTCTAACATGTGGTCTATCCTGGAAAATGTTCCACGTGCACTTGAAAAGAATGTATATGCTGGTGATTTGGGGTAAAAAATATCAATTAAATCCATCTGATCTAATGTGCCATTTAAAGCGGCTGTTTCTCTATTTGTTTTCTTTCTGGATGACCTACCCATTGATATCAACGGGGTGTTAACGTCCCCTATAATTGTTGTATTACTATTGATCTCTCCCTTTATGTATGTCAATATTTGCTTTATATATTTATGTGTTCCTATGTTGGGTGCATAAATGTTTACAAGGGTTATATTCTCTTGTTGGATTGATCTTTTTAGCTTTATAAAATGTTGTCTGTCTCCTGTTAGAGTCCTTGTTTTAAAGCCTATTTTGTCTAATATGAATATTGCTACCCCAGCTTTTATTTTCATTTCCGTTTGCATGGAATATTTTTTTCCATACCTTTAAGTTTATGTATGTCTTTTGATCTGAAGTCTCTTGTAGGCAGCATATGTAAAGGTCTTGTTTTCTTACCCATTCAGCTACCTGATGTCTTTTTTTTAATGTCTTTTGATTGGAGCATTTAATCCATTTACATGTAAAGTAATTGTTGATAGATATGTAGTTATTGCCATTTTATTATTCATTATTTTTTATCTTTTTGTTTTCTCTTCTTAAAGAAGTCCCCCTAAGATTCCTTGTAATTCTGGTTTGGTGTTGAACTCCTTTAGCTTTCTTGTCTGGGAAGCTCCTTATCTGTCCTTTGAATCTAAATGATAGCTTTGCTGGGTAGAGTCATCTCAGTTGTAGGTACTGGCTTTTCATCACTTTGAATATTTCCTGCCAATCCCTTCTGGCCTGCAAAGTTTCTGTTGAGAAATCAACTGACAGTCTTATGGGAGCTTCCTTTTAGATCACAAACTGCTTTTCTCTTGGTGCTTTTAAGATTCTCTCTTTGTCTTTAACCTTTGGCATTTTAATTATAATGTGTCTTGGTGTGGGCCTCTTTGGGTTCATCTTGTTTGGGACTCTCTGTGCTTTCTGGGCTTGAATGTCTATTTCCTTTGCCAGGTTAGGGAAGTTTTCCATCATCATTTAAAAAAAAATCTTTTATTTATTTAAGTTTGTTTTTCCAAGACCCATCAGCTCCAAATCAAGTAGTTGTTTCAATCTAGTTGTGGAGGGCGCAGCTCACAGTGGCCCATGTGGGGACCAAACCGGCACCCTTGTTATTAACAGCACTGCGCTCTAATCAACTCATCTAACTGGCCACGCCCCCATCACTATTGCTTAAAATAGGTTTTCAATCCCTTGGTCTCTCTCTTCTCCTTCTGGTACCTCTATGATTGGAATGTTGGTACTCTTGACGTTGTCCCAGAGGCCCCTTAAACTATTCTCATTTTTTTGGATTTTTTTTCCTTTTTGCAGTTCTGATTGGGTGTTTTCTGCTACCCTATCTTCCAAATCACTGATTTAGGCCTCTGCTTCATCTAATCCATTGTTGATTCCTTCTAATGTATTCTTTATTTCAGTTATTGTAGTCTTTATTTCTGACTGGTTCTTTTTTATGTTTTCTCTCTCCATTTTAATGTTTCTTATCTCTTTGCTGCAGTTCTTACTGAATTTATCTATTCTTCACCTAAATTCATTGAGCATCCTTGTAACCAGTGTTGTGAACTGTCTCTGGTAGATTCCTTGTCTCCATTTTGTTTACTTCTTTTTCTGGAGTTTTGTTCTGTGCTTTCATTTGGGAGATGTTTCTTTGTCTCCCCATTTTGGCTGTCTTCCTGTGTTTGTTTCTATGTATTAGGTAGAGCTGCTATGTCTCCCAATATTTGCTGGTTTTCTGTGGGGCCCAGTGCCATAGTCTCCCTGGTCACCTGAGCTGGGTGCTCCAGTAGTGTCCCTTGTGTGGGTTGTGTGTGCCATCCTGTTGTACTTGAGTCTTGATTGCTGTTGGCAAGTCAGTAGGTGGGGTTGACCCTCGGGCTGACTGTTTGTGAGGACTGGCTGTGAGCGTAGCAGGTGAGCTGCTGTGTGGGGACTAATCCCACGGACTGGGATTCATCCCAGTGGGGCTCTGGAGATTGCCAAGACAACCCTTTTTATCTATTGTTTGTGAAGCCAATTGGGTGGTACTCTGGTGTGGTCTGACCTTGGCCACCAGGTGTTTTGGTTCTGGGGCCTTTTGGGAGGGGGTCTGGTGAAGGCCCAGGTCAGCTGCTGCCTGTCCCTGGCCTGGGGCCACCTGGTCGGAGCTACAGAGTGATCTGTGTTTGCAGCTGCCTGTGCTGGCCCTCGAGGCACCTGTGAGAGACCATGCCATGAACTGAGGCCAACTTCTCCAGTGTTTTCAAAGGAGGCAATTCCCTACTTGACTGCCTTCACTTATTCAATAAATATATGTGAAGAAAGACAATGGAAGAAAATATCTATTGATCTTTTTTTTAGGTCCCCAAACCTGAATTAATCAGAAATAGACTTTTAAACAGGAAACAACTAAGTTATCTTTAAAAAGCAAGCTTGAATTTGGACCTTCATCTGCCTTTTTCCAATCATGTTAAGTGTTCCAGCAAAATTTTAAATTAATTACGTCAAAGGTTCATGTGGAAGAGTCCCTTAAACATCCATGAGGCCCAATGCTGTGGTTGGGCATGTTTTCCAACCTCTCTGAGCCTCTAATTTCCTTATTTATAAAGTGGGATTAATAATGGTATTTCATTTACAGAATTGTAATAAAGATTAAATTGAAAGCTTAGCACAGTGCCTGGCATTTATTACTATTACTATTATTATTTAGCCTTTCTACAGATTCATGCAACCCAGGTCGATTTTCCTGCTGCAGTGGAAAGAGTGTAGGCTTTGCAATGAGACAGACTCAGTTTGAGATGTTTAGAGTGTAGATTCCAGAGTCCCTATGCCTGGGTTTCAATCCCAGCTCCATCATTTACTAGATATGTGACCTTGGGTAAGAACTTTAACTAGAAGTCTAGATTCATCTTAGATGATTTGCTTATAGTTCAATAGCACACACTAGCCATAGACTATTCTTAGATCTGAATTGAAATTTTAGCAGTACATTTATTTTCCAGAAGTGGTTTCTGTAATTTTGTAAGAATTGTGCATTTTTGCAGCCTTTGTGCATTCCTTTGACCTCTCTATTCCTCAGTTTCCTCATCTGTAAAATGCTGACTGTAACAGCACATACCTCAGAGTTGTGTTGTGGCCATCCACCCCAAATTTGGTTCCAGTGTCAAGACTGATGATGCCAAACACACACCAAATGGGTTCAAAAGGTTTGTTAATTACTTAAAGTATGTTTGCTTGTTTGTTTTCTCTGTGGAGAGCAGGACGCGTTTCCCAAACTGGTCCAAAAATGGCTTGAGAGAGCAAGGAAAGGAGACTGGGCAGGGATTTTATTGTGGTTAGGGGGTGGGCAGAAGTGAGGGTTCCCACACGTGACCAAGGACTTGTGTGGTTTGAATTTCCTACCAGCACTAAAGAAGGGAGCACCCAAGCTTTTTTATGAGCTTGCACAGATGTCAGGAACAATGGAAGTGGGAGGAGTGAGGCTTAAAAGTTGCCAGTAGTCAAACATCAAAAATGGAGTCAGACTCCTTATTACATGTTGTGACCCAATAAATGAGATAACCCACATAATGTACACAATCAACAGTGGCTGTTTTTATATAAATTACGAATCTTGATAGAGTCATTGGCATGGTCTATTACAAATTATGGTTTCCTTACATTGCGCAGTTTGGTAGCATATTGGAAAGAATACTTAATGGACCGTTGGACAACCTGATCATTAGTCTGCCCTTCATTAGCCCTTGTGAACTTAGCTTAGTCAGTTCCGTTCTGGTCCTCAGGTGTAAAATGAGGGGGCAGGACTGGATGATCTCTACAACTCCCTGAGGGTCTAAGTAACTGTCTGAAAGTCATGGTGGTTGACTCACACAGTAGGTGGTATTGCTACAGAATGAAGAACCACTCGGTTTTTTTTCAGCCCACTTTCTACCCTGTTTCAGTTTTGTCATACCTCATGCTATTCATATCTTTAAGAAAGATTTAAACCAGCAGAGTGAAGGAGTAAACCAAAAATAGAGACTGAAAAGACTAGCTTGAACTTAAGTCCCAATAGATCAAATGTAGTTCCATGACTTCCCTGCAGTTTGAAAATATTGCTACATACCCTGTCTGAAGGAAGAACCCTAATTTCACCATTCTTACAGAGCACTCTTTCTTTTTGTCTTTATTGTAAAAACATGTCCACTGAAAAATAATTCATTTGGAATTAAAAAGGATGGGAGGGAGGGGAAAGAAAAGTCTTAGAGATAGAAAATTTCAAAAATCATTCCCAGAAATTAGATCATATGTCACCTGCATAAATGACTATTTCTTTCCAGAGAACGTTTCCCCTGGTGAGCAAGCTAGCACTACCAGGTCTGGAGTGGGTACCGGTTTGCAGGACAAGACACAGGACTACAAGTCTTTGATAGACATTTCTCAAGGACAAAACAGGTTGAAAGACTATTTCCCAGGGGATTGGAACTTGTTTACTCAGAGCAGTTCCTGATGTCTAAACTCTCAGATGTCTCTCAACTCAGCCAAGCATAAGAACATTCTTGTAGACAGTGCATTTCAGTCTACTTTTGATCACTTTCTTCAGTCTTGTCAGCACATCAATTGCACCTCATTTGGGGAGGATGGAAGGAGCTAGGCTATGAAAGAGCCCAGCAGACTAGGAGGTAAGCCACCCCAAAGAGGACATTGCACAAGGTTGTGCTTGCTAAAAAAATGATCACCATTTTTATCTTAGTCAGGATCACTCTACCTTCTTTGGATGTGGGAATATCACAGGCTGTCTCTGTGTCCTTTCTGGCTGAAGATGTACACCACACCAGTTTTCCATCTTTTCTACTGAATCACCGACCTGAGATATATACCTGTACATCCACATATCTATATATCTACACATCTATAGATCTATATATGAATGCCCAGGAAGAGATATTCTACTATTTCCACATGTTGAGTAGTGTCATGTATGATGTGCCATGTGATCTCTAGGTCACATCTATGTGACATTTGAGTGTCCTTTTCAGGGTTCCAGCCAAGTGGATGGCCAGCTTGAGTACCTCCAGGGATGAACAAATAAGTACTATGTAGGGCGATCTCCTCTATTTGGAAAGCTCTTACTATTCCATATTGCACCTTCCACCCAGTCCTCCTAGTTGGGACTTACAGAGTTTACTTTCCATTTGTTCTAGGGCCGCCCTGTGCTCTAAGTTTGTTCATCTCCAGGCCAATCACTCTCACATCTCTCAACTCTTCTCATTTAAGTGGTTTTAGGTGCCTTTTAGTACTCTGGTGTCTCTCTCCAGAAAATATTGCAGGGCCGGCCCGGTGGCTCAAGTGGTTGGAGCTCCATGCTCCTAACTCCGAAGGCTGCCAGTTCGATTCCCACATGGGCCAGTGGGGTCCCAAACACAAGGTTGCCAGTTCAACTCCTCAAGTCCCGCAGGGGTTCGTGGGCTGCGCCCCCTGTAACTAGCAATGGCAACTGGACCTGTAGCTGAGCTGCGCCCTCCACAACTAAGACTGAAAGGACAACAACTTGAAGCTGAATGGGACCCTCCACAACTAAGATTGAAAGGACAACAACTTGACTTGGAAAAAAGTCCTGGAAGTACACACTGCTCCCCAATGAAGTCCTGTTAAAAAAAAAAGGCAAAATTGCATTATACAGAGGGTGCCAAAAAAGATGCACATTTTAAGAAAGGAAAAAACTGTGTTAAAATTGTAATACACCGAATGACACTAGCATTCATTTGATTAATGCCATCTTTTGAGCAAATGTCATACTACACACTGCTCCCGTAATTCAATTCAACTTTGAAAAGTAGTACATAGGTAACAATATCTCTTAAAATGTGTACCTTTTTTGGCACCCCCAGTATATGTCTCTATCCATCAGCCCAGTGTAGCAGCCAGAATGAAACACACTAGTCCCCCTGGGTAGGATTTGACTAGCACAGATCAGTGCAGAACTCACTACCCCACTTTAGAGAGCAAGTTTCACCAGCCCAGAAGTCCATGGACTTCTGTTGCCATGGAGGCACTGTTGCCTCACCTTAAATTTCATGTTATTTAATTTAGCTACTCAGTGCAGCTTTCATTGTCAGGTCCTGATTCTGTCATCCCATACGATCTGTGCAGATCTCTGTCATTCTGTGGAGGTGCTTTGGTCCATACATAGGAGATATTTGTTTATCATATATGTGAGATATATATTTATCATATATAGGGATATATATACACATACATATATATTCTGACAATTAAGTTCATGAACTTGTTGCTAACTTTTTTTATATCAGAGAGATTATTCACTATGAATTTATACTAACTGGACAAACAATTCACCAAGTTTACTATGTGGAAGTGTTGAAAAGGCTACGTGAAAAACATAGACGACCTGAACTTTTCGCCACCAATTCATGGCTCTTGCATCATGACAATCCACCAGCTCACACGGCACTGTCTGTGAGGGAGTTTATAGCCAGGAAACAAATCACTGTATTGGGACACCCTCCCTACTCACCTGATCTGTCCCCCAGTGACTTCTTTCTTTACCCAAAGATAAAGGAAATATTGAAAGGAAGACATTTGGATGACACTCAGGACATTAAGAGTAATACGACAACAGTTCTGATGGCCATTGCAGAAAAAGAGTTCCAAAATTGCTTTAAAGGGTGGACTAGGCACTGGCGTCAGCGCAGGTTCCCGTCACTGCAGGGGAGTACTTAAAAGGTGACTGTAGTGATATTCAGCAACGAGGTATGTAGCACTTTTTCTAGGATGAGTTCGCAAACTGGGATTGCATATATATTACACTAGAATTGACACTTAAAATTAAAGAATTAAAGAAAGCTAATTCTGGTCACTGGGTAAGTACCTCCTTATATTTTTATTTCCCTCATTTGGATAGTGGGAGTGAAGGAGACACTAATTTCTAGTTAGGTTCACCTTCCAATCCTACACATTTATATAAGCTACCTCTGGACCCAGGACCCAGGGTTTCAGCATGAATGTTAATCCAAAGGAATCATGTCAGATCTAAAGAGAAGTAACTTGGACCGTGAAGGCTGCATACCACTGAGGCAGGCTCCTGAGAGAGGCTGGGGGTCCCCCTCCAAGAGAGTCTCTGGAGGCACTCTTTGAAGTTCTTTTCAGGGAAGGATTCTAAAAGGAAGGAAAGAGTCAACTTCTTACAGTTAGACCTAGACCCCAGAGAGCTGCTATAAAATATCCAGCAAGAATAAGTATTGTACCAAAAGTGTTGCTTCTAAGCCCCAACCCTCACAGCCACTTAGTTCAGAGTCACTTGCCGTTCTAATAAGCCAGGGCCAGACTGAAATCAAGACAGACGTAGTTGCTTGTCATAGATGCTGATTTTAAAATCTGGAAAGCCCATGAAATCTCAGAACTTATCTCCACGGGGTCTGTTAAATTGAACAGTGTACAATGTTTTTGGTCCCAAATATTAGCAACACCCTCTGCATTTCAGCAGGTAGGGAAACTGCTTGCTAAGACTGTTGCTTCTGTGTGATATCCTTTGACTCTACCAGAAGCTGACAAATTCCATGTCTACTCTTCGGATTCACTGACCATGTATTTGGCCATGGAATTTATTCAGTTTTTTCTTTCATTTGTACCTAAACATTATCTAGGAAAGACTGTTTTTCTAGGTGTGCAGAGATTAAACATAACAGCTCGGGTTATATACCCTGAGCCATACACACCCAGTGGTCTACTCCAGGCTTCCTACCCTCCCTACATACATCCTCCCAAGGGCAAGGAGGACCCCCACCCTTCAGTTTGTTTGGTCAACGCTAGCCCTCGCTAGTGGTTTAGACAATACAAAGCACCACTTCTAACACCTCCACGGGGTGAGGGGAGAGAGGGGGGATGCTGAAGAGCCCAAGATGCTGTGGTTCTTTAGCACCTCACAAAGAGCCTTCCCCAACTGACCTGTCATCCCGCCTCCTCTTCCCATATTCAATTCTGTTGACACACATGACAGAGAGGGGGTGTTTCCTCCAAGTTGTTCCTTACGGCCACCCTATCAGTGGTTCTCTTTTGGATTGTCTTACCAAAAATTCATCCAAGGTAACCTGGCCATGTTTAAGTCTCTGTGGAGATGTGAATTATCCTACTTGCCTTCAACACATTTCTCTTAAGTGCTTGTTTTTACCATGGCCTTCAAGTTAAGGATGGTTTTTACATTTTTAAATGGTTGGAAAAAAAAAACAAGAAAAATGTTTCATTACACATAAACTTATAGTAAGCTCAGTGTCCAAAAATAAAATTTTATTGGAACACACGTATGCTTCATTGATTTAAGTACTGTCTATGGCTGCTTTTGTGCTTAAACAGAGTTGAGTAGTTGAAAGAGAAAGAGAAACTGTAAACTGTAAACTAAAATATTTCCTATTTGGTCCCTTAAGAAAAAGTTTGCCAACTCTTCTATTCTGGTTTATTGACACATTTGCTTATTCTGCTCAGTTTAAGATTTTTGTTCTTGTTTTCCTTGTTTCTTAAGGTAGAAGATGAGTCCATGCATTTGAGACTTTTCTCCTTTTCTAATACAGTGGTCCCCCCTTATCTTCGTGGGAATACATTCCAAGATCCCCAGTGGATGCAGACAGTACCAAACCCTACATATATTTTCTGTTTGTGTCTTCCACCCACAAATTTAATGCCATTTTTCGTCTTTTTGTTTTTATTTTAATTTTATTGGAGAACAGTGTGTTTCTCCAGGGCCCATCAGCTCCAACTAGCTGTCTTTCAATCTATCGGTGGAGGGCGCAGCTCAGCTTCAAGTCCAGCGACCGTTTTCAATCTTTAGTTGCAGGGGGCGCAGCCCACCATCCCATGTGGGAATTGAACCGGCAACCTTGTTGTTGAGAGCTTGCGCTCTAACCAACTGAGCCATTCAGCCACCCCGCCATTTTTCACCTAAACACTTATCATGCACCATGGCCGTAACTTTTGCAGTTTGAGGTATAACATCAAAGTAGCACTAATTCCTTTGTTTTTCTTTGCAGTTTCATGGATGTAAGACTCGTTTGTTCCATAGATCTTAGCTTAGCAATCTCAGTATATGATTACTTTTCTTTCCTCATTAAGTTGAGAAGTTTCACCTTTTCACTTAAAGGAAGCACTTTATGGCTTCTCTTTGGCATATCTGAATTGCTGCATCAGTGCACTTGTTCATTGGGGCCATTAGTAAGTAAAATAATGGTTACTCGAACACGAGCCCTGTGATACCAGGACAACTGATGTGATAACCAAGATAGCTACTATGTGAATAAAGGGAACAGAGCATATACAGCATGGAGACGCTGGACAAAAGGATGGTTCACAGCTCAGGCAGGATGGAGTGGAACAGCACAAGATTTCATCATGCTACTCAGAACAGCACACAATTTAATACTTAGCAATTGTTTATTTCTGAAATTTTCCATTTAATATTTTCAGACAGTGGTTGACAGTAGGTAACTGAAACCACAGAAAGTGAAATGTAGATAAGGGAGGACTATGTTGTATAGGCATTTAGTGCTATAAATCCCCACCATAACTGCTTCAACAGCTGCCCACAAATTTTAATATATTGTGTTTTCATTTGCATTCAGTTCACATTACTTTCTAATTTCACTTTCGAGTTTTCTTTAACCCATGGTTTATTTAAAAATATATTATTGAGTGTCTTAGTATTTAGGGATTTTCAGAAGATCTTTCCATCACTGATTTTTAATTGAATTTTCTACAATCAGAGAACAAATTTTGTATAACGTGAATCCTTCTAAATGTCTTGAGATTTGTTTTATAGTCCAGAATGAGGTCTATCCTGGATTGTGTTTCATGTGTACTTGACAAAATATGTCTTCTATTGTTGGGTGTAGTGCTCTACAAAGGTCAGTTGGTCAAGCTCATGATAGAGATGTTCAGGTTGACTCCATCCTTGCCGTTTTTCTTTCTACTTATGCTTAACTTCAAGATTGAAATCCGCATTGAAATTCTACCCATTCTGAAAGCTCAGGCAAAATGAGTACACATTTGAGAACTGTACAGACTTCAGTTTGAATCATGGTTCTGCCACTCATTGTATGCCCTTAACATTAGTCACTTCACCTATCTGGGCTTCCATTTTCTCATCTGTAAAATAGGCATAATTATAGTGTCCACCTTACAACTTCACTGTGGGATTGTGAGAAAGCATCAGAGAGCTAGAATCTTCTTATGTGGCATTTCAGAGGATTAAGAATTGCTTTCCACAAATTTTCTTATTATTTGGAAAGTTAGTAAGGTTGTAAAAGTTCTTGTCAGTTTTCAATTTATTCTGCCCACGTTTATCTAAGATTATCTGGCCATACAGTCACCAGAAATTAAACCAAAAGTGATGTAGACGGGGTGTTAAGTGTCTGTACAGCAATAATTGAATATAATATTAATAGATTTCAAGTAAAGAATAGCTGGTTTTTAATAGCTCTCCCACTTCTCTAGTCCCACCCAAAGAAAGATTCAGAAATAATGGGCTTAATAAAAAAAATACAGGCATCACAAAGAACTAGATGAATGTGGTGGTTTGCTATTGTTTACTTTTCAGTCTGGTTATTACAGAGATATCCTGGCAACAAGTTATCCATTTCAACTTAGGTCAGAGTGCATTCGAATGAAAAAAAACCACCACCACAACAAGCAGAGACCATTCAAGTGGGCTTTCCAAAGCCAGTCTAATGAGAAATTGCTGATAACACATAGAGTTGCACTCTTTCTCTCTGTTGAAAAATAGCCTCTCCAATACATCATAATTTTCTGGTATCCAGGGAAGGTCTGTTCAAGGCAGCTTAGTGGGGGTACCTTGACCATGAACTTTAAAATCAGGGGGAAAAAGTGGGGCTGAATTTCATACTTTGCAGCTCATCACTGATGTGACCTGACTTAGGCAGATCTCGTATGTTAGAAATGCAGTTAGTGTTGTGGTGTGGTTTGCATAAACTGACATTGTTTAGAGCCAAGCGCTCTGCCTGACCTGGAGAGAGTAGATGCTTGTCTCATCTTTAAAAAGGGTTTCCTTTAGCTTTCTAACTCTTCCTTTATTAATGTCTGTGACTAATATAATGGTCTTGCTTGGGTTTTTAGGCCTTCTGCTGCTATGCAATGTACATCCTTTTGACATTTTTGTTATTTATATTATTAGTCTCTCCCAGAGAAAAAGCATACAACTGTGTGGGCTCATGGAATGCAACATTATCTGGGCCCACCATCCCAGCCTGAAATTCCCTTGTCTTTGGTCAACTTCCTATCCCACCCAACTATTAAAACCTCACCACTCCAATGCAAGCCCCTGAACTGACTGCCTTGGCCCCCACTCTCAGCAGAAAACCTTGCTTCCTCTCACAGGGAATAGCCCTCAGGTGCCTGACAGCTCTCTGCTCACTTGTTTCCACACTCATCTTTTATCATTTCTCTTTCAGAAGAACTGGCTCTCCTTTTTTAAAGCTGGGCTTTGGATCTCAACCTTCCTGACTCCTTAAAGCTTTCTCTCTATCAGTTGCCCTCACTCCTTCTATATTTCAACCTCATGTTCTCTACTGGAGCCTTTCCATAACCTTGGAAATAGGATCAATTTTTTCTTATCACCATACCACCAAAATCAAACCCTTCCCACGACCCAACATCCATGACAGCTACTGCCCTAGCTGTCCCTTCTTTTTTACAGAAGACCTTCCTGAAAGAGTTGTTGATGCTTATTGTCTCTACTGCCTCACTTCTTCCATGTTCCTCAACCCACTATCCTATAAGTTATGCCTTCACTAGTGCACTGACTCTACTGTCATTCAGGTAACTAATGCATTTCTTATGGCACACAGTACTAGTTAGGATGTAGTTTCTATTGCTGTAACAGAAATCTGAGAGAAGAGTGGATTAAACAAGATGGAAGTCGATTTCTTCCTCATGGCACTTTCTAGACATGGGTAGCCCAGGGCCTATATAGTGACACTGTTCAGTGAATTATTCCAGAAACCAGTTTCCTTCTACCTTGATACGCTGCCATTCCTAGGATATTACCTTATCTGTATGGTCAAAGATGGTTCACCATGTCCAGCCAGTGGGAAGGGGTAAAAGGGAAGGATATGGAATGTCTTTTCTATTAAAGGCAACCAAGATACTGCACACATCACTTCTATTCACATTGCAATGGCCAGAATTTAGTCTAATGGCCAAACCTGAGTCTGCAGTGGAGGCTTGAAATATAGTCTTCATTCTGGGTGGCCATGTGCCTGGCTTAATATTCTGTTATTATGGAAGTAGGAGTGAAGAAATATTGCATAACAACTAGCAGTCACTGCTATGCTAATCATATCATCTTAAAAATCGTGCTAGCACATATGAGGTCAGGGACTGTTTTCTAGAAGTGCCCTTCTAGTCTTCTTACCTCCATATCCACTGTACCAGGTATCAGAACTGACTGATACTCCCAAACTTCCACTGTAAATGTTGGGTTCTTTCTTAGGCTTACATAGGGATATGGCAACACAGGGTAAGTAGCGGAGAATAGGAAGAGAATTCATGAGAACAGGGTTCTTGCCCAGCTTGCTCATTGTTATATCTCTGGAACCTGGTAAAATGTCTAACACATAGCAAGTGCTCAATAAATATTTGCCAGATGAATAGATGTGTATACATGCATTTAGTTAAGGGAAGATAGCAACAGGCTTTATCATCTTGGAAACCTTGAGAAGATCCAGGAAGAAGCGTGAGTTTGAGGCAGTAGAAATGACAGTGGTTTGATGAATCTGATGATGTCACTCCCCTCCCTAAGATCTGTTAGATTTCCCCACTACTCTGCCACAGAATTCAATCTTATCTTAGCCTACTCTGTGAAACATAGCTTTTGCCTCGATGACAGGCTAGATAAATGGATGGGTGGGTGGATAGGTGGGTGCAGGACTGAAGTGGTGTCATGCCTGTATGTTTTACTGGTGAGTGGTCCCTTCTGGAAGAAACTTCCTTGTATTACATAATGTCTGCCCAGTTTTCCTGAATGACTTCTATGTCAGCAGTTGCCAAACCTGACTACGCATGAAAAGAACTAGAGATCCTTCTTTAAATTATAGATTCTTAGGCTCTTACCAGGAAAATCTATTGTTTGGGAATCCCTGCTTTAATAGTCATGGGAGGCCTACAGGTAGTCATGATATCGGGTGATTCATGTAAAGGAGTAACACTAATTGATGTAAATTGGGCAGGTCACATATGAAGTCCAAATTGATAGCCGCACATGGATAGAGGTAGGAGTCTGGATGGGCTTGTCCTTTAGAGAACTTCATAGGTTTTCAGGCAGTTAATTCTTCAGTGCAAAAATGGCCTCGGGGTGGCCAGATGGCTCAGTTGGTTAGAGTGTGAGCTCTGAACAACAGGGTTGCTGGTTCAATTCCCACATGAGGCCGTTAGCTGTGCCCTCCACAACTAAATTGAAGACAACGAGCTGCCACTGAGCTTCTGGTGGGGTGGCCAGATGGCTCAGATGGTTAG
This sequence comes from Rhinolophus hipposideros, assembly GCF_964194185.1. Classification (NCBI taxonomy): domain Eukaryota; kingdom Metazoa; phylum Chordata; class Mammalia; order Chiroptera; family Rhinolophidae; genus Rhinolophus; species Rhinolophus hipposideros. The sequence goes on from NC_138046.1 coordinate 16,830,240, forward strand.
AGTGTGAACTCTCAACAACAAGGTTGCTGGTTCGATTCCCGCATGGGATGGTGGGCTGTGCCACCTGCAACTAAAGGTTGAAAACGGCAACTGGACTTGGAACTGAGCTGCGCCCTCCACAGCTAGACTGAAGGACAACGACTTGGAGCTGATGGGCCCTGGAGAAACACACTGTTCCCCAGTATTTCCCACAATTAAAAAAATGGCCTTAACCAACTCCCCGTAATCTGGAGTTTGATACCAGGGCAACCCCAAAACCTCTATATGTCCTTCATATGGAAAGATGGGAATTGGGGATTAAAGGAGCCTGGGACTTCAGATACCTTGTCTGAGTTATTCACATTCTGGCTGGCCTGGCATTTGGTAGATGGGGCTGTCTTGACTTGCTCTTGCGAGTCCAGGTCAATTCCTTGAGTAAAATCCTATTGTAAGCAGATCATTTTGGCTAGCTACCAAAACACTCATTCCCAGACATTGTGTGCCCTCATGATAGAAGCTAGAAAAATTAAAGACTAATTCTTCCAGCCTTCCCTGCAGTTAGGGCAGCCATATAACACAATTCTAGCCAATAAATTATAAGCTTCAATCTGCTGGGGGCTCCTGGGGAAATTTTTGCTCTCTTGAGAGCAGACAATCTCTTTTCCCCTCTTAACTTCCTTGAACATGGATATGATGTCTCGAGCCATGGTGGCCATTTCGTGACTATGAGGCAAAAAGCATGAGGGTGAAAGCCAACACAATCAAAATGATGACTATAAAGATAGAGCCTGGGCTCTACGAGCAACACTGCTGAGCTATTGAACCCAACTCAGCAACTGCCTGCCGTTAGGCTTTTTGTTATATTTCAGAAAAACATATTATTGGCAGATTTTCTCCTTCTTACTCACAATGCATTTGTAACCAGTAATCATGACGTGGTTCTCTGTGCCCTCAGGATAAGGTTCACACTCCTTAACATGACAAATAAGGCCCCACATGATCTAGCCCCTGTCTATGCCCCACGCCCTGTCTCTCCTACATTTGCTGTCACATTATAGGATGTGCTAATGCAGAGCTACTTCTGTTGTCCTAAGTACGCCACACTGTCTAATGCCTCCTAGTTTATCTCTGCTAGCAGGCTACAGGCAAGAACTGTTTTCCTCATCTGTAGATCCCTAAAATGTAGCACAGTGACATATATTATAATAAAAAACTGCACCAAAATGCTATGACCTGACTCTCTTTTGATAACAAAATAATTACTTAATGGCACCTGTCCATTTTATGTATCATTTATTTAATATTTCAGCATCTCTCCATGAATGCAAAAGAGTGTGCCAGGATGATGTACTGACATCAAAAGGTCTCTGTGGCATAATGTTGAGTTAATAAAATGAATCTGAGAAGAATGCACCTAGTCTGATCCATCAGTGTAAAAAACAAAACCCAATGAAACTCTGTTTATCCTTGTGTGTGTGTGTGTGAGTGTGTGTGTGTGTGTTTGGGTGGGAGGCGATACTGATATAAAATGAGGCTGGAGAAGGACATTGGTGTCAGACCACAAATAGCTCATGAGTTTGGTCCTTATCCTGCGAGGAAGAACTATGGTAGGCTCTAAGCAAGGTGAAAATATTATTAGATTTGAGTATGGAAAATGTCACTGTGGCGGCTGCAAGGAGAAGAAATTAGATGGGGGCCAGCGTGGAAGCAGGGAGACCAGTTGGAAGGTCATTGCACTGGGCCAGGTAACAGATTACTGGGACTTGGATCACAGTGGTAATATTGGAGATGGGGGGAAATCACATTGCCTCAAGAGAAGCATTATGAGGTAGAATCAACAGAACTTGGTATGGATTGGATACAGTGACAACGGTGTCGGGGAGGGACAAAGCGTGTGGAGTGAAAGATGACTCCTGGGATCCTGGCTTGACTAACTCAATAGATAGCTGGGTCATTTCTTGAGAGTGAGATCACAGAAAAAGGATTAGGTTTGGAGGGGAAATCATGGGTTGGGTTTCGGACCTGCTGATTTGGAGGTGTTTCAGAGGCCTCTCTCTCCTCCCTTATTCAAAAACTACATCATCAATGAGGTCTTCTCTCTCCACCCTACCTAAAGATTCAATACTCTGCCAGCATTTCATATCCTCTTTTCAGCTGTATTTTTTACCTTAGCTCCTCTTACTATCTAGTTGCCATTTTTTTTCTTGCTCACTGTGTTCCCCCCACCAGAATGGAAGCTCCATGAAAGGGGGTTTTTGTCTATTTTACATATTGTCATAATCCTCAGCATCTTAAATTGTGCTTGGTATATGGTAGGTGCTCAATAAATATTTGCCAAATGAATGCATGGCTAAATTCAAGTAAGAAGTGGGTAATTGGAAATACTGGTCTAGAATGTTCAGAGAAGTCTGGGCTACGTAAAGATGTTTGTCAGCCATCCGAGGAAAAGGGGCAACTATACGAGTAGCTGTGGGTGTCGACGAGATCCCATAGGGAGAGAGAATAAAGTGAGCATAGGGAGCAAAATCGTATGTGCATCAGGATTACTGTGAGGGATTAAATGAAATAATGAAAGTCAAGGATTCAACATGGTGCCTGGCATCCGCTTGGTGGTTAAGGCAAGTTAGCTTAATGGTGTTGTTATTATAGACCCATGGGACTTGAAGAAGAGCAGACACACTGGGTGGCAGGATGTGGCCTCTAACACTCTCACCAGTGAGTTCCCTTTGTTAGACAGGAATCAAGCCAGCTACTTGCTCTGCTGTCTGACCGCATGCAAGTTACCTAAGCTTCATGAGCCTCAGATTCCTCATCCGTAGATCAGTGTTGACACTTCCTCACAGGACTGAGAGAATGTCCTTGGTGATTCACAATCCTCAGCACCTTGCGCGGTGTTACTGGCACACAGTAAGGGCTCAACAAGTCATTCATTGGTAGAAAGTGCACTGGGCTTGGCGTCAGAAAATGCTTACAAGCTTTTGGGTTTGGCTCAAACCACGTATCTCTGAAGATCATCATATCTAAGTCACAGGATTGTTTGCGGCATCCACTGAGATTGTGTACTTTTTAAAAAAATTTTATTGGGGAAGGGGAACAGGACTTTATTGGGGAACATTGTGTACTTCCAGGACTTTTTCCAAGTTGAGTTGTTGTCCTTTCGATCTTAGTTGTGGAGGGCGCAGCTCAGCTCCAGGTCCAATTGTCAGTTGCTAGTTGCAGGGGCGCAGCCCACCATCCCTTGCGGGAGTCGAGGAGTTGAATTGGCAACGTTGTGGTTGAGAACCCAGTGGCCCATGTGGGAATCGAACCGGCAGCCTTCAGAGTTAGGAGCATGGAGCTCTAACCGCCTGAGCCACCAGGCCAGCCCGAGATTGTGTACTTTTTAAAAGATTATTTATTGATATCTTGCATCGTTCCAAAACAGAGTTGTGATGGGTGGCCGGTTGGCTCAGGTGATTAGAGCGCAGTGCTCATAATACAAAGGTCGTTGGTTCAATTCCCACATGGGCCAGTGAGCTTCACCCTCCACAACAAGATTGAAAACAACGACTTGACTTGGAGCTGATGGGTCCTGAAAAAACACACTGTTCCCTAATATTCCCCAATTAAAAAAAAACAAAACAAAACAAAAAACAATTGTGGTGACTCACAGAGCTATTTCAACTTCAAAAGGAGAAAAAAAACTAGATGAGAAAGTGAGGCAGAAATAAAACAAGGGTGGGGAAGTAATTCCAGGGAATTTCAAGCCTAATAAAAAATGTGCCCAGCCATGACACATGACAATGGCTGTGTCTTTCCTGTTTGCCTCCTCTGACCTAATATAGGCCTCCTGAGAGACTCAGGTGGGGTCGAAATAACACCAGCATCAGCCCCACTCCCTCTTCACCAAGATTCCCTAGGATTCTTAGCAGAAGGGTGGGGTGGTCTCTCTATGTTTACCCTCTCCCCAGTGCCTGTTCCCAGCACATCACAAGGCTAATTTCGTTTCCCATCTCTTCAGAATATCTGGAGTGTTCCTTTAGTGTGTTCATGAGCATGATTGGGTTGTGACGATCTCACATCCCTAGTATTCCACTAGTTTCATACTAGCTTAATCCCAAGTATTCTGCTAGTGGCTTGGAAAAAAAAGCCTCTTTCGAACATACAGCAATCCCAGCTCAAGCCTCGAGGAGTTACCCCAATTCCGGGGACTGTTTGGTCAATATAGGCATTGTATGGGTCTTACGCAATTAGGGTTATGCCACCTGAATTTTGGACCACCCAGAATTGCCTCAGTATCTTCAGGGCAGTGATTCAAGAAGGACGGCTCAAACTTTATTGAGCACCTACTATGTGCTAATCACTAAACTGAAGAGGGGCAATACAAAGATTAACAATAGTCCCTGACCTCTAGTAGCTCACAATTTAGGGTGGGGATTACAGGGCCACATTACTGAGTGTTCACTATGTGTCAGGTACTCTGCTTTACGTGTACTATCTCATATTCTAAAAATAACACTAGTAAGTAGACATTAGTATTATTTCTAGTATAAAGATGATGAAACTGACGGCTCAAAGGGTTAGCAGATTTACCCAAAGTCACACAGGTGGTAAGTGTTTCTAAGTCTGATCTCCTAACTCTAAGCTTGTGTTTTTAACCACTTGGCTACACGAGGAAGGTTGTGTCAAGTTCTTAACAGAGGTAGTAAGTGTCCTGGGCATAAAGGCGAAGGAGAGGTCAATTCTGTCTGGAGGCATGGAAGAGAAGATGGTAGATATGCCCCAGGGAACAAGTTTATTGGAGGAGAGATTTGACCTTAACCAGTTGGCTAGACTATGCCAAAGGCAGATGCGGGGAAGAGCACTCTGGGTGATGGGACGATACTGGGAAAGGCACAGAGGCAGGGAAAGACAGGGCATGTTTAGTGAAGTGGGTAGAGAGTAGGATAGGGCTAGAGGAGGGGGCCAAATCACAGCAGTGAAGTTTGAAAGGGAGACAGGGACCAGATGTGGGGAAGAGATGTCAGCAGGGCCTGGAATCCCTAAGTTAAGATGAACTCTAACCAGCCTCAAAGAGGACACTCGTTCGGCTCACTGCCTGGCACTGACTATGCCCCTCCTGGCATCTGGACATGTCCAGACTGCCATGGCGTAGTTGCTTCTTGGGGGCCACCGATTTGAAGGTGTTTGCCCTGAGCAAACTCCTTGAACTTCTTCAGGAATCAGCTCATGCCTCCAGTGGGAAGTAGAGGTGCTCACATCCTGACAGCTTCCCTTTGGGGTACCCCCTGACCATAAGCAACTCTAACTGCCCCGCACATGCCTGATTCCACCACTTGACTGGTTCCTCCAGAGTAGGGCATGGGGTGTGTTCGTCTCTGTGTCCCTGGAGCCCAGCACGCTGCAGGGCTCCATATTCTGTCACAGAAAGAAGGAAGGGGGTGGGAGATTCTCACTCATCTTGATAACCTCTTCATCATGTCTCAAAACATTTACTACCACAAAAGGGGAACACAGCAATCCTCCTGCCCCCGCACCCTCTGTGTTTTGTGGTTAACAACATCCACAACAATAAATCCACTCCAACTCGATAAGCAGTTCCAGGCTTCTATTGTGCCGGAGAGATGAGACCTGGGGAGGACACAGCATTCATCCCAGTAGGCTCTGGGCGGGGGGAGGGGTGTGTGTCAGATGCCCAGGCTGTGTGAAACATTGGGACTCTGCATGGTCACTCTCCTGCCTCCACGGCATAGCTGGCTCATGATGGGCATCTTGGCCTTGCCATCTGTATTCTCGCTCTCCACCAGGCAGTCAAGTGCTTCCCGTTGCACAGTGGCTATTTGAGTGTCAGTGGGCAGACAGGGGCATAGTTTCCTCCCACACTTGTTCCAGCAACACAAAGAGAATCAATTGGTGATGACTCATTCCCTATCTTCCTTGACCCTTGAAGCCTGGCTTCGACTGCTTAGAAACAAGGCCCAGGAAAATGTGCCTGGAGTTAGAAAAGGTGCTATTCCTCTTCTATTCTCCATCCTAAGGGGTGGGACACCAAGGGCCTGGGTACCAAGTAGGACACAAGGCAAATAGGGGCAACCCAAGTACCCTCTGGATATCAGCAGGCCGTTTGCTCCTTGACTCTTCCCAGTAAGTTTGCCAGCTTTAAAGTATTCTCCCTACTTCAGAAGTGAGGAAATAGAGGTTCAGAGAGTAAAAGGCCATCTGTTAGTAAGGAGGGAGTTAGGATCTGAAGTCAAGTTATCATGCTCCAGAACTGTGCTCCCCAGGGTACGACAAGGACACTGAGACTTAGCACCCCATTGGCGACCCATTCTAAGCAAAGACAATGGTCTCCAGAAGATAATGAACTTAGTGATTGCCTACCCTCCCCTACTAACCTACTTATCAAGATTCTATCCTCAAACAATCAAAGAAACAGGGTTCAAAACAGCCCTTCTACTAACTATAAAAACACTAGAGCCTGGTAACAGTTTCAACACAGGATACTAAAAGAGAATGCAACATCCCTATGCATACTTAAATTTTCAAACTCAAATCAGTAAATCATGAACTATCAGCTATATTCTAACACTTTTATGGAAATAAAGGTTATCATTAATGGGTTTTTCAGTTCAGTAATACTGTAACTTACTGGGACTTGCACCTACTTAGTCATATCAAACAGGTAGTTCAGTACCATGCTAAAATAGTAATTATGCCAAAGCGTGTTGATTTAAAAGTGTCCTGTGGTCAATATTTTTCATTTCTCTTGACCACCCATGTCCACTGTCAACATCTTGGGTTATACACTTACAGACATTTTTTAAAAACATGAACACATGCTTGCAAAAATGCCATTATACCATTCATAATATTTTGTAACCTGCCTTCTAAAAACAGGGTCACAATACAGGTATTATTTCATTTATTACTTACAACAACCCTGTGTCGTGGGTACAAGTATTCCCTTGTTAAGTAAAGGAAATAAAAGCCTAGAGAGGTCATGCAACTACCACCTGGTAGTGCTGGGATCTGAATTCAGATCAGGCTGTTCCTAAAAGCCATGCTTTCCCTACCACATTTTCTCATTCATTAAAAAGTGTTATTAGCATACATCATGACACTGAAATAATTAAACCATTGTGGCACTGGTGCCAGAATCAACAGACAGACTTCTGTCACTCGTGTGTACTTTATGGATGGGTATTGGGCACCTAACTTGATGTTAGGCCCTATTCCAAACACTGGAGATACAGAGTAAACAAGGCCCTTCTCTTGTAGAGCCTTTAACCTGGAAGGGAAGGCATGTAATAAACACACAAGGAGACATCCTATGTAATAATCAGGAAGTGATAAGTGCTCTAAATCAATATGAATTTAAGGGGACACAGAATAACAAAGGGGCTATTTTGTTTCTTCAAAGAAAAAAGACCTCTTTGCGGAAGTAATATCAGAGCAGTGACCTGAATGAAGTAAGGGAGCTAGATATCGGGGAGAAGACTATTCCAGGAAGATGGAACAGCCAATGAGAAGACCCTGAGGCAGGAACATGGTTGGCACGTTTGAGGAACAGCGAAGAGACCAGTGTTTGTGGAATGCAGCTTGTAAGGAGAAGAGCAGTGAGAGAGAGAGAGAGAGAGAGAGAGGGAGAGAGAGAGAGAGAGAGAGAGAGAGAGAGAGAGAGAGAGAGAGAGATGATGGTGAAAATGAAGGCAGGGAATTAGGTCATGCAGGGCCCTGAAGGCTATGGTCAGCCTTTTGATTTTATTCCAAGTCTAAGCCAGTATAGGGTTTAGAGCAGAGGAGTGATGTGACCCGAATTGCCCTATGAGAAGTGCACTCTAGCTGCAGACTGGAGAGGGTAAGAGTGAAAACAGGGAGGCAAGTGATGGGGGTACAGTGTGGGGGCAACGTGCTAACCACTTAAGGAAAACAGGAGCCTAGGTTTAACAAATGAGTGTAAGACTGGGTTATGGAGACAACCAACACTCTGCTGCTGCCACTTCAGAGGTCACAGTGGAGAAGATGGGCCAGACCATTCCATGTGAGCCAGCTGTGGCAGCCTCCCGTAGATGAGCTCTGGAAACTTGAGGAGAGAATGCTTCCTTTTGCCTGGGATCTGAGACGAGGGAAGGCTGCACGAAGGTTTTGGGCAGAATCCTGAAGGCCCAACAGGAGTTGGGAGGGCAAGAAGAGAGGAGGTGGAATGTGAGAAGACAGTCCAGGCAGAGGGACCACAGAGGGACGCTCTCGCAGGCTGCTTTCAAGAAATGCTCTTTCATCAGTGTATGCCAGCTCTGCCCAGAGTTGTTGAGAAGCAAGCGGATTAAGGCAGCAAATATAACTGGCTTTGTTTTCAATTCCTGCCCAGGAACTTTAAAGATATTAGAACATTTTAAATCACAAACAGGAAGCGTTGGCAAACGTTTCCTGTAAAGGGCTAGATGACAAATAGTTTAGGCTTTGTGGGCCACATGGTCTCTTTTGTAACTACTCAACTCTGTCCTCATGGTGGGAAAGCAGTCGTGGGAAATACGTAATGAATGGGCGTGGCTGCGTGCCAATGAAACTTCAATCACAGAACCAGGCAGCAGGCTAGATTTGGCTCACAGGCTGTAGTTTGGCAAGCCCTGAGCCAGTGCCTTAGCAGCAAAGGCTGTGCCCAGTGCCCCCAACCCTTATCCCACAGATACCTGTTAAAGAGCCCTGACCTACATACATTCACCCTGGGTGGCAGACCGTTATCAATCAGTAATCTAGAGATTACTGATGCCACTAAATCAGTTTTTAAGTAAAAGATGAAAATGTGGGGATTGTATGCCAAAGAGGATGTTAATGCTTGCACTAGGAGACCAGACTGAGGAGCTGGTCCTAAGAACAATGTCTGAAATAAAGTAACAATTTTTGTCAGATAGATAAATCAAAAGATAAAGGCGTACTTCTACTTTTATGTTTAATCTGGAATCCACATAGAGCACTGACAATGTCTTTCTGTCTCTCTGTCCCTGTTTAAAAGTTTCAGTGTAATTTCAAATGAATTTCTTACACTGCACTATTGAAATAAGATCACTCCAATAACAATGGTTTATCTATGTATCTATGTATCTATGTATCTATGTATCTATGTATCTATGTATCTATGTATCTATCTATCTATCTATCTATCTATCTATCTATCTATCTATCTATCTTCTGTCCATCACCTATCTGCCAGTGTCTATCTATATCTATCCCTCTAGAACAGAGGTGTCCAAACTTTTTTCATCGTTTTTCACCAAGGGCCATATGTGGTAAACTACACAAACAGCCGGGCCACTCACTCGAGGTGAAGTACGTATTCCCTCACCTGGTTTATTTAAATAAACTAAATATATTTTTGGAATTTGCTGCGGGCCAATTAAAAATGGATTGCGGGCCGCAGTTGGCCCGCGGGCCGCAGTTTGGACACCCCTGATCTAGTCATTCATTTTCCAACTACTATTAAGGAACACAAAAGAAATATTTATAATGTAATGTCAATGATTTCAGGGCACTAAAGTCTGCAATTCTCAACGTGATTACAACAAAACCCAATTTGTACTACAAAAAGGGGGCTCTGTAAAAGTCAGATCCTGCTCTTGAAATGGGCCGTTAGCTTCCATACTGGGCCATGTATTGATTAGTTGCCACAGTTTATCTGTCACTTTCCTTTTAATTTCATCCTAGAGCATCCCCCGTGGCTAAACGTCTTCAATGGCATCACTTGGTCAGACGTGCTGTCAGTTCCAACGTTTGCAGGGACTTGATGCCCAGAACAACCGATCTGCCTTTTCTCACATCAGTCATGATGACCAATGGCTTAGCTTGGAAACATTTTCTCCACTCTTTCCACAATGCCTCTCTGAGAAAAGGAAGGCTATGTTTTAAGGAAATCTGAAAGAATTCATTTGGGGCGCGACTAGAATTTTCAAAAAGGACAAATCTCCAAGCTGACATCACCATTTTTGTCACACTCACTTATAGTGCTTACTCTGTGCCAGGCACTGCTCTAATGCATCTTTGTATCTTTTAATTCATTAACGCCTCACAACAACTCCTAAGGTATCATTGTCATTTTGCCGAGGCATGAAGAGGTTATGTGATTTGCCGGCTCTTGCAGCTAGAAAGTGGCCCATCCATGACTGAACCCAAGCAGTCAGGCGTGAGTCCGTGCACTTTGCTGCTAAAGCTAACACGATGTTACCTCCCTTTTGGTTGAGTTTTAGAAAGGATACATTTCAGTTTGGAATTATTAGCCAAATTTCAATTAAAAGTAGCATTATTGAGTTCCTTGTTATGTCTTGAAGTTTGTCATGTAGTTAAACTTAGTTTGTTAGGCAAAACGCAGCCCTCCATTTTTCTTGGAGGGAGCAGTATAGCATCTCCATAAAATAAGCCTGTTCCAAGACATCTGAAAGTTCCACTAGTTTTCTAGGTTATATTTCTCATAAAATACTACTAAACATTTTCTTTCAACTGACGCAGACAACATATAGATGGGGAGATTGAAGCCCAGAGTCATTAAAGAACTTGAGCATAATCAGAAGTCAGTAAGTAACAAGGCCACACTTCCTTCTACCTGTCTCCTTCCTTGGGCACAGGTTGATTTAGAATGGGCCAGACGTGCCCTGTTAACGTTATTGAACTTGATTGGTTTTACGACATTTGTGAAAATTACATTGCTAGTATCTCTGGAAAGGATTATAGTTTTAAAGGTGCAAAATTATTCCAAATCACTTCTTTGGAATCCAATTATTATTTATGCTTCGGTGCATAAAGGGGACCATGCAGGTTGGAATTTGGTCATCTGTGAGATCACATTTGGTGTTTTTCAGTCACCATGAAAAGCCATGTAGCCTGCATGCTTTCGCTTTTTTTTCTCTTTTTAAAATTTTACTTACTTTCAATTTTTAAAAATCAAGATAATTGACATATAACATTATATTAGTTTCAGGTGTACAACATAATGAATTGATATTTGAATATATTGTGATCACCACAATAAGTCTAGATAACATCCATCACCACACAGTTACAAATTGTTTTTCTTGTGATGGGAGTTTTTAAGATCTACTCTCTTAGCAACTTTCAAATATGTAATACAGTATTGTTAACTATAGTCACCATGCTGTACAACACATCCTCATGACTTAATTTATTTTATAACTGGAAGTTTGTCCATTTTGACCCAATTTACCCATTGTGCCCACCCTCCAGCCCCTGCCTCTGGCTACCACTAATCCACCAATCTGTTCTCTGTAGCTATGAGGGGTTTTGTTTGTTTGTTTGTTTGTTTTTAGATTCCTCATGTAAGTGAGATCAAATGGTATTTGTCTTTCTCTCTGACTTGTTGCATAATACTCTCAAGGTCCGTACATGGCAAAATTTCCATTTTTTATGGCTGATGATATTCCATTATGTGTGTGTGTGTGTGTGTGTGTATCAGATCTTCTTTATCCATTCCTTTATTGATGGACACCTAGGTCGCATCCATATCTTAGCTATTGTAAACAATGATGCAATGAACATGGGAGTGCATATATCTTTTCAAATTAGTGTTGTTATTTCCTTTGGATAAATACCCAGAAGTGAAATTTCTGAATCATATGGTAGTTCCGTTTTTACTTTTTTGACGAACCTCATACTATTTTCCATAGTGGCTGTAACAATTTACATTTCCCACGAGCAGTGCACGAGCGTTCCCTTTTCTTTACATGCTCACCAACGTTTATTATTTCTTGTGTTTTTGATTATAGCCATTCTAACAGGTGTCAGGTGATATCTCATTGTGGTTTTGATTTGCATCTCCCTGGTGATCAGTGATGTTGAGCACCTTTTTATGTACCTGTTGACCATGTGTGTGTCTTTGGAAAAAATGTCTATTCAGATCTCCTGCAAATTTAAAAACATTGGATTGTTTCATTTTTTGCTATTGAGTTGTATGAGTTCTTTATATATTTTACAGAGCACACAGGGGTTCTGATCACCCTCACCCCCTGCAAGCTCGTAGGGCAGAGGTTCCATATTGGAAGAGGTAAATTGAGGGGACCAGAGGATCTCATCCCCATTCAATGCTCAAAGCTATGGCTCGGAGGGAGAGTCAGTCCAAAGGAACAGGAAGCCTGGAAGTGCTCCTTAAAGGAACAGATGTTATGAAACAGTATATGAAATTCACACCTAAGGGTGTTCTAGAAAACAGTGGAGATGGTGATAATGAGCAAGTAAAAGGAGGCTGGTAACTAGCTAAAGAGCAACAAGCTAAAACATAGGCCATACTGTTTACTAGAGATGACCCAGCTAACAAGAGCCCTCCTGGACTTAAAACAAACTTCAAAGACTTGACATCATGAAGCTAACTTTGCCTGAATTTAAATTGAATCAGACTATGGTGCAATTTATGCCCCCAAGAATTGTTGAAAACAATAGAGAATCCAGCTGGAAATTAGCATAGCCTAACAGAAGGTGACAGACAGCTTAACAGAGATAGCAGGGAAAGAGACAGAGATCCATGCTAAAACCATTGTTATCCCAGGGAGACTGTGTTCCTTCCCAAAGTTGTACCATCTTAGAAGCAATATCAGAGGCTTTGGTTGTATGGTATGTGAATAATATCTCAATAAAGTTACTATTTAAAAGTAAGGGGTGGTGGTGGGAGGGAGATGAGGGTAAGGGGGATCAAATACATGGTGATAGAAGGAGAACTGACTCTGGGTGGTGAACACACAATGGGATTTATAGATGATGTAATACAGAATTGTACACCTGAAATCTATGTAATTTCACTAAGAATTGTCACCCCAATAAATTAAAAAAGGTGACACAAATAAGAGCAAAGTCAATGCACTTATTTTCCTCCCTTCAAAAGTCATTTTAGAAGAACATGGACCTACAATTCTGTGTTTGTATTTATTCTTTTTTCATTTACCACAGAAGCCACAATGAATGTCAAAAATAAAAGTAGAATTTGTAACAATTTTGCCAATTTAATCTCCCTGTCAGTGTATTTTGTGGCATGGTTACTTTGAAACTTTCAGCAATGGAATAGCAGGAATATCAAATAGGGAAACAGAGCAGGTTGGGAGGGTCTGATTAGGTTTATTTTCCACTCTGTGCTCGGTAGAGTTCTTGATGCTTAGTTCCAAGTCTGCTTTGATGTCTCTTCTATGTCTATTTAAGATGACTGTATTAGACACCCCAAAATTTAGATCAGAAAAAGAGAGCAAGCATCATTGTTTTTGCAAAATCTCTTTCTTTGGAAGTCATCGTTACAACTGGATGACACAGTGAGATCTCAAATTTGATGTGTCCAAAATTGAGCTCATCACCCATCTCCACCACCCCAATTCCTCCTATATCTCCAATCTTGTCAGGACACAAAACCAGAAAACTGACAATAATCATAGATAATTCCTTCTTTCTCAGCCACACATCCAACCAGTCATTCATCAGTCTATTTCCCGAATAATTCCACAACTTTTACTTCTCTTACTGACCTAGCTCAGGCCCTTAGAACTCTTCCTTGCACCTTCACAGCCCAGGACCTTCTAGCTTATACCCCTGCCTTTAGACTTATCCCCATCTGATGTGTTTTTACACTAGATCAAGCCCAAGTTTCCCAGTTCCTTAGCATGGCACATAAGGTCCTGCATTATCTGACCCGTTTATCATCCAAACTTCATCCCTCAACACCCCATGCTCAGGTCCATCTCTGTACTCTTGACCATGTTGTTCCCTCTGTCTGGACTGACCTTGCCCATATTTCTCAATGAGCTAAACCCTATTCATCCCTTCAGAATCAGCTCAGGGGTTAGCTTCTCTGGGCAGTTTTCCCTGACCTCTACACAGCATTAATGGTCCTTTGTCTATTTTCCCAAACTACTCATGCATGACCCCATCTCTACATTTTACTAAAAGTCTTCATTTACAGGAGGTTTTCTGCATCAGACTGTGAGCTCCTTAAGGACATGGACTGTGTCTTATTTTTTCCTTACATCTTCACTTGCTAGCACAAGGCTTTACCTAGAGGGGATGCTTAATTTATGTACTGCAAGAGCAACCCCCAAGATGTTCGTCAATGTCTATTTAATTTAAATTTCCTGACTCTTTTGTTTTGCTTTTTGGTTTCTTTTTAAATTCTTTTTATTTTTCAATTACAGTTGACATCTAATATTACTTTATATTAGTTTCAGGTGTACAGCATAGTGGTTAGACATTTATGTAATTTATGAAGTGATCTGCCTGACTAGTACCCACCTGGCACTGTACACAGTTATGACCATATTATTGACTATATTCCCTATGCCGTAGTTTATTTACCCACAATTATTTTGTAACTACTAATGTGTATTTCTTAATCCCGTCACCTTTTTCACCTTGTCCTCCAACCCCACTTCTGTCTGGCAAACATCAGTTTGTTCTCTGTACCTATGAATCTGTTTTTGTTTTGTTTGATTTGTTCTTTAGACTCCAGATATAAATGAGATTATATAGTATTTGTCTTTCTCTATCTGACTGATTTCACTTAGCATAATATCCTCCAGGTCCATCCATGTCGTACATGATAAGAGTTCATTCTTTTTATGGCCAAGTAATATTCCATTGTATATATGTACCACATCTTCTTTTCCAATCATTTATTGATGGGCACTTAGGTTGCTTGGCTATTGTGACTAGCACTGCAGTGAACATAGGGGTGCATATACTGACACTTACATTCGCAAACTCATCCTAGAAGAAGTGCTACATACCTCATTGCTGAATATCACTATGGTCACCTTCGAAGTACTCCCCTTGGGAAACTATGCACCAATACCAGTGCCTAGTCCACCCTTCAAAGTAATTTTGGACTCTTTTTCTGGAATGGCCATCAGAGCTGTTGTCGTATTACCCTTGATGTCCTGAATGTCATCAAAGTGTCTTCCTTTCAATATTTCCTTCTCTTCTGGTAAAGAACGAAGTCATTGGGCACCAAGTTAGGTGAGTAGGGAGGGTGTTCCGATACAGTTGTTTCCTGGCTAAAAACTCCCTCACAGACAATGCCCTGTGAGCCGGTGCATGGTCGTGATGCAAGAGTCATGAATTGGTGAAAAGTTCAGGTCGTTTTCATCTAACTTTTTCACGCAGCCTTTTCAGCACTTCCAAACAGTAAACTTGGTTTACTGTTTGTCCAGTTGGTACAAACTCATAATGAATAATCCCTCTGATATCAAAAAAGGTTGGCAACATCGTTTTGATTCTTGATTTGGATTGACAGAACTTTTTTGGTCGTGGAGAACTGGCTGACTTCCATTGTGCAATTTGATGCTTTGTTTCAGGGTCATATTGGTACGCCCATGTTTCATCACCAGTGACTACATGGCCCAAAATATGGTCTTGCCTCTCTAAAGGTATTGGCAAACCTCGACTCTTTGCTTTTGTTCATTGCTGAGCTCCTTTGGGATCATTTTTGCATACACCTTTCTCATCCCAAGATTTTCAGTTAAGATTTTCCTGTTTATAGATGTTTACTTGGTCTGCTATGCTTCTCACAGTCAGCTGATGATTTTGATGCACAATTCGACAAAATTTTGCAACGTTTTTGTCAGTTTTGCTCATTACTGGTGACTCTGACCTCTCTTCATCAGTGACGCATTCTCTCCCTTCAGAAAAACGTTTAATCCATTTGTACACTGCCATTTTCTTCATGGCATTATCCCCATAAATTTGGACTAACATGTCCCTGATTTCACTTCCACTAGTGCCAAGTTTAACATGAAATTTAATGTTTGTTCATTGCACTAATTCAAGCTCATTCTCGTGACGGTACAAAAAAACACGCAACAACAATAAGGAACACCACTTAGCAAGATATTGCCACACGTTGACATTAACACAGCTGTGAGACACTGATATACCAAGGTAATGAAACCTTACCGAGCTGTTTGTACAGTGCTGCCAATGTAAGCGCATGGTGGCAAGTCTGTGAACTTAACTGTCAGACCTCTTGTCTTCTCGGTTAGTGTTTCGGATTTCTTTGGATAAATACCCAGGAGTGGAACTCAGGAGTGGAACTGCTGAGTCATATGGAAATTCTGTTTTTAATTATTTTTTTAAAAAACTTTTATTTATTTTAAGTGTGTTTTTTCAGGACCCATCAACTCTAAGTCAAGTAGCTGTTTCAATCTAATTGTGGAGGATGCAGCTCACAGTGGCCCATGTGGGGATCGAACTGGCAACCTGGGTGTTCTGAACACCTCACTCCAATCAACTGAGCTAACTGGCCACCTCCCTATTTTTAACTTTTTTGAGGAATCTCCATACTGTTTCCTATAGTGGCTGCACCAATTTGCAATACCAACAGTGCACGAGGGTTCCCTTTTCTCCACATCCTTGCCAACACTTAATTTATTTTATTGATGATGGCCACTCTGACAGGTGTGAGGTGGTATCTTATGGGGTTTTAATTTGCATTTCTCTCATTATTGATGTTGAGCATCTTTTCATATGTGTATTGGCCATGTGTATGTCCTCTTTGGAGATTTGTCTATTCAGGTCCTCTGCCCATTTTTTAATTGCACTCTTCTTTTGGTGTTGAGTTGTATGAGTTCTTTATAATTTTTGGATATGAACCTCCTATCAGATGTATTGTTGGCAAATATCATCTCCCATTCAATAGGATGTCTTTTCGTTTTGTTGATGGTTTTCTTTCTTGTGCAAAAACTTTTTAGTTTGATGTAGTACCATTTGTTTATTATTTTGTTTGTTTTCTTGCCTGAGGAGATATATCAGAAAAAAAAATATTGCTAAGAGCAATGTCAGTGAGTTTACTGCTTATGTTTTCTTCAAGGAGTTTTATGGTTTTGGGTCATACATTTATAAGCTTCCTGACTCTTGACACTTGATGATGCCGTCGACAGTTGTAACGTACCTTGTCTATTCTCCCAGAGTGTTCCTCTACCACTGGAATCATCACCCTCTCTTTAATGGCATTTTCTTATTTATTTACTTGCCTGACTCCTCACTAAATGGTATCCAGGTTTTGCTCACTCTGAATCTTTGGTGCAGAGCTTACCCAGTATGCACGGCTGAAAGTACCCTCTGGGAAACCAATCAGATGTGAAAGGAAAGTGCACTGGGCATTCCCACCATGTTTCCCCGAAAATAAGACCTAGCCAGACCATCAGCTCTAATGCGTCTTTTGGAGCAAAAATTAATAAATGAACCAGTATTATATTATATTATATTATATTATTATATTATATTATATTATATTATATTATATTATATTATATTATATTATATTATATTATATTACATTATATTAGACCCGGTCTTATTTTAATATATATTTTAATATAAGACCGGGTCTCATATTAATTTTTGCTCCAAAGATGCATTAGAGTTGATGGTCCGGCTAGGTCTTATTTGCAGGGAAACACGGTAGTTCTTTGGTCCCACCAACCAGATGGAGTGTGGAGAACCTGGCAGTGGCATTCTTGCAGACGTCCTCCCCACCCCCAATACAAACACAAGCCCAGAGAAATAGAGGATTCCACCCATAATGATTACCAGCTAAGCTAGATTAAAATCATGGTACTCAGCTTTCAGTATAATCTAGTTGTTGCCACAGAAAGCTTTTGGGAGGGATTTTCTTTCTTGGTAACTAATTGAAGAGTTAGGGACAAAAATAGACTCTAGAGAGAGAAGTGAAACTGTTCCAGAGGGCTGTTCTGAGAATTGGACCGGTCATTGCAGGATGGGCATCAATTGTAAACAACTTAACTTCAAACACACAATTTTAAAGGAAGATGTTTGTGGTTAAGTAGAGATTAAACCACAGAATTGTGATAGAGTGCCAGTGTTCAGGTATTGATAAAATATTAAATGCCTCCTTTCCCTTGCTCACTCTTTCATGCACCCCTTTCTCCTTCTCTATTAAGGCAGTTTTCAGCATATGAGCATCAACAGAATTACAGATACCACTGTAAAAACCAAGAAAAAATATTGAGCACTTTTTAGTGTTGCTAGTATGAAAACACAAAAATATACTGAATAGTCGCCAGTGCTGGGGTTATGTGGGCCAGCTCACTTCAGGCAAGCTAACTTTGTCATTCTTCCCACATGAGCCAGTTTTGAAGGGCTGTATCAATTTGTTCTCCGTATCTATGAGTCTGTTTCTGTTTTGTTTGTTTGTTTATGTTGTCCTTTAGATTCCACATGTAAGTGAGATCATTTGGTATTTGTCTTTCTCTGTCTAGCTTATTTCACTTAGCATAATACCCTCCATTTCCATCCATGTCACAAATGGTAAGATTTCATTCTTTTTCATGGCCAAGTAATATTCCATTGGATATATGTTCCACCTCTTCTTTATCCAATGTTATTTACTTAAGTGGGCCTATGTCACTGTCACTTTGGAATAAAAAAGCTGGTTTGATGTCTCAGAATAGACCATTACCAAAAAAATTTTTGCCAGAGAAGAAACTCCTTTGTAGTTTGGACTCTGGAATGCCTGAGTTCGGCAGGCACCCACCCTATCTCATCCACCTCCCAGATGTTCTAATATTAATTTCTAAACTGAAGGTTGAATGAAACTATTTTTGTTTGGGAAATTTCTTGAGATTTCCTATGATGACCACAGACACTGTATAGTGGGGTAGAGCCCTACGTCTGGGCTTTGCTCTCCTAGAAGGGAAGTGTACTAACATTTGTTAAGTGTTTGCTGTGAATCAGGTCCCGAGCTAGGAACTTCACATGTGCTCTTTCCTTCAACCCTTGAACTAACCCAACGAAATTGGCATTCACGGCCCCACTTTCCAAAAAAGGCGATCAAGGCTCAAGAAGAGTAAAAACTTGCCCAAGGTCACAGGCCATCATTGATAGAACAAGTATGCAAACCCAGTTCTGTCTCACTCTAAAGTGCATGCCCTGGCTTACTGCTCTACCACGCTGGTCTCCTAGTTATTGCACGAGTGAGAGAACCACATCTAATCAATATTCTGGAAGATTATCAATTCACACAGCAATTGTTTTAGGATGGTTTTTACATTTGCAATGCAGTTGCGACTGTTGATTTCCCATTAATCAGAAGTGAGTGTCATGTTGTACTACTTTAATCATCACAATGCTTGAAATAAATACTGCATAATTTCAACATCTTCCCTCATATCTCAAAACAGAGAGACAATGATGTGCTAATGGAGTATATTACACTGAAGGCCCATTTAGCCTTTTACCAAATTTGTTGAATTATAAGTCAAACACTGAATAAAGGGACTTATTAGGTAAACACAGTTAAAATGCATGACTTTCCTGAAAGACTGCTGATGGTAGATATTCATAAGAATGTGTGCAGGTGCTGTTAATGTCTAATTTATCATCTGTAGAGTTTGTGCCTCCAAATAACATTTTGGGGGTCTCTAATTGGGAAGTATTCCAGGATGAGTACTGGGGGTGGGAGGGATATTCCAAACCTATACCTGTTCAGATAAATGGAGATATCATTAGCAACAAGAAGTGATCATGCTTCTCCCGTTTTTCATAAATTACACTAAATAACCATAATGCTGCAATTTAGTGGTCCAAAGTTCATTCTATTCAGCAGTCCATCCATAGTCAACAGTTTAAAGAAAAGGGACCTGCTGAGAAAATAGTAGTCTAATCAGATGCCATAAAATCGAGCTGATGAGATGAGTCTCATTTCTTTTTTTGTAAGGGGATTTTAATGAAGCAATGCTCAGAGGGGATTCATAACTTTGGGTCCCCTATTTCATTATTCAGGTCAGCTGCACCAAGTTCCAAATTAAGCTAAGGAACCTAATCCCACAGGCTATTTGTAGACATGCTGGGTTGTGTAGGTGATTTATTAAATCCCAAATTCCTAGCTGCTAAATTGTATACATGATCTTGGTTCCTATAAGGATTATGAGAAAGCTTTGGGGGGAAAAAGGCAAATCAAAGGGAACAGTAATCAAATTAGAAGTACGGAAGGATAGTGCCTCAAAAACAAATTCAGCAGATGCTGAAAGTGGAAGACAAGAGGGTTTCACTTGTGTGCAGCACCATAGCAGAGCACAATAAGGTAAATGCCTCCAAGGCTCAGATGGGCAAACACAGGCAGGTTCAAGAGGGAAGTTTCCATGACCCATCTGGCATACCTTCCTTTCTGGAAACAGCCTGAGGAGGAAGGGAGGAGACAGGGTGACCATCTACCTAGCACCTGCTAGTCAGGCCCGGGGGCCTTGAGAAATCATCCACCTGTCAATATATCAGTATCTCCTCCCAGGGAGGTAAAAACCGCCCAACTGGTAGTTTCTAAATTTATTCTATGAATGCTTTCCCACTGGAATATAATTTCTCATGGGAAGGATATTTAAAGCAAGTCCAATATGGTTAAGTAGGAAATGGATATATTTCCTCTTGCCAGCACTGAATAGATTGGGGATATATTTTTAATGCCCCAACTTCAGCACTGGAAGCCAGACAACGGAATCAGTCAGCAGCTCCTGGGGAGCAGGGTGCCTTCCTGCTACAGATCTTGGCTGCTGCCTCCACAGCTCCCTGTCCACCCCCTACCCCCGCCCCCGGCTTGCGTCCTACTACCTTACAGGAGAAACTGAGGCCCTGGAGAGAAAGGAGTAAAAGCTGTTGTCAAGATTAAATGAGACAATGCATGCAAAGTTTTTAGCAAGGTGCTTGGTGTATAATAAGCACTCAATAAATGACAGCCACTGTTATTATTACTATTACTGTTCCTATCACCATTGTTATCATAGGAGAAAGTATATCACTTTTTATGTTCCTTTTAATATTTATTTTTATTTTATTGTGGCAAAACACTTAACATGAAATCTACCTTTTAACAAATTTTAAGTGTGTCATATATAATTGTTGACTATGGGTTTAATGATGTATAGCAAATCTCTAGAATTTATTCATCTTTCTTGACTGAAACTTTATGCCTGTTGATTAGTAACTCCCCATTTGTGCCTCCCCTGAGTCCCTGGAAAACACAATTTTGATTCTATAAATTTGATAAATACCTCATTTAAGTGCAATTATACAGTACTTGTCTTTCTGTGACTGACTCATTTCACTTAGTATAATGTCCTCAACGTTCATCCATGTTGTTGAATGTTGCAGAATTTTTTTTCTTTTTCTAAAATAGCTGAATAGTATTCCACTCTATGTATATACCACACTTTCTTAATCCATTCATTTCTCAATGAACACTTAGGTTGTTTCCATATCGTGTTTATTGTGAACAGTGCTGCAATGAATATAGAAGTGCTAATATCTCTTCAAGCTACTGATTTCAATTCTTTTGGATAAATACTCAGAAGTGGAATTGCTGAATCATATGATAGTTCTAGTTTTAATTTCTTGAGAAACCTCCATACTGCAGCAGCTGCATTTTTTTGCATTCCCACCAACAGCATACAAGGGTTCCAGTTTCTCCACATTCTTGCCAACACTTGTTATCTTTTTTTTTTTTCCATAAGAGCCATCTTGACAGGTGTGAGGTGATATCTCATTGTGGAGTTGATCTTTATTCCCCTGATGTTTAGTGACGTTCAGAACTTTTCATATACTTGTTGGCTATTTGTATGTTTTTTTTTTTTTATTATTTGTATGTTCTTCTATAGAGGAATATCTACTCAAATCCTTAGTCCATTTTTAATTGGGTTATTTATTTGTTTTACTATTGATTTGTAGCAGTTTCTTGTATATTTTGGAAATTAACCCTGTATCAGATATATGGTTAGGAAATATTTTTCCAACCACATAAGTTGCTTTTTCACTGATGATTGTTTCTTTTGCTGTGCAAAATCTTTTTAGTTTGATGCAATCCCACTTGTTTATTTTTTAGTTTGTTGTCTGTGCTTTTGTTGTCATATCCATTAAATCACTGGAAAAACCAATGTCATGAAGATTTTCCCATATGTTTTCTTCAAGGAGTTTTACAGTTTCGAGTCTTACATTTAAGTTTTTAATCCATTATCCTTTCCCCATTGTTTACTGTTAGCAACCTTGCCAAAGATCAGATGGCCATTTATTCCTGGAATTATTTCTGGGCTTTCTATTCTTTCCAAGTGGTCTATCTCTCTGTCTTTATGCCAGATACATACTGTTTTGATTAATGCCAGATACATACTGTTTTGATTATTGGGGTTTTGTAATATATTTTGAAATCACAAGTGTGATGCCTCCATCTTTGTTCTAATTTCTCAAGATTGATAATGGGTATTCATGTTTTTTCTGGTTCCATATGAATTTTAGAATTGTTTTTCTTATTTCCATAAAAAAAGTAATTTTGGAATTTTGATGGAGATTGCACTGAAACTGTAGATCACTTTGGTAGTATGGACATTTTAACAATATTAATTCTTCCAATCCATGAACATGAGATGTCTTTCCATTTGCTTGCATCTTAATTTCTTTCATCAATGTATTACAGTTTTCAGTATACAAGTTTTTCACCTCCTTAGTTAAGTTTATTCCTAAGTATTTTATTCTTTTTGGTGCTATTGTAAATGGGATTGTTTGGTTAAGTCATTTGCTTACCAAACACAATCACGAGAAATCAATAGAGGTGAGACACAACCTGCGGTGCAGGGTCGATTCCTGCACGTAGTGTTCTGGCGGAGCCTATGGTACCATCATGAGGCCCAGCCTGGTGTCATCCCACACAACACTATAAAATTGATATAAAGACATGATTTTCACCCCACTTTATGAACCCACTTAAGTTTTTTCCTTGGACCCCTATTTTATACCACAATGCAACGAGCTTTAGGACTAGCTTTGGACCATGCAGACTATGTCATGGAAAGTGTCCGAGACCTCCTAAATAGAAATACCTATCTAAAGGAAGCAAATCTGTATTTTATAAACTTAATGACTTATGTATTGAAGAATGTGAAAAGGAGCTTGAGGTTAAGGCAAAAAAATTAGTGGAATTCCAGTAGTATCTAACCCTTGAAATCTTTACATTAGGAGAAAAATGAATAAACCTTACAAAATTAAGAAGAAATGTGAACTTGTTAGAGATGCTTGTTATGCAAGAGACATTGTCATGGTTAGTGGTCAAACTATACCCTGGAAGTGAGGGATGTTCTTTGATGCTGAGGGGGAAAAATTGATGAAAAGGAATTGTTCAAATACTTGGATGCAGAAGAATTACCTCTTACCTTGGTTGATCTCCTAGAAAATCTCAGGTTACTATTTTTCACTGTGGATGTGTCATAGCAGAAATACATGACTATAGGGAGTCCAGTAACATGAAATCTCCAGGTTACCAAAGTAGGTACATTCTCTTACGTCCAACAATGCAGACTTTGATCTGTGATATACATTCAATAACAAGTGATAACCATAAATGGACCCAGGAAGGCAAACTTTTGCTTATGAGCCAACTGATCCCAGCTACTGCCGAACTACTGTGTCTCGATCCTTCCATAGCCATAACAGGCACTGCAAACAGACTGCTCTCTTACAAGCAAAAGATGAACACACACTCAGTGAAATGGTGTTTCCAGAGGTATTCCAGGTCCTCTATGAATCGACACAGGATCTGTCTCATTGTCCAACTCTTCCTCAGCTAAAATTACTTGATTTCTTACAAAATAGAAAGGAGAGAAAAGCAGGTCAGCATTATGACCTCAAAATGTCTAAAGCAGGAAATTGTGTAAATATGTGGAAAGAGTCCTGGTAATTTGGCCGTACCTTCTGAAATAGGTGTGGAAACGTATGCTAAAGCAGAAGTCTATCACATTTGATTGACTTACAACCAACAGTCTGGCCAGCCCATGATGTAAAAGATGATTATGTATTTGAATGTGAACCTGGCAATCAACATCAGAAAACAGAGCTGACCATTTTGCAGTCACATGGGGATCCACTTTACTATGGTAAAATTCAGCCATGTAATGAAGATGAAGAAAGTAACAACCTGTTACAAGATGTCTGCATCCCAGTCCTCTACAGCTGATCATTCAAGTTGGTTCATTATTGGATCAAAGACTGATGCTGAGAAGGTAGTCAATCAGTATCAGGAATTGGTCCAGAATGAAGTCAAATGCCCAGTCAAGATGTCACACAGCTCCAGAGATTCAGGCAGCTTGAGTCAGTGCTCTCCAAAGAAAGGAACAGCCTGAGACCGTGTCAGTTCAGCCTACCCTACTGGGGAAGGGAGTAAAACATCATCCCCCGCCCATCAAACTTCCCTCAATTTTAGGAAATAGTTCCTCAGATACCATATTTCCCCGAAAATAAGATCTAGCCAGACCATCAACTCTAATGCATCTTTTGGAGCAAAAATTAATAAAAGACCGGTCTTATTTTACTATAAAACTGGGTCTATATAATATAAGCCTGGGTCTTATTTTACTATAAGACCGGGTCTTCTATAATATAATACCAGGTCTTATATTAATTTTTGCTCCAAAAGATGCATTGGAGCTGATGGTCCAGCTCGGTCTTATTTTTGGGGAAACACAGTAACTATTTTATGACACAACAGGCCAGCAGCTTTCTTAAATCTCCAACTCCTCCTCCTGCTTCTAAGCTACCAAGTCTTTCCCGGAAGTCATCTGTGGATCTCAGTCAAGTTAGCCTGCTTTGGCCGGCTGCCCTGTTGTTACATCACAAAGAACCACAGCCACCCAGGTCATGGCACACTCGACTAGACTTAACTTCATCAGTATAGTGGGCTGTGTCTATGGAGCTCAGGCTTTGATGAGTGAGTGGTTCAAATGCTATGCTGGGCTGTAACACTGGTGCCATAACCCCTGCAGGAATAAACCTGAGAGGCTTTCTCCCCTCAGGAGGTCTGCTAGCAAATGCATTGCCTGGTGCAAGGCAGGCAGCTTCTCAAGCAGGTGTTCCATTTGCTTTCAAAAACACTTCAAGTCTCAGGCCCTTAAATCCACTCCAGCTTCCAGGTGGTTCACTGATTTTCTACACTCTGCAGCCGCAACTGCGGCAGCTCTCTCAGTTGATACCCCAGAAACCTCAGCAACCCACACAACTTCTAGTCCTTAACAGCCAAGGGAGCAGGGTTCTAAACAAGGTTCAACCAGTTATGACCAGACCATGTCTGCTCAGCATGCTGCTCTTATTAATCTTGCTGGAGTGGGAAGTTGTACGCAGTCACAGGCAGCTGTGTTGTCTCTGTGTGGCTCTGCCAAGCACAGACCTGAGCAAAGCCTTCCTCAGCAGACATTCCAGCTCGCCTCTGCCTTTTCATCATCAGCAACAACAGATGCGATTGCGATTGTGATTCTTGCAGCATCAAATGGCTATGACAGTGGCAGCCGCACAAACTGCTCAGATACATTGTCGTGGTCATCATCATAAGCACACAGGCAGCCAGCCAGAAAGTCAAATGAAGAGAGGCCCACCCGCCACTCCAAAATTCTGAGGCTTGCATTCTTTTTTTTCTTCTTTTTAAAAACATAAGGGCACTGAATCAAAAGGATTCCAACTTTCTAATTCATTTTTGTGTTTTAAAAATGTGTCAGGGGCAGCTGGATGACTCAGTTGGTTAGAGTGCGAACTCTGAACAACTGGGTTGCCGGTTCGATTCCCACATGGGCCAGTGAGCTGCGCCCTCCATAACTAGACTGAAGAACGACTTGAAGCTGATGGGCCCTGGAGAAACACACTGTTCCCCAATATTCCCCAATAAAATTTTTTTAAAAATGTGTCAGTATTTTATATTGCTAGACATACAAACTTTATACAGAAGCACAACTATGAATGTTAAATAAAAATGGGAATGGTTTAACGAACCATTAGGGTTGGTTTGCTTGCTTAAGTCATTGCTTTTTCAAAATGGTTTCACTGTATATAACACATATGAAAGTTGCCTAAGAAATACTAGAGACATCTTTCAGAAGGATGTAGTTTGATATTTCTTAGGATAAAAGGTTTGTTCACAGTGCAACAAAAACAGTTTTTACAAATGTTTCAAAAAGAAAAGAATCCACTGACGGTGCTACTGGGTCTTACCTCTCCACTCAAAGGAGGAGGCAAAAGCATGGAAAGAAACCATGAAACCACTTTCACCCTCACACTGCCCCATCTGAGGGTGAAGTTTAACACAGGTCACACGTGATTTCCCAAGACCATGGGAGTGAAAAACAGGTAATCTATATTGCCTTCACTGGTGAATTGCTATGGCCGTTCATCCTTTTGGTATCTTTTCTTGAGCCCCTACTATATTCAAGGGGATATAGAGTGGTCCCTGCTCTCACAGGGCTTACATGCTACAGATCAGGCCAGTGGTGCTGGTGTGATGTTTTTGAACCATTTTTGCACAGTGGCTCATCTATGTTTTAAAGGTGAGATAGTTAAATTAAAAATGGGGGTAGACTGGAAGTGTATGCTAGACAGAGAAAGAGAACAGCAAATATAAAGGCTTGGAGACAAGAACAAGTTTGGAGTGTATGGATGACAGAGGAAAGACCAGTGGGATAGGAAACTAGTGAGTGAGGGAGAGATTGGTGGCAGACAAGGCTGGAAGGGTTTCTGGCTTGTGCACCTGAATACATGGTGGTGCCATGCACTGGGACGGGAACTATGGGAGGAAGAGGTCATTATAAATTGCCACAGCTCGCTCCTCACTGCACAATTTTGCCACATGACCATCCCAGGCTTGTGGTCACTAAGGCCATTCCCAACTTACTAATAGAGAAGTTTTCAACGTCTATTTATGAAACAACTATTTAAAACCCAGAGTTGTCCCATAAAGTAATGTTATATGTAGCCAGCAGATGGACCGTTGTATTGGGAATATCAATTTCTTGAACTCCAGCATGTAGCTGGAGTAAACCCAGACAAAATGCCATCTTTGGAGGGGCCCTGTCAATGTCAAGGCCTTGGCGTAGCTACTGATTATCATCTGAATGCTGCCTGTAGCTCAGTTACTTCTCACTGAATATTGATGTGCCCTTCACATCTTCCAGCCCCTTTCTAGTTGGGCAGAACCGAACCACGTGATTAGTTCAGGCCAACGGACCATGAGCAGAAGTGATACGAGTCAGTTCTAGACCACAGCATTTAATGGCTGGTATGGGACTCTCTTTCAAGATGGCAATCAAAGAGGCTACATGTTCCAGATGATGTAGCTACAAGATGGAAGAGCCTCTGTCAGTCTAGGCCTCTGAGTGACTACGTGGTACAACGCCACACTGGCCGATGTAAGACAGGTATTACGTTGAGGAAAGTAGAAACACGTGTTACTGAAATGGTGGGTAGTTACCAAAATGTAAGTTAACCTACCTTGACTGATACAGTGTTGGTCTGCCCGTTGGCCCTCTCAGTACATTGGGCAGTCACATGTATCATGCCTCATTTAGAGGAGGGGTCAAATTGGCCATGAATAATCCACCATTTCAGATATCTAGCTAAGCTTGTCCTTCTACTCTCTCAACATGCTAACGTTTACTCTCATTTCCTCCATTCCTTAGATACACGTCCTGGCTTTCAATCACTGCTTCCCACTGCCCCCCATGATATATTGGCATGCCCATCTCTGGCTTATTGACTTTGACTTCCCACTTGCTTCTCCTCTCTCTACACTCTCTTGATTTGGGCATCTTTGCAGCAATGAGGTTGGACAATTAAGTTCGCGAACTCACCCTAGAAAAAGTGCTACATCCCTCATTGCTGAATATCACTATGGTCACCTCTGAAGTACTCCCCTTGGGAAGCTATGTACCGATGCCAGCACCTAGTCCACATTTCAAAGCAATTTTGGAACTCTTTTTCTGCAATGGCCATGAGAGCTGTTGTTGTATTACCCTTGATGTCCTGCATATCACCAAAATGTCTTCCTTTCAGTATTTCCTTTACCTTCAGGTAAAGAAAGAAGTCACTGGGGGCCAGATCAGGTGAGTAGGGATGGGGTTCTAATACAGTTATTTGTTTACTGGCTAACAACTCCCTCACAGACAGTGCCGTGTGAGCTGGTGCATTGTCGTGATGCAAGAGCCATGAATTGTTGGTGAAAAGTTCAGGTCGTCTAACTTTTTCACGCAGCCTTTTCAGCACTTCCAAATAGTAAACTTGGTTAACTGTCTTTCCAGTTGGTACAAATTCATAATGAATAATCCCTCTCATATCAAAAAGTTTAGCAACATCGTTGCAAGAAGTTTGGGAACTTAATTGTCACATCTCATATATCCAGGATACTCTGTGACAGCCCTAGCACTTGGAAGTCTCACTGAGCCCTATCTCCACAGGGTAAGGGAATTTAGACAATAGTAAAGAAGGAACCAATGGATTTTTCTGGAGAAGCAATACTGAACATGAAGTATGTAGGGTAAAGGTGAGACTGACAATGAGAAAGGAGGACTGGGAACTAGTGCAAAGTGTGAAATGGCTCAGGACCAAAGCTCTGAATGGTGCCCGGTTGACTGAGACGAATACCCCAACACACTCCCTTATGTGGTGCCAGCTGTGTGGTATGAAGGCAGGTTTTTAAAAAAACAGCTTAAAAAAAATCAGAACAGTAGGATCTGACACCTATAAAACTCACGACTCCAGGTAACATGATTTCTTTGAGAAAATGTTCCCAGAGTTGTAATTTAGCCTGATAAGGTACCACTCTGCCCTGTTGCACTGGCAGATACGGTAGGGATAGTCCCACCCCAGTAAGCGGAGGAAGCAGGAACTCCTGAAGAGGACCTCTATGGCTGAAGGAATTTCCAGTGTTGCGACCTGGACTGAAGTCTCGGAATTTTTTCCCCCACAAAGCGGATGTGTTTATTTAAAGTCATACACTGGGAGGTGCCTGTAATGTGCTATGTTTGTGTCTAAGCCAGTTTGGGGTCAGATCATACACTCCGATGGTGTGGTCTTGTCATGTACAATGTCTTGGTGACTTTTACATGGGAAGCTTTTTTGTTTCCCCCCAGTTGAAGGCAGATACTAAGTCAGGAAAAAAGGAAATGGATGGTCTTGGGGCCATGAAAAAAGGACACCAAGAAATATTACCTCCAGATACCCTACTTTCACAGCCAGCTGGAATGTTTAACATCTCTAATTCTAAGTGGTCATCTCTCCTTCACTAACACAACCACTTTCTCTGTCATAGATCTATCACTTAACTTTTTTCCCCTTTTTTCGCAAGAGAAGCAAAAAGCCACTGGCTATTTTGTTTCTCTCACTCTATCTCACCATAGCATCTTGTACTTAGTAGTTGCTCAATATTATTTCTTGCCCTGATACGTTTCTTTCTGAAAAGCAACCATCACATCACCTTTTCTTTTCCATTCTGATGAATTGCAAACCATCTCACTTTGTTTCAGTTTCTTTCTAGCAACCCTAGAAATACCAGAACACTGTCTGTATAATGGAAGTACTCAGATTTCTGCATGAATATATGCTTGCCTCTCTTCTTCCTTGGAGACTCATCCGGATCATGGGGGAGAGTCATTCAACTAAGAAGTAGCCACTGAACACTGACAGTGTGCCAAGCAGGAGACAGCTGCAGGGTAGTTACAGCTCCTTGGAGAAAGTGCCCGGCATAAGGTGATATTGTCATTCATAGTTTCCATGTCACTTGCTTTCCCCACATATTAAAGTGCTGCTGGTTCTAATTGCTCAGTATGCCATCCATGTTATTGGCTTTATGTTCCTCTGTGTCTTCATAGACAAGGCTGGCCTAGACATTACAGCAGGTAACAGGCAAAGAAAATTCCATCTATTTTGATTAGCAATCATTTGTAGAACAATTTCTGATTTATATAAAGGGTATTCACAGCATTTCCCAGTAGGGCCCTGTGCCAAGGACTTGACTAGGCATGATAAGTTGAAATGTTTTAAATTTAATTAGACATTCCTCAAGGAACAATATTTCAATGCAAGGTCCAGCAAACTATGGCCCATGGGCCAAATCCAGGCCACTGGCCACCTGTTACTGTAAATAAAGTTTTATTAGAATACAACCACACCTTTTTTTTTTTTTTACATATTGTTTATGACTGCTTTAATGCAAAAACAGCTATGGATGAGTGAAAACAATTAAAACAGTTTTCCTGTATCAAGTGCCCGGTGTTTTCATGGCTGTCACATTTATTATTGCATACAATCCACATGACAGCTCTCATATAATAATAGCTGGCATTCATTGTGCTAATCAGAGTTTTGTTATTAATTTGGTGCCCATAAACTTGGATGGGAAAAAAATTACAACTTAATTTTCATTAACCTTTAACTGAAAGCAAGCGTTCCTTCAATTATGAATGTAGGCAACATATCAAAGTCATATTAGCGATACTTGGGGCTTTATCACTAATAGAAATGCCATGGATACTTTAATAGTTCATTGCAGTCATTGCAATTATTTCACAATATTATTTACATTCAGTATTACTTTGAAATAGTGGCAGATATTAGACTGCTAAATCTTGTTTTTATATAATGCACTACTAAGGAAGCACATTATCACAAATTTACTTTAAAAAATACATTGATAATTTTATTTCATTATAACTGCTTTCCTCTTTGTAATCTGAAGTATTGTACTGATGCAAATAAAAGTATTATTCTGAGAGTTCCGGTCAAGATGGCAGAGTAGGTAAATGCAGTGCTTGCCTCCTCTTACAGCTAAACTACAGATCAACCATCATTGAGAATTGCCTGAAGTCTAGCTGAACAGAAGTCCTACAACTAAGGATATGTAGAAGAAGGCACATTGAGACTGATAAGAGGGGTGGAGACACAGCAGAGGCTTGTCCCACACCCGTATGTGGTGGTTAAAAATCAGGAGGGATATCCTGGGTATGGAACGCCCCCCTGAAGAGCGAGGGGTCCCAGCCCCACACCACGCTTTCCAGCCCAGGGTTCCAGCACTGGGAAGTCCCCACAACTTCTGGCTGTGAAAACCAGGGGAGATTGTGACTGAGTGAAACAGAGGGCAGCTGCAGTCCGAGGCATTCCTCTTAAAGGGCCCACGTATGGACTTACTCACTGATGGACTCACTCATCTGAGCTCCAGTGCTAGGACAACAACTCAAAAACACCAGGGGCATATGGGGGGGAACTGAATTATCTGGCTGCAGGGGAAGCTTTCTCCCAGACAGATGTGCTGGCAGAATTCACTGCTCCTTTGTTGAGCCCTCCTCTCACCCAGATGGACACAGGTAGCTACCGTATCTGGGTCACCATCAACCCCCATCAACACCACTTGCCCTATCTAGGTAATTCCCACAGAACCCTACCACAACAAAACTGTGGGCCCACCCAAGCCACTTCCAGTGACTTTTCCATACAAATGGTCTGTCTTGGCTCATGCTGTAGACTTTCCTAAAATCTCTCAAAAGTTTGCAAAAGCCAAACAAGCAGCATCTGGCCTTGGTGTGCCCTGTGCACCTTCCTACCCATCCCTAAGTCTGGCACTACTGGCAGCCAGCCTTAGTTCCCAGCTTAGCCTCTCCTGGACACCTCCAGAACTAGTACAAGTGGCAACCATCTGCCCATCACTTTTAGCACATACCAAGTGGCCCTGGGCAGGGCACAGGTTGGCCTGCAAAAGAGCCCATCCCCAGAACGAATATACCTGGTAGCCAGCTTCAGACCACACCAGAGCACTGCCCTACCACCTCCACAAAAGAGACTCCTGAAGGGCACACTGAGCAGGCACCAGAGCCCTGCTAAAGCAAATCCTGCTCTATAGGGTCAGTCTCTGCACAACAGCTTCTCCAGTATAGTTAGAGCCAGTCCTCACAACCAATCAGTCTAAGAGTCAATCCCATTGATGTGCCAACAGCAGCCAAGGAGGGCACACACAAACCTTACAAGGGACACACCTGGAGCTCCCAGCTCTGGAAACCAGGGAAGCTGCACCACAGGGTCCCACGGGACAACTACTACATAAGCTCACTCTACTAAGACAGCTATATATCTTAGTAGCCCTATATGTCGGCTGTATGTCTATAGCAGCCCTGCTGAATACATAAAAGCAAACACAGGGAGGCAGTCAAAATGGGAAAATAAAGAAACATGTCTCAAATGAAAGAACAGAACAAAGCTCCAGAAAAAGAACGAAACAAAATGGAGACAAGCAATCTACCAGACACACCGTTCAAAACAGTGGTTATAAGGATGCTCAGTGATCTCAGGGAGAACTTCAACAAAGAGATAAGAAACAAACAAAAAAATGAGATGGAGAACGTGAAAAAGAACCAGTCACAAATGATGAATGCAGTAACCGAAGTGAAGAATACATCAGAAGGAATCAGTAGATTAGATGAAGTAGAGGATCGAATCAGTGATTTAGAAAATAAGGCATCAGGAAATACCCAATCAGAACAGCAAAAGAAAAAAATAATCCAAATAAATGAAAATAGTTTAAGTGGCTCCTGGGGACAACGTCAAGCGTACCAACATTTATATCATAGGGGCACCAGAAGGAAAACAGAGAGAGCAAGGAATTGAAAACCTATGAGAAGAAATAATGCCAGAAAGCTTCCCTCACATGGTGAAGGAAATAGACATACAAGCCCAGGAAGCGCAGAGAGTCCCAAAGAAGATGAACCCAAAGAGGCTCACACCAAGACACATCATAATTAAAATGCAAAAAGTTAAAGACAAGGAAAGACTTTTAAAACCAGCAAGAGAAAAGCAGTCACTTATGTACAAGGGAGCTCCCATAAGACTGTCAGTTGATTTTTCAACAGAAACTTTACAGGCCAGATGGACTGGCATGAAATACTCAGAGTGATGAAAAGCAAGGACCTACAGCCTAGATTACTCTACCCAGGAAAGCTATCATTTAGAATCAAAGGACAGATACCCAGACAGGGAGAAGCTACAGGAGTTCATCACCACCAAACTAGTATTACAAGAAATGTTAAAGGGACTTCTTTAAGAAGAAGAAAAAAGAAAAAGATCAAAAACATGAATAATAAAATGCCAATAATTACATGTCTATCAAGAATTACTTTTGGGGTGACATCATAGGAATGGCGGCAGCAGGACACATTTTTTGAGTTCTCCTCCAGATCTTATCCCAAACGGGAATGGAAACCACAAACGGGAATGGAAACCAGAAAATCAATACAAAAGATCAATGAATCCAAGAGTTGGTTCTTAGAGAAAATAAACAAAATTGACAAACCTTTAGCCAGACTCATTAAAAAAAAAGAGAGAGAGAGGACCCAAATTAATAAAATCAGAAATGAAAGAGGAGAAGTGACAAGAGACACCCCAGAAATACAAAAAAAAAAATTAAGAAATTACTGTGAGCAACTATATGCCAACAAATTTGCCAATCTGGAAGAAATGGACAATTTTCTAGAGGCGTACAACCTTCCAAGGCTAACTCAAGAAGAAACAGAAAGCCTGAATAGACTGATTACCATCAGGGAAATTGAATCAGTAATCAATAATCTCCCAACAAACAAAAGCCCTGGACCAGATGGCTTTACAGGTGAATTTTACAAAACGTTCAAAAAGGAATTATCACCTATTCTCCCCAAGCTCTTCCAAAAAATCCAGAAGGAGGGAAGACTCCCAAACACTTTTGACAAAGCCACTATCACCCTGATCCCCAAATCAGACAAAGACACCACAAAAAAAGAAGACTACAGGCCGGTATCTCTAATGAACATAGATGCAAATATCCTCAACAAAATATTAGCGAACAGAATTCAGCAATACATTAAAAAGATCATACACCATGATCAACTGGGATTCATCCTTGGTATGCAAGTGTGGTTCAACATCCGCAAATCAATTAATGTGATACAACACATTAACAAAATTAAAAATAAAAATCACATGATCATATCAATAGATGCAGAAAAGGCATTTGTTAAAATCCAGCAGTCATTTATGATAAAAACCCTTAAGAAAGTGGGAATAGCAGGATCATATCTCAACATAATAAAATAAACACATATCATAAACCCACAGCTAACATCATAGTCAATGGGGAAAATCTAAAACCATTTCCCTTAAGATCAGGAACAAGGAAAAGTTGTCCACTTTCTCCACTTCTATTCAACTTAGAGCTGGAAGTTCTAGCCACAGCAATCAGACAAGAAAAAGAAATAAAAGGCATCCAAATTATTAAGGAGGAAGTAAAACTGCCATTATATGCAGATGACATGATACTATATATAGAGAATCCTAAAGACTCCACCAAGAAACTATTAGAGCTGATAGATGAATTTAGTAAAGTAGCAGAATACGAAATTAATATTCAGAAATCAGTTGCATTTGTATATACCAATAATAAAATATCAGAAGGAGAAATTAAAAAAAACAATCCCATTTACAATTGCTCCAAAAACTATAAAATACCTGGGAATAAATTTAACTAAGGAAGTAAAAGATCTGTACTCAGAAAATTATAAGACACTGAAGAAAGAAATGAAAGAAGACACAAATAGATGGAAACACATACCATGTTCATGGATAGGAAGAATTAATATAGTTAAAATGTCCATACTGCCTAAGGCAATATACATATTCAATGCAATTCCTGTCAAACTACCAACAACGTTTTTCACAGAAATAGAACATATAATCCTAAAATTTATATGGGACCATAAAAGACCCCGGATAGCCTCAGCAATCTTGAGAAATAAGAGCAAAGTGGGAGGTATAACAATACCTGACATCAAATTATACTACAAGGCTACAGTAATCAAAACAGCATGGTACTGGCATAAAAACAGATACATAGATCATGGAACAGAATAGAGCGTCCAGAAATAAACCCATACCTATAAGGCCATTGAATCTACAATGGAAGCAAGAATGTACGGTGGGGTAACGACAGTCTATTCAATAAATGGTGCTGGGAAACCTGGACAGATAATTGCAAAAAAATGAAGCTGGACCACCTCCTTACACCATATACAAAGAGTAAATTCAAAATGGCTTAAACACTTAAATGTAAGATCTGAAACCATAAAATTTCTAGAAGAAAATATACGAAGAAACTTTATAGACATTACCCGGAGTAAGATTTTTACTGATATATCCCCTCGCGCGAGGGAAGTAAGAGAAAAAAATAAACATGTGGGATTACATCAAACTAAAAAGTTTTTTCACAGCAAAGGAAACCATCAATAAAACAAAAAAGGGATCCTACTGGATGAGAAAAGATATTTGCCAATGATATATCTGATAAGGGGTTAATATCATAAATTTATAAAAAACTCACTCAACTCCAAAAAAACAAACAAGCCAATTAAAAAATGGGTAGAGGACATGAAGAGACATTTTTCTCAAAAGGACATACAGATGACAAACAGACATATGAAGAAATGCTCTACCTCACTAATCATCAGAGAAATGCAAATAAAAACCACAATGAGATACCACCTCACCCCAGTCAAAGTGGCTATCATCAATAAATCAACAAACAACAAGTGCTGGAGCGGATGTGGAGAAAAGGGAACGCTTGTGCCCTGTTGGTGGGATTGCAGATTGGTGCAGCCACTGTGGAAAACAGTATGGAGGTATCTCAAAAATCTGAAAATGGAACTACCTTATGATCCAGTAATTCCATTCCTAGGTATCTATCTGGAGAAATCCAAAACTCTAATTCAAAAATCTTTATGCACTCCTATGTTTATTGCAGCACTATGCACAATAGCCAAGACATGGAAACAATTGAAATGCCCATCGGTAGATGACTGGATTAAGAAGCTGTGGTACATTTATACAATGGAGTATTATGCAGCCATAAAGAAGAAATAAATCTTACCATTTGCAACAACATGGATGGACCTAGAGAACATTATGTTAAGTGAAATAAGTCAGACAGAGAAAGACAAATACCATATGATCTCACTTATATGTGGAATCTAAAGAAAACAATAAGTGAATGAACTAATCAGAAACAGTTTTGGAGACATAGAGGAAAAACGGAGGGTTGCTAGATGGGAGGGGGTGTGGGGATAAGGGGGCAGGTGAGGTGATTAGAAAACAGTCGGTAACCACAAGATGGCCACGGGGTTTTGAAAATTAATTTGGGGAATGTAATCAATAATGTTGTAAAGATTTTGTAGGGTATCCAATGGACACGTGCCCCATTTGGGAGACCACCTCAGGGAAGATGTAGATGCCTGATCACTGCACTGTACACCTGAAGCTGAACAATAATGAATGCCAACTATAATTATATATATATGTATATGTATATATGTATATGTATATGTATATATATGTATGTATATACTTACAGGAAGCGGAGTACAGCATTAGGAATAGAGACAGTGGAAATGTAATGGCTCTGTGCGATGTCAGAGGGATAGTGGATGGGGGAGGGGGTTCACATAGTGTGAGGGATATACATAAGAAACATGTAAGTATTAAAAAAATTATTGTGAATGGATAAATAAAAGGGACTTTTGAGGTGTAAAAAAAGAACATTAATCTCTAAATCTCATTTTCATAAATCATAAAATGTTTTCATATGTGTGATGATCAAATAAGATACTGTAAAGCACTTAGCATTAATACTTAGCATGTAGCATATGTCATTAAATATTAGCTAGGATTATGAAAAAAAAAGAATTACTTTCAATATAAATGGGTTGAATGCTCCAATCAAAAGACGCAGGGTGGCTGAATGGTTAAGAAAACAAAACTCATACATATGCTGCCTACAGGAGACTCACTTCAGATCAAAACACACACAGACTGAAAGTAAAATGATGAAGAAAGATGTTTCATGAACATGGAAATAAAAATGAAAAAAAGCTGGGGTACCAATACTTATACCAGACAAAACAGACTTTAAAATGATGGTTGTAACAAGAGACAAAGAAGGACCCAGTAATCCCAGTTCTGGGTGTTTATTCAAAGAAACCCAAAATGGTACTTTAGGGGACGTGTGCATCCTTATGTTCACTGCAGCATTGTTTACAATAGCTAAGATGTGGAGGCAGCCTGGGTGTCCATCAATGGATGAATGGATGAAGAGTAGGTGGTACATATATATGATGGAATATTACTCAGCCATGAAAAAAGAATGAAATCTTTCCATCTATGACAACATGGGTGGACCTAGAGGGTATTGTTCTCAGTGGAGTAAGTCAAACAGAGAAAGACAAAATGTCAAATGATTTCACTTATATGGGGAATCTAGATAACAAGATAACCGAACAAAAGAGAAACAAGCTCATAGATACACAGAGTATTTTGATAGTCGCGGGACTGTGGGGGTTGGGGGGACAGGTGAAGTGGGGAGGGGGATTAAGAAGTACAAATTGGTAGTTACAAAACAGTCATGGGGATGTAATGTATAGCATAAGGAATACAGTCAATAATATTGTAATAACTATGTGTGGTGTCAGATGGGTACTAGATTTATTGGGGTGATCACTTCAAAAGTGTCTAATCACTACGTTGTACATGTGAAACTAATATAATATTTTATGTCAACTGTAATTGAAAAATAAAGAAATGTTTTTTTAAAAAAAGTATTATTTTGAGAAGGGGTCCAGAGGTTTTAGCAGACTGCCAAAGAAAATCAGGCACAAAAAGATTCAGAAACTATGCCGAGTGCATTAATTTCCTGCACACTCATAACCACCCTGCGTGATGGGTACTATTATACAACCAGCCCCTGACTACCCCCTCTTTACACAGGAGTATACTGGGGGGAAAGGAGATTGATTACATTGACCAAGGTCACATACCTAGTAGTGGGGCTGAGATGTGAACCCACACAGTCTGAGTCCAGAGCCCATGCTTTTAGTCTATGTCTTATACTATATACTACCTTTATGGTAAGTGTCATTATCCCCACTTTATAGTTGAGGGAACTAGTCCTTTTCATAAAGGCGGAAGGTGATGGCTGTTGTGAGTAACAGAATGGAAGAAGCATTTCTTGAGCACCTACGGTGCCAGACTCCTTTCATACATATCTCATTTTATCCTCGTTATAGCCCTAAGTGTTTTGACTGTTGAGGAAACTGAGACCCAGGGAGGATAAGGCAACCTGCTCACATTCGCACTGCTTTGAAGCCATGGAACCCATGTCTGCTAGCTTCCAGGGTGTGTGCTCTCTCTCCCTCCCTGTCTTCTACACTGTGCTACCTAATTAGTATGGAAATTATCTCATGCAATCCTGAGGTCTTATTTCATTCATGGGTTTTTCAGTGAGGGAAAAATATTGCAGGGAAATATTCATGTCCTCTTTCTTTCTAAAGCCAAGAAATTTTTCATCAAAACCGCTGGGCTAAATCAGTGTGGATTTGCATGGCACATTTTTTAAGAAAAATATTTCATGTGAGTTTTAAGAATCTCACAAAACCACACGTAAGAACTAAATTTAAACATAAAGTAGTAGATTGATATTCATTATTATGATAAATGTTTCAAGTGAAAACATAATACTGGCAAAGGATACTTTCAAGCAAGAAAACGGACATCAACATAAAGAAATTTGGAAAAAAAAGAATTGCAATACAATATAGTGTAAACCTTTTTCAAGGATTTCATATAAAATGGTTTAAACCATACTAACTTAACATCAAAAGGTATATTCTTGCTCAATTACTTGGCCTGATTCCCTCAAGGCAAAGTTTAAAGTATTTTGTATCAATTATGATTTACAAGTCCGGGAAAGCAGCTTAGGATGAGAAACTCTGGATAACAAGCCCTTTGCTTAGATTTGAACTGTTTATATTCACAAATCACAGTGTCGTTCAGACATGGTCTAAGCTTTTCCTTGGCAGTAATGCTAAAGTCGCCCTAAAATAATGCAGAAACTGTCCCCAGAAAGCTGTTTCTATTAGCTGCCTGCCTCTTCCTGCTAGGACAGCCTCGTTTCCCAAGGCTCTCAGTAGTCACAAACCACATTTCTAATGCAACTAAAAGATTCCTCTTCACGGGCTCTTAATGATACCGAGTGTGTCATTAGGACAAAAACAAAACCTTGTGTCTTCAGAAAGGAAATCTGGGGCCTCATAGTCCAGAAATGAACACAGAGGAGTGAAATGAAATAGCCTGTATTTGAAGAAGCTCTTCAGGATTCTATGAGGCACAGGGGAAGGAGCCCTGGATTTTCATTTGGCAGAGTTCAGTCCTGGCTAAGCAACACTTAGCCCCGCTGAACCTCAGCTACTTCATTTGTTCATGGCATTGGATTCCACCAGCCGCAGATCCAGCTATTTATTTATTCAATACTATGTGCCAGGTCCTGTGTTAACTATGGGTGACTGCGGGAAACAATGCATGTGACCCATGCATGTGAGAAAAGTTGGTTACAGGTAGCATGTAAGGTATCATCATTACATTGTCATCATCACAGCGTCTCTGAACCCCCTCTCTCTTCAGACTGTTCAATTTCTATTTTCAACAGTGTTTGTTGAGGGGTGGCCGGTTAGCTCAGTTGGTTAGACCACGGTGCTCTTAACAATAAGGTTGCTGGTTTGATCCCCACACGGGCCACTGTGAGCTGCGCCCTCCACAACTAGATTGAAACAACTACTTGACTTGGAGCTGATGGGTCCTGGAAAAACACACTTACATAAAGTTTTTTTTTTTTTTTAACAATGTTTGTTGCTAGTGGTCTCTAATTGTATAAATAATTTATGACCCTGTTCAATGATCTGGGAAACACAAGAAGATACAAAGAGAAAAATATAAAATACTCATAATCACGTTCAAATGAGACAATACCACACAGTTGAAAATACTCATTAGACAAAAAGTAAGGGAACGGAAACCACACGGGTTGAACATCATCACATCTAGGCATGCATCCTTCCCACGTTCATGCAATTTGTGTCTTCTTCTAACCAATAAACAGTGTCCGACACTGTGTAGGTAGGTGCTGGGTCCGTGGGAGCATGGCATGGCATAGAGTAGGACCACAGTCATCCGTGCATCCCTTGACCCACAGGATGCAGGATGGTTGGGGAGGACCCCGCAGAACGCACTCCCTTCCATCTTTTCCGGAAGACGAAGAGAGACCATCTTTGCCCTGGCTAACGCTGCAGCGTGCCTGCTCCCTACAGAAACCAGGGAGACATTCCTACCCAGGCCCCTTGGGTTCCAGGGCTTGCTCCATCTGGAGGGCTCTGGCTCAGGCCGGGAGATTCCTTCATTTCTAAGAAGAGCGCCTAATCTGCGGCTGGCCGCCCCTGCAGACCCCCCTGGTCCGTCCTCCTCCCCACCCTAGTCCTTCTTCCTTGGGCAGTCTCTCGCTCGCTTGCCTTGCTCGTTGGCTCGGGATTGGATCAATGCAGAAAAGTGCTCTTTGCTAGGCCTTCTGCCCTGTGATCGCCCAGCCCGCGGCTTTAGGGGCTGAGCGTATCAATTCAGGCCCACTGAACTGTATTTCCCCAGCCCGGGGCCCGCCCCCGGCCTTTGTGCCGCGCCCGGTCCGCCCCCTTTGCTCACTCTCCCTTCATGCTTTGTTTGGCAAACACAAAACGCCCGGCCCAGCGGCGGGCCCTTTTCAAGCTTCGCAGCCAGCACTTGAAAACGCCGCGAGGCTCGGGTACCTGGGAACACCTCCAGGGGCCCACCGAGTGGACGCCCAGCGGCCCGGGCCCCCGCCGCGCGCGCGCCCCCATCCTACCCCACCCCCGAAAAGGCCCATTGGGGCTGCGCTGAGTGGGCTTCCCGGCTGCGCCACGCGGGATGCCCAGGGCATCACAACTTCTTCCAGGAGCAGGCGTTCCCTTTGAAAAGGCCGGGCACTTTGTGTGTGTGTGTGTCTGTGTGCGTGTGTGTGTGTGTGTAGGGGGGGAGGGGAGTAGCTTTGTGTTTTAAATGGACCAGGAGTTCTCCTGACATAGAATTCAGAAGCATCATTGGAGATGATGCCCCTTGGGCTCTAACCTCAGCAGCCTGCCCATTGGCCAGTAAGGACTGTAAAATTTCTGGCTAAAACAAACAAACAAACAAACAAAAACATAGGTGGTAACAGCAGCTACAGTTTATTGAGTGCTTACTATGTGCCAGGTATCATGCTAAGTGCTTTGCAAGCATGATGACATTTAAATTTAATTAAGAACAACCTGGTGATGTGGAGATCAGGGCCTCTTGTACAGACACCGGGGGGACTAAGAAGTTTGCTCCTAACTAACCCCTACCCCGTATGTCCTCAGTTTAATGTTACCATTACTTAGAGCAGGAGTGTCCAAACTTCTTCAACATTTTTTTACCAAGGACTATATGCGGTAAAATACACAAACAGCCGGGCCACTCACTCGAAGTGAAGTACGTATTGCCTCACCTGGTTTATTTAAGTAAACTAAATATATTTTTGGAATTTGCTGCGGGTCAATTAACAATGGATTGCAGCCGCAGTTGGCCCACGG
Source organism: Rhinolophus hipposideros (assembly GCF_964194185.1). NCBI lineage: Eukaryota > Metazoa > Chordata > Mammalia > Chiroptera > Rhinolophidae > Rhinolophus > Rhinolophus hipposideros. The sequence continues at coordinate 16,871,492 of NC_138046.1, forward strand.
GCGGCAGTTTGGACACCCCTGACTTAGAGGAATCTGTTGACATTTTTTATCTCCTAACAAGAAACGATTTTTCTCCTGTTCCTGAACATGCCATGCTCTGGTGTGCTTTTGCCAGTTGTCTTCATAGTCTGAGTTGAAGAAACATCTTAGGTACTGTCATATAATAATTATGATTAGAGTAGCCACACTTTGTTGAAAATTTATGGTATTTAAGTGATTTAAGTGGTTAAATACATCCTGTCATTAGCTCCTCACAATCATTCTCTGGGTGGGATTCTGCGATTGTCTTCATTTTACATCAAGGGAAACTCAGTAACTGAAGTCATTTGTCCAAGGTCACGCAGCCAGTGAGGACTTGGCAGAGCCAAGCTTGTCTGAAGCCAATGTTTGTTCTCTAAACCATTAGATGATACTGCCTTCTATTATTATTAATTTCTACGTTTCTTCAAATGATGGCCTGAAATTTTCCAAAAATTGCCTTTCAAGTTAAGTTATTTGGCAGTCACTTGCTTTGTGTTATTGTAAGTGTTTTGGGAATTAGTTTTTCCTTGAAAAGACTAAAATAACTTCAAACTACAATAACAAGGTATCAAGGGGAATGGGGCTCCTTACTTGGGTCAGTCTACCCAGCAACAGGTATCTGTAGGAGGCACAGAAAATAATTCATGCCAAATTAAAAAGTTTTAGAACTTTCCATCTCATTTTCAAAAATTTTACTGGGGAATATGGGGGAACAGTGTGTTTATTCAAGGCCTGTCAGCTCCAAGTCATTGTCCTTCAATCTAGTTGTGGAGGGCTCAGCTCAGCTTCCAGTCCAGTTGCCGTTTTCAATCTTTAGTTGCAGGGGGCACGGCCCACCATCCCATGCGGGAATTGAACGGCCAACCTTGTTGTTGAGAGCTCGTGCTCTAACCAACTGAGCCATCCGGCTGCCTTCCATCTCATTTTTACAGCAGGATCACACAACATCAAGGAGAAAATGGTGGCACCAGCTGCCTGACTTTCATTCTGAGAATTATCTAGCGCTGGAAGGGACTTCAGAGATCAGCTGATCCAACTGTTTCATGGTACAGATGGAGAAATTGAGGTTCAGAGAGGAGTGGGACTTTCTCAAGGTTAAACAAAGGGTGACAGAGCCCCCACTGGAACTTGGGTATGCTGACTCCATGATATATTAATTCCTGCATAGATGCACCAGATGAATATCTACTACTTAAAATGTGCCAGGCAGTAAGCTAGGGAAAGAGTGGTCAACAAAACAAGATTCCTGCCTTCAGAGAATTTCCATTCTAGTAGAAGAGACAGACAATGAGTAAATAAAATAATCAGTAGCAAATCACAGCTGTGCTGCGGCCTATGAAGGCAAGAGCCAATGGTTCTGGAAGAAGCTATCATGGGAGGATTTAACTCAGAGAGATACACAGGCTTCCTGGAGGAAGCAACTACTAACTAGGATCTCAACAATGAGTAGGCGATAACTTGGCAAAGAGGGGAGGAAAAAGCATCCATGTCAAAGGGAATAGCACACGCCAAGGCCCTGTGGTAGAAGGGGGTATGGCAGGTTTCAGGGACCAGAAACTCAATGTTGCTGCAGCATAAAGAACAAGGAGGAACATGGTATGAAATGATGGGGCCGGAGTGGTATGAATGTGGGGCCCGGGAATGACAGGCCAAGTAAGCACTGCTGATGATTTGAGTCCTTACCCTAAGATCACTAGGAAGCTGTTGAAGAGTTTATTAAGCCAATGGATGAAAGGGCTTAATTCTTAAAATATCACTCTGGCTTCTGCATGGAGAACTTATTGGGAAACATAGCAGATCCTAGGAAAACAACTAGTAAGCTATTGTAGTTGTCTAAGCAGGGCATAACGGAGGCTTGGACTAGAATGATGACAGTGGTTTTCAACCAGCTGGTTGTTTGATCAGGGGCCACTCACTTAACTTGTAGGTTCCTCAGTTTCCAAATCTGTATATTTTCCCCCAAACCATCAGTCTACCTCACAGAGGAGTTATGAGGGTCAATCAAGAAAGCACTATACAAGTTCCAGTCAAAATGGCATAGTAGGTATACACTGTGCTTGCCTCCTCTCATGACCACATCAAAATTAACTAAACTACAGAACAACCATCATTGAGAATCACCTGCTGTCTAGCTGAACAGAAGTCCTACAACTATGGACATACAGGAGATGCCACATTGAGACTGGTAGCAGGGCAGAAATATGGAACAGGCTGGTCGCACACTCATGTGCGGTGGGTAAAAATCAGGAGGGATATCCCAGCTGCAGCGGTCCCCCCCTAAGGAGCAAAAGGTCCCAGTCCCACACCAGGCTCCCCAGCCCAGGGTTCCAGGGACAGGAAGAGAAGTCCCCATAACTTCTGGCTGTGAAAGCCAGTGGAGATTGTGGCTGAGTGACACAGTGGAGATTGTGGCTGCTGAGATGCTCTTCTTAAAGATGCCATGCATGGACTTACTCACTGATGGATTCACTCTCTCTGAGCTCCAGCGCTGGGCCACCAGTTTGAAAGGTGCCAGGGACAGATAGGGAGTCACTGAATTGTCAGGATTCAGGGTGAGGGCTACAGGGGCAGCTTTCTGCCAGAAAGAAGTGCTTGTAGAAGCCACTGTTAGTTTGTTGAGCCCTCTCCTCACCCAGATGCAGACATAGGTAGCTGCCATATATAAGTCACCATCAATCTCCATCAACACTATTCACCCTGCTCGGGTAATTACCTGAGACCCTGTCCCACCCAACTTGTGGGAAGCAGCCCACCCAATCCGCTTCCAATGGCTTTTCCATACAAATGACCTGTCTTGGCTCATGCTATGGACTTTCCTAAAACCTCTCAAAGGTTCACAAACCCCAAACAAGCAACATCTGACCGTGGCATGCCCTCTACCTCTAGCTAAGCAGCTCCAAGTCTGACACTAACAACAGCCAGCCTCAGTTCCCAGCCTCTCTCAGGCACCCATAGGCCCAGAACAAATGGCAACCATCTGCCTTTCACTTTGTAGCTGATACCAAGTGGCCCTGAGCAGGATACAGGCAGCAGCTGACTTTGACCTGCAAAAGAGCCCCTCCCAAGTGATCCCAGAATGAACATCCTTGATGGCCAGCTTCAGACCACAAAATAATATCATGCAACCACCTCCATGAAAGACACAACCTAAGGGCAGACGGGGCAGGCACCAGAGCCCTGCTAACGCAAATCCTGCTCTGTAGGTTCAGCCCCTGCACAACAGCTCCTCCACTGCAGTCATGGCCAATCCTCACAAGCAATCAGCCTGAGGGTTAATCCCTTTCACTGACGTGTCAACAGCAACCAAGGTTCAACTACCATAGGAGAGCACATACAACCCACACGAGGGACATACCTGGAGCACCTGGGTCAGGTGGCCAGGGAGGCTGCAACACTGGGCCCCACCCAAGCTGCCCACCCAAGCCACTTCCAATGGCTTTTCCATACCAATGACCTGTCTTGGCTCATGCTGTGGGCTTTCCTAAAACCTCTCTACACACCTACTATACTGTTTCCCCAAAAATAAGACCTAGCTGGACAATCAGCTCTAATGCGTCTTTTGGAACAAAAATTAATATGAGATCCAGTATTATATTATAATATGTTATATTATATCATATATCATATCATATCATATTATATAGACCCGGTCTTATATTATAGTAAAATAAGACAGGGTCTTATATTAATTTTTGCTCCAAAAGACTCATTAGAGCTGATTGTCCAGCTAGGTCTTATTTTGAGGGAAACACGGTACATAAGGCCATTCTACTAAAACTGGGAGACATAGCAGCTCATACCTAATATATAAAAAACAAACACAGGGAGACAGCCAAAATGGGGAGACAAAAAAAACATGTCCCAAATGAAAGAACAGAATAAAATTCCAGAAAAAGAACTGAAAAAAATGGAGACAAGCAATCTACCAGATGCAGAGTTCAAAATGCTGGTTATAAGGATGCTGAATGATCTCAGGGAGAACTTCAACAAACAGATAGAAAACAAAAATGGAGAGTGAAACCATAAAAAAAAAAAACAGTGAGAAATGAAAATTGCAATAACTGAAATGAAGAATACATTATGGGGAATCCAACAGTAGATTAGATGAAGCAGAGGACTGAATCAGTGATTTGGGAGATAAAATAGCAGGAAACACCCAATCAGAAGAGGGGAAAAAAATCCACAAAAATGAGGATAGTTTTAAGGGGCCTCTGGGACAACATCAAACATACCAACATTCACATCATAGGGGTGCTAGAAGGGGAAGAGAGAGAGCAAGGGATTGAAAACCTATTTTAAGAAATAGTGACAGAAAACTTCCCTAAACTGATGAGGAAAATACACATACAAACCTAGGAAGTGCAGAGTCCCAAACAAGATGAACACAAACAGGTCCACACCAAGACACATCATAATTAAAATATGAAAGTTTAAAGACAAAGAGAGGATCCTAAAAACAGCAAGAGAAAGGTAGTTATTTACACGGGAGCTCCCATAAGACTGTCAGCTGATTTCTCAACAGAAACCTTGCAGGCCAGAAGGGACTGGCAAGAAATATTCCAAGTGAAAAGCAAGGACCTACAACTAAGATTGTCTTACCCAGCAAAGCTGTCATGTAGTATTGGAGGACAGATAAAGAGCTTTCCAGATAAGAAAAACCTAAAGGAGTTCATCAACAGTATTATAGGAAACGTTAAAGGGATTTCTTTAAGAATAAAACGATTTAAAAAAGAATAATAAAATAGCAATAACTATCTATTGAAAATTTCTTTTTTTTTTGAAAATTACTTTCAATGTAAATGGATTATATGTTCCAATCAAAAGACATAGGGTGGCTGAATGGATACCCTTACATATGCTGCCTACAAGAGACTCATTTCAGATTAAAGTACACATACACACTGAAAATAAAGGGATAAAAAATATATTTCAAGGGAAATAAGTTGGGATGGCAATACTTACACCAGACAAAACAGACTTTAAAACAAAGGCTATAACAAGAGAAAAAGAAAGACCCAAAATAATCTCTCTTGGGTATTTATCCAAAGAAACCCAAAACACTACTTCGAAAGGACACGTGCATCCATATGTTCATTGCAGCATTATTTACAATGGCCAAGATGTGGAGGCAGCCTGGGTGTCCATCAATGGATGAACGGATAAAGAAGATGTGGTACATATATACAATGAATATTACTCAGCCATATAAAAGAATGAAATCTTGCCATCTGTGACAACATGGATACATCTAGAAGATACTGTGCTAAGTGGAGTAAGTCAGAGATAGACAGATGTCATATGATTTCACTTAATGTGGAATCTTAGAGAACAGGATAAACGAACAAACAAAACAGAAATAAGCTCATAGATACAGAGAGCATTTTGATGGTCGCTGGATTGGGTGGTTGGGAGGATGGGTGAAGGGGAGGGGATTAAGAGGTACAAATTGGTAATTACAAAATTGCCATGAGCATGTAGGTTATAGCATGGGAAATATAGTCATTAGTATTGCAATAATTATATATGGTGTTAGATTGGTGCTGGATTTATGGGGGTGATTCCTTTATAATTATATAAATGTCTAATCATTTTGTTGTACCTGAAGCTAATATAATATTATATGTCAACTGTAATTGAAAAATTAAAAAAAAATAAACAGGAAGCACTACACAAATATAAGCCATAAATTAGCATTAACAATAATGCAGGCCTAGGGAATTTTCAATCCTAATTAAAACCATCCACCACTTTTCATCATCATGTAATGACAAAGCAGAGCTGTGTGTTTTTTTTTCTGGTTAAGTGTTAAGCATACAAGAAATACTTGAATACGTTCTCCTTGTAAATAAAGATTTAAACTGTTATAGACAAAAATAAAGTCTTCCTTGATTCCCATCACAAATCCTGGTCCCTTGTATTTCTCCTTACAAACAGTATCTAAAGTACTTAAAACTTGGATTTCAGAAACACAGAATGACTACACAGACCAGCCATTGTACCTGAATGTATCTAGAACCCCAATAGTACCGTGTTTCCCTGAAAATAGGACCTAGTTGGAAAATCAGCTCTAATGTGTCTTTTGGAGCAAAAATTAATATAAGACCCGGTCTTATTTTACTATAAGACCAGGTCTCAATATAATATAATAATATAATGTAATATAATGTAATATAATATAATATAATAAATATAATGTAATGTAATATAATATAATATAATACAGGGTCTTATATTAATTTTTTCTCCAAAAGAAGCATTAGAGCCGATTGTCCGGCTAGGTCTTATTTTTGGGGAAACAGGGCATTAGGGTCACCTGGCAACACCTGCAAGAGGGCCTGTCTCTGTTGGGGGCACCAGCTTTGTAACAGGCATCTGTGTTCATTTCTCCCTATATTCTGCTGTGGTCCAAGGTCAGTTGGGTCTCTGCAGCGTTGAACGTCTCTCACTTTTACTTTAAAACAAGATGTGACTTTTTTTTCTGAATGTATGTTATATGAGGTCAGATAACTATGTTTGTGAACTTGTTGCAAGGATGTTGCTAACGTTGCTTGATATCAGAGAGATTCTTCATTATGAATTGGTACCAACTGAACAGGTAACCAAATTTACTATTTGGAAGTGCTGAAAAGGCTGCGTGAAAAAGTTAGACGACCTAAACTTTTCACCAACAATTCATGGCTCTTGCATCACGACAATGCACCAGCTCACACATCACTGTCTGTGAGGGAGTTTTTAGCCAGTAAACAAATAACTGTACCGGAACACCCTCCCTACTCACCTGATCTGGCCCCCAATGACTTCTTTCTTTACCCAAAGATAAAGGAAATATCGAAAGGAAGACATTCTGATGACATTCAGGACATCAAGGGTAATACAATGACAGCTCTGATGGCCATTCCAGAAAAAGAGTTCCAAAACTGCTTTGAATGGTGGACTAGGCACTGGTGTCGGTGCATAGCTTCCCAAGGGGAGTACTTCGAAGGTGACCATAGTGATATTCGGCAATGAGGTATGTAGCACTTTTTCTAGGATGAGTTCACGAACTTAATTGTCTGACCTCATACATCATTAAAAATGTGATTGTTGTTGTTTTAAAGTCCAAGTATTCTGTGTCTTGAGCTTGGTCATGAAGTGAGCATGCATGTGAAACTACACCCAGGTCAAGTTCAAGACACAGAACATCCTTAGTAGCCCAGAAACCCTACTTGGGTACCCTCTCCGTCACTACTCCTCCCCCAAGAAAACCACTGTCCTGACCTTGAACAGCATAGATTAGTGTTATCTATTTTCAACTTCATATAAATGGAATAATACAGGATTTACCCCTTGGTGTCTGGTTTATTTTACTCAATGTTAGGCTTGGGAGATTCATCCATGTTCTTTGTATACAGCAGTAATTCATTCGTTATCAGTGCTGTTTAGTGTTCCACCGTGCAAAGATACCACACAATGTATTTATCCATTCTATTGTTGATGGACACTTGGGTTGTTTCTAATTTGGGGCTACTTGGTTCTACTATATTTTTTATTACACCTGATTGGGGTTTTTTTCAACTTTAAACTTATACTGACATGAGAATGACATACCCAACAAACAAAGCCAATCATTTCATTCTCTCCAACTTAAAGTCTTCTGTTCACTCCCCGCTCCTTCCCTCACAAGAAAACCTGAATTCCTTAGCATGTCATTCAAGGCCTTGTCCAATGTATCCCAGACTCAGTCTGAGGCTGAGCTCCTACCTACTCAGCTACTCACTTCTCATCGCTCCCAACATACCAGCCCCTATCATGATTCCATGTGCTGCATATGCTTTTCCTGTGGCTTGGATACTTTCTTGTATATCTGGAAAACTTCCCTGTTTCAAGATTTAGCTCCAATGTCACCTCGTTTGTGAAGCCTTCCCTAACACTTGTAGGTAGAATCCAGTGACTCTATTCTCTGGGTTCTCCCCTACAATCAGTTCACCCTATTGATTTTGTTCTAATTTTATAAACACATAGTATTTAGTGCATGCCAGCCACTGTTCTAAGTACTTGAAAAATATGAACTCATTTCATCCTCAAAAGGACCCCTATGAGATTAGTACCATGAAAAGAGTACTCCTGCCATATAAGGAAACGGAGGCATAGGGGGCTACACATGATTTTTCTCCTTTGTGGTGGGTGGCCATAGATATAGAAAGTGGCAGAGCTTAGATCCAATCCCAGACAGTATACCCCATAGCCCACACTCTCTACTACTCTGTCACACTGCTACAGTCGGTGAGGTGGCACCACCCACCCTGTGCTGGAGCAGATCAGCTGGCACACACCAGTCTTCCCCACTGGAGTGTGCCTGTTATGTGCAAGTGACTGTCTCACTCCTCTACGTGTCCTGAGAGCCCGAGAGTGCTGAATAAGTAGCCGATATAGTTGCTTTCACAAAGGGGAATGATTCAGAAGAAACTAGGGATTTCTAGGTGTGGAATACAAATGGGTTTACTAAGCAATTAACTCAAGAACATGTTAACTGAGGTATGAGGGTGATAAGGCTTAAATAAGATAATGGGTGTGACGATCGCCTAGCGCCTAGCACATGGCAAGTGCACGTAAATGTTATTTCACACTACAATAATAATAACAACTCACATTTAAAGAGCAATTATCATGTGCCAAGTGCTGCTCTAAGTGGTTTATTTAACTAATTTAATCCTCACGATAACACTATAAAGTACTACTGTCCCTTTTGCATTGATCAGGGTCTAAGCAGTAAAATAGAAACCACTTGAAGTGTAAACAGTGGGAATTTAATGGAAGGATCTGGTGACACTGGTGAGGGAAGAGCTGAGACACCAGAAGGGAGGAAGAAGCAACCGGACATTCGCAGCAGCAGGAAGGCTGAAGGGACAGAGGGAGGAGAGAGTGCTATAGAGCTCAGGGGCAGGGGTCACTCATTGGAAGCCGGAACCTCAGTGGCTATCTCTGGGACAGGGGAAGGAGGAACCTTCCAGCACGAGCTGGAGCCACAGAAGCCATCCAGTCCCTGGAGCAGAAACTGCTTGAAGCATGGAAAGAGTGACCGACCCTCCTGGGTTTCCCAGAATTGCAGGCTTTCCTGAGGGGTCAGAGCCACCCCTGTGCACCTGGGTTCACTCACAACAGCTGGGCCACCGCGTTAAGGGCAGCCTTGTATTCCTCTGGTCAGAGGCCAATTCTCCAGCTGCTATCCTGGGAAGGGACTTAGGCCATTAGTGAGGACAGAAGGAGACAAAGGGGACCCTCTTGTGTCTCCAGATCCTGCAGCTCCCTAGCTGTTTGGATGGGCACAGATGTCTGCAGGCTCTGCGAACCTTGTCTGAGAGCCAAGAAGGGCAGTGGGCCAGGTCAGGGAATGGGGACTCCAGCCAGCACTTTCTATTCTGGACTATTGCCCAGTCTGGGTCCTTCCTGCCAGAATCCACACCAGGGGAATGTCCAGTGGCAGATCCGAGTATCCCAAGCTCTTCAGGCCCACGATGTCTTCACAGGAAAAACATTGTACCTGTTCTAAGAGGGCCCTGGCATCACGTACGAAGGGCACATGTGAGAAGCTGGCATCTGGAGGCTGCAGCTGACAGAAGGGTATGATGGGGGACCCACAGCCTATCTGGGAGCCAAGAAAATGCTTGAAGCCTTGGGGAGTTTCGGGGATGGACCCAGGTTGCTCTTGCTCATATAAATCTGCTCCACTTGGTGGGATCACATGCAGTTCCTGCAAAGAACTCAAAGTCCTGGTGCTCAGACTCAAGCAGAACTTGCAAGCCCTTGCTCCACCTCCTCTCAGCATTTCTGGTTTTATAGTGGTCCCCTTACTTAACCTATCTTTTCATCTGTCTTCTCCAGTCCTTCCCACTGGATCCCCAGTGCTCAGCAATTCTGGAGGCTTACCCCCAACCAAAACTTGTCTCCTCCCTGCTGGCACTGTACTTGTTGCAGAATGCTGTCCCAGGAAATCCCATCTTTGGCTTGGATCTGGCACCAGGCAGTTCTGGGCTGGGGAGGGGAGGCTCTTTCTGGGGAGCATGCTGAGACTCATATGGCTACAGCTTCCTGTCCTTGCAGAGGCACCCAAGGATGACAGCGAGGGTAGCTGCGATAGCTCTATTTGCTTGACAGGGCCATAGACAAGACATTGATTGGCTCAGCTGTGTCCTATGCTGGGACAGGGCCAGCAGGGACCCGCTGACTGCAATGGGACAAGACAATCTGGGAGGGACTCGAGTATGAAACTACTCCTGTTCTCTTGGGGGAATAAGTACTGAGGAAACAGGTTGCACTCTAGGTGTGAAGGCACTTCAATGGCCAGAGCATCGGTATCAGGAAGAGCCATGGCCAGCAGCAGAGCTCTACCCTCCACTCTGGGACCGAAGGGAAAATTCTAGAAACATGTTCCCAGTCCTCAAAGCCAGGAGCACTAGGCCAGGGTCGTGTGGTGGAGGGAGTGAGGGCTTTGCTTAGAGCATGATAGATAGGCGTGTGTTCAAATCAAAGCAGTGTCATTTAGGATCTGTGTAACACTGGGCCAGCGACAGGACCACTTGGCGTATCCTCATCTGGTCAATGCAGACACTTCTGTGTGATGTCACAGGGCTGATTTATGGGATTCAATGGGCCAAGGTCTGGGAAAGCACTTAAGGCAGTGACTGATATTACTACTAAAACCCGAGTCTAATGTATGACGTGCTCTTAGAAGGAGGCAGAAGTGAGGCTATTTTCATGGGCTGGGGAAGAGTGGATTTTCCGGAAGAAAACATGCAGGCTGAGTAACAGGGCCACTTGAGACTCCACAGAGGCCCGTGGGCCTGCCTCTGGTGGGACGGACAGACTTCTCTCCTGGCGGGTCCCTGGGTAGGCAAGACCACCCCTAGACCATGGCGGCAGGACCTAGAGCTAGGTGCGGGGCTACTCCAAGGTCTGCAGTCAGACCTACCGTGTTTCCCTGAAAAGAAGACCTAGCCGGACCGTCAGCTCTAATGCGTCTTGTGGAGCAAACATTAATATAAGACCCGGTATTATATTATACCCAATATTTTATTCTATCATATATTCTATTATTATATTATATTATATTATATTATATTATATTATATTATATTATATTACATTACATTACATTACATTATATATTATATTATATTACATTACATTATATATTATATTATATTATATTATATTATATTATATTATATTATATTATTATATTATATACCGGGTCTTATATTAACTTTTGCTCCAAAAGACGCATTAGAGCTGATGGTCTGGCTAGGTCTTATTTTCAGGAAAACACCATAGATTGATCAGCCTGCTTTTGGCGCAGGATGTGTGTGTCTCCCTGCCCAGACCCTGGGCTGGCAGGACTGTCACTGGGCTGTAGGTGAAAGGGACTATAGCTGAAACAGAGGGTCTTTTGAGGTTCTTCAGTGAGACAGAAGTTGACAGGCCTACCTCTCGGGGCTAAGACGGACATGACTCTTGGTGGGTTCTTGGGAGGGCAAGACTGCTCCCGGCCTGTGGCTGCATCGCTCAAAGCTCCCACAAAGGCACTTTTTCCATATATGCTGCCAAATTACCAGGTATGATAAAAAAAAAAAATACAGCGAATCCTGCTGCCAAGTGCCATTCAATGGAAAGGCAGGGATCGTCAATACAGGAAGCAGAGCATCAAACCTTAGTGACAGTGTGTGACAAGTTTCAACTTGTTCTGTACAGTCAGTTGGGTGTGAGCAACGGTTGAGAGAAGGTGTTTTAAAGTGTGCTGTAAATCATCCTCCATTGTGATAGTGTTCCCTGTCACATCGTTTCTGGTATATGGCAATTTCTGTCAAATAAAAACATTACGGTGTGTCCTCATCCACTTTATTTACTGGATCTGGCACCGTGCGATTTCTGACTCTTCCCCAAAGTCAAAATGATTCAGGACATGGAGGCAGCCACGACAATGCAACTAAAGACACTCCTGAAAGAGGACTTCCAGAACAGACTGCTTCAGTGGCAAGAACGATGGCAAGTGGCAAGAAAGATGGGATAAGTGTGTTCAAAGCGAGGAGGAGTATTTTGAGGGAGATTAATGGCAATGTGTCTTTTACTGTAATACATTTTTGTTTAATTTAAATATTCACCGTATGTTTTGATCACACCTCGAATTGTCAATGAGCCGGAAGATGAACAGGGGACCTTCTATTTTGCCATCTTGCTGACTTCCTCTCACCATTTTCTTTAAGACTATTAGTACCTCCATCCTCAGTCTCCTTCACCTTTGGTCTTTTGAACTTTAAAACAAAATTGAACTAATCAGAGACAGTTTTGGGGACGCAGAGAAAAAACCGAGAGTGGTTAGATGGGTGTGTGGGAGGGGGTTGGGGATAAGGGGAAAGGTGAAGGGATTTGGAAGCAGCTGGTAACCACAAGATGGCCTCAGGGTTTTTTTGAAAATTAATTTGGGGAAGGTATTCTATAATGTTGTAAAGATTTTGTTGGGTACCCGATGGCCATGCGTCCTATTTGGGAGACCACCTCAGGGATACTGTGGATACCTGATCATGGCATTGTACACCAGAAGCTAAACATTAATGAATGCCAACTATAGTTTTATATATATAATGTGATGGTTCAGTGTGAGGTCGGAGGGATAGTGGATGGGGGGAGGGGGGTTCACAGTATGAGGGATATAAATGATGAACGTCTAAGTATTACCTTGTTTTGTACACCTGAAACTAATAAATAAATAAATTAATTTAAAAAAAATTGGAGCAATCACTGTACATCTGAAGCTGAACAATAATGAATGTCAACTACAGTTTTATATATATATATATATATATACATATATAGTTACAAGAAGTAACTATATATGTATGTATGTATGTATGTATACATATATATATGAGGTAGAACTTCCTCAACCCTGTCTCCCTCGTCCGCATTACACACAGTGTTTATGTCCAGTCATGCCATTCCTTTCTCTCTCATGGAAAAAGTAGGTCCTATTACTCCTGATGGCAAATTTCTTCCCTTGTACCCTGAATCCCTTCTCTGCTCCATGACATTATCCCCTCTTTCCTGTTATTTTCAACCTCTCCCTGAATAACATGTAAATATGTTTATTTATCATATTAAAAAAATAATCCCATATCCCTCTTAAGAATACCAATTTCTCTGCTCTTTCTCTCCCTTCTTGATAATGTTTTTTCTTGATTTTAGTAAAGTCTTATATCTATCTATCTATCTATCTACCTACCTACCTATCTGGAATTGAGCCCTACTTGACCACAGCAGTAACCTGCTCATTAATGCATGTGTTATTGGTTTTTATTCCTTTCTGCCTTGCTTTTCCCAAATCATCACTTATGCTACCTTCCAAATAAACCACCTGCAACCTAGTAGTCCTTGTTTCAGGGTATGTGTTTTAGACAGAGCCCAAATTAAATAAGCCAACACTAAATGAGCACTTACTATGGGCCAACCATTGTGATATTCCCTTCATCTTTTATCTTTTTACTAGATTTATCTTTTACTAGATTTTGTTTTTTAGCCAGGAAACAAATAACTGTATTCCCTTCATATGCCTTAGCATAGTTATTAGGAATGAGAGTAAATTAGTTAAAACAGATGAGGTCTGACAATTAAGTTTGCGAACTTGTTGCAACGAAGTTGCTAACCTTTTATTGATATCAGAAGGATTATTCATTATGAATTTGTACCAAGTGGACAAACAGTGAACCAAGTTTACTATTCAGAAGTGCTCAAAAGGCTGTGTGAAAAAGTTAGATGACCTCAACTTTTTGCCAACAATTCGCAGCTCTTGTATCACGACAATGCACCAGCTCACACGGCACTGTCTGTTGAGGGAGTGTTTAGCCAGGAAACAAATAACTGTATTGGAACACCCTCCCTACTCACCTGATCTGGCCCCCAATGACTTCTTTCTTTACCTGAAGATAAAGGAAATATGGAAAGAAAGACATTTAGATGATATTCAGGACATCAAGGGTAATACGATAACAGCTCTGATGGCCATTCCAGAAAAAGAGTTCCAAAATTGCTTTGAAGGGTGGACTAGGCACTGGCGTCAGTGCATAGCTTCCCAAGGGGAGTACTTCGAAGGTGACCATAGTGACATTCAGCAATGAGGGATGTAGCACTTTTTCTAGGATAAGTTCGCAAACTCAATTATCTTACCTCATATAAAATGCTTATAACAGGACCTAGCACATAGTAAGTACTCAATAAATATTAGTTATATAGTATGTCAGCTAGAGTCCAGTCAGAGACAGAACGCATACTGATTTTATGAACAGTGAGAATTTAGTATAAAGAATTAATAACTAGGCCTAATAAAGGTAAAGAGAAAACTCCATCAAGTATCATAGAGAGCAACCGCAGGAAGCAGAGACCATGCCTAGAGGAACAAAGAGAATAGGTTGGAATTATTAATGCTTAGAAGCTTGGAGCAGGGGCGCCGGAGCGCTGAAAGTTGGACATCTGAGATGAAGGCACCGCTTAGCTGGTGCTGTTGACGGAGATTGTGGGATTGGCCCCGCCAAACCGGGAGCCAGACCTCCGAGGAGGCTAGAGCTGATGTCCCCAAGAGGCTGGTTCTCTAGGTGCTGGAAAAAGGGAAAAACTGGACTCAGCTACCACTTCTGGTGGGCATTGCCACTGCAGAGCTGAAGTAGTGTCTTTAGGGTGAATATATACATGAAAATGAAATGTATAGGAAGGATACAGGTAGGAGCAAGTCCCTTCTTGCTCCTCCAGCCTTGCAGGTTTCCTCTAATGTCTCCCTGGCAGAGCTTAACAGAAAGCCAGCTGGCAGAAAAGAATCGTGGTTTTGGGACCCCTGGCCAGGCTTTACAAAGCTGAGTATTGATGGATGGGTTTCCTGCTGAGTGATAAAAACCTAATAACTGACACCCATGGTCTCCTCATGCGGGTACTATAGTTATCCTTGGGTTTATCTTTTACTAGATTTTATTTTTTACAGCAGTTTTAGGTTCACAGGAAAATTGAGTGGAAAGTGTAGAGAGTTATATTCCTGGGTTTTAATGAGGAAACTTAGACCGCAAGTTACTAGTCCGAGATCACACAGCTGGTCAGTGGTAGTACCAGGATTACAATCTAGGATCTCAGGTCCCAAAGCCCATGCTCTTAGTCCCTTCCCACCTAATCAATATCTCTGTTTCTTTCTCCTTTCTTCTAAGCGCATGTGTTCTTCAAATGTCATTACGGTATTCTACAACTCAGACCTTTCATGCATTTGGGTAGGACAACCCTCTTTCTCTTCCCCTTCTTTTTCCAACTGAGTGACTGTTTTCTACACTCTGGGGTCAGAGCAAACAAAGTTTATCAGGACAGCACTCATAATCTCAAATGATTTTGGAGATTTTAGAATTTTGCTGATCTCACTGACCAGCATGACAAGCTGGTGATACCGTTTAAAAATTTGTTGGCACCCAACTGGCATTGGCCTCGAGTAGTAGGCAGAAGATGGAATTAGCGATCACAAACAGCTGTTGCAACTTTGGCAAGGAGAAATCCAGGTCTATTCTAGTTTTCACTTTGGAGACGCCGGATGATTTTCTTAGTTGAGCCGAGCTTCCTCATGACAATCAGCTTGCTCTCTGTTGATACCACCGTCTGCTAGATTCAATCTCTCTTTCCTGTCATTCCTACGTATCATGCTAGGTCAGGAGCACCGGGATTGAGTTTGAATGGTAGGTGTGGGGTCACCAGAAGGTCACTAATACCTCTCAGCAAGTTGGGGAGTTTTGAGACAAGTGATTGTCCAATTGTAAAGCCAACACCTGATAGCCTTCATGCTAGAGGGTGGAGATCTCTATAAGGAAAACTGCAGCTGGAATCCTTCTCAGGGGCTGCCCTTCAACAGGAAGTCTGGTTTCACTCAGCACAGCGATGTTGAGTCTGGGTCTGGACAACGCACGTGTGATCACATTTTAGAGACAACAGTTATCCTCATTGTCTCAAGTTGCGATATTCCATGGTGCAGGAGTTCTTCCTTCCCTCCTAACAGGTTGGAAGCCTTCAACTTGCCCAAGTCTCCAAACAGAAGATTTCCAAAGTGACAATTTGGAAGGTCTTGAGCTTGGTGTGACACAGCCTTTCTTCTGGGGACCTGCTTTGTAGGGGGAGAGTGTGGATGCCACAGCTAAGGCTATTCAGAGGTACTCAGTCATATATGACTGACATGCTGAGCTCTAACTGGGATGAGGATTTGAAGAAATTTATGAATAGGAAAACATTTTCCCATCATGGTAATCAGTAACCTGGGCCATCCTGACCTTCTCAAGCAGTGGCCATTAGTCAATTACAGGCATTTCATGGCAATGGCTCCCATCTTTAGCAGCCCACTATTAGTGCAATATAGCTATGAAGGCTGATGCTTCTTTCAAAGCAAGAGAAGTGAACAATCCCTATTGTCTGCCATATGAGGACAATGCTAGGTCCCAATACCTTCTCTTCTTTCTTTTTTTTTAATTTTTTTTAAATTAAATTGATTGGGGTGACTTTCTTGATGTTCTCCCAAATCTTCTCTAATTCAGTTGATCAGGATTTAATCTTTCAGATCTCACCGATAGCAAAACCCACCAGATGGAGACATCTATGGAGCACCACAGGCTTCTGATATATTAACATGACCTAGATATGTCACAGGACCTAGAACAGGTAGACAAGTGCCACCGTTTGAATCCTAGGAGCCAAAACTGAGGAAGAACATCCTGTTTATGAAAGCCAGGAACAGAAAAAAAAGAAGACTGCAAACCTTAGCCATAGAGTATCACGAACCGTGAGCTAGGCGGAACTTGAACAGAACAGAGGCTAAGTGGGGAACAAAGTTAGGAGAATCAGATGATGGGAGAAAACAGACCCGAAGTGCTTCCATCTGTGTGCTCTTGACTGGACATGGCATGGATAGGGTGGGCTGGCTTAAAGGTATAAAGTCAGAGCAGATAGCAATGACAAAGTAGGACAGGAGTTTCCATCAACATGGCCCATGAGGTTCTTCTGGGGTTTGAAAATATGCCACAGACCAACCTCTACTTTGTGCCATGAATGAATTTACTGACATTGATATCTTCTCTGAAATAAGACATTCTTTTCATTAATTTTAGTAAACTTTTAAAAGGGGCAGCACGTGGAACAGGTGTTCCATAGTGGCTTTGGTTCCTCCAAAGTCCTCTGAGTATTGTGGAGACCACATAGGGAAACTGAGGTAACTTTCATCCGCATTGCCAATCTCCTCAACCAACTCCAACCATATCAACCTTAAAAGGTTCAGCATCCCTCCAAAATTCTAATACATGTGCTCTAGTTTTTTGTTTGTTTTTTCTGGTGACTTTAGTGTTTCTATAATGCAATATATCATTGTTTCAATGCCCAATATAGTTCTTCAGAAGCTAACTCTTGTAATGGCATGCTTTCTAGCTTAAGCCCTTACCATATATTGAGTACCTTTCATATGTTTATTGGCCATTCCTATACCTTCTTTTATAAATTGTCTGTTCAAGTCTTTTGCCATTTGGGGGGTTGTTAGTCTATTTGCTATTGATTTTAGGGAGCTCTTTATATATTATGTATACAAGTCTTTATATATATGTATATATACATATATATTACATTATATTATGCAAACACTTACTTCCTGTCTGTACCTTGTCTATTCAGGATCTTAGCTGTGTCTTTTCAAAAGCAGATGTTTTAAATGTGATGAATTCTACTTTATCAATTTTGTTATGGCTAATGCTTTTTGGGTACTAAGAAATTTTGTCTACTCCAAGGTAATGAAGATACTGTAAAACTTCTTCTGATACTTCTTCCTGAAGTTTCATGATGTTAGCTTCTAAGTTTAAGTCTTTAATCAATTTCAAATTAATCTGTGTGTGGTATAAGATAGAGATTAAGGTGTACTTTTCCATACGGAATCCAGTTTTTTCACCATGACTGTGGAAATCAGATAGTGTGAAACATCCAATTTTTTCTTCTACATTTGGCTATTCTAAAACTTACATAGAAATGCAAACACTGCTCTTTTTTTCCAAATTTGTTTGGTTATTCTACATCCTTTGAATTTCCACATATATTTTAAAAATAGATTTTCTATGACTATGAAATCCAGCTCTAATTTTGAGTGGGACAGTGTTGAATTCATAGCTCAGTTTGGGGAAAAAACAATATCTTAACAATATTAGGTTTTCTACTTTGTGCCCAATGGAGAGGATAGCACTGGATATTTTTCTGGGGAGTGAGAGGCAGCAAAACAAGGAGGACATGCTAGACCAGGAGTTCTTAATCTGAAGTTCATGGACTCCCATAACTGAGCTCAATTAAGTGACATGGAAAATTCTGGAAATAAATAGAGGGGTGCATTTTTCTGAGGTGCGGCTGCATAGTTTACATTAGATTCTCAAAGGGATCCATCTGTAATCCAAAAACAGAATAAGGAAAAGAAGACTGTCTGCTGCAATGAAGGTGTATTGAGAAATCCAATGCAAGGCTGTCTTGAGATAACTCAACCTCCGTATTTCCATGGATTATAGAAACAGTTGCATAGGCTTCACCACTCCTTGACTCGAGCATAGGTACCTCCCCCTTCTCCATGACATACAGACAAGGTCAATTCTGAAACTATACTAAAATAACCCTAAATGGGTTGCCAGATGAAGAGAACTTTAGCATTTGGAGTTGGTTTCCAGGACTCCAGGATTGAGTCTTAAGTCTTTCCTCTCCTCCACCAGCCTCTGAGATAGTACTCTGGGTAAGGAGAGAATTTACCCTGAAGCAGGAAAAATTCAAAGGCTGTAAGCTTTGGCTGGGGACAGTGGCTGAGTGTTGGCAGAGTAAGACATTAGGTGGTGTCACTGAAACACCCTCAAGCCAGCCCTTGGCAATTTGTCCCAAATTCCTCAACAGAAGGCTCAGTCAACTCAAGGAGCCACAACACCCTTTAGGAAGCTAATAAAGCGCTGCAAACCTTGGCAGGGAGAGAACTCACCCACATACTGGCAGGAGCAACAGCAATGGTGGGAAAAGCCCTGCAAAGGCTAAAGGGCAGAGGTACAGACGTGGCAGCTGCTAGTCAGAGCCAGCTAGGGGCTGACAGAAGACTGACTTTGGTGTTAAGCTGCAGAATAATGTCATACTGCCCACCATTACAAGAAAAGGGTACAGACTGGAGAGTTTGGGGCCTCCGTAACTCTCCCAGTATGTGAGGGCTTAGAGCCCCACCCCCACACACCAACTCAATGGAATACCCCAGTAGGGGAGGCAGCAGTGGGAGCAAGCAACCCTGTGGGAAGGAGTATTTTATCACTGACATTGTTTGGAATGGCTAGCACATGATGAACATGAAAAGCAGACCGACTTTTAGTCAGTTTTATTATTGTTTTTGAATTCTCTCCAGGCGATGTATCCCTCCCCTCCCTTATTGCCTGCACCTGGGGTGGACCTCTCCCACCGACCCCTCCCTTCTTGGTACACCATTGCCCCAATCACTGGGGCCTGAGCAATAATGGGGATGAAATTAGCCTCCTACTCTTGACAAACTGCAAAATAACTCTGATTCTCCAGGAGAGAAGACCTATCCATTTGTAGCTCCTCCCACGTAGGTCCCAGGAGGCAAGTGGACAAAGGCCAAACAATGCTAGGCCAAGCCCTGGCTGGAGGGATGGCAGCCAGCGTCCCACAGATAGGGGGAACTTCTTTCTGCTCCACTCTTGTAGCTCACTTCAAACACAAAGGGCATTAATCCATGTGGACCCCAGAAAGCACTTACATATGGGCACAATACTACATGCTTGGTTCTTCAAGTGCTTAAACTGAATGGAAAAATACGGAGCAGACCTTTCATAATATACCATTCCGATTATCTCACCATTTCTTTTTAGTCCAAAACTCAGCCTTCTCTTCACCCTAATAAAGATCTCATGTAGAAGTTTCCTCTAACCCGTGGGAAGAATACCTGCCTACCTTCTTTTCATTTTTCTTCTATTAAAGCCGTGTTCCCTCCTGTTTTTCCACTGCTTCTCTCCTCTAGCCTTATCTTGGAAATACAAATTTCCATTGGGGAGTCTATTTTAAATGGATGCTGTGTCTCTTTAACTCATACACCAGAAACTTAGAAATCTGGCTTTTTTTATTCCAGAACATTATTTGGCGCGGGGTGGGGGTGGGGGGTGGGAGGGAACTCATTAGCTTGTCAGTCAAATGTGTATTTGCAAACACTTGGTTCGCATCAAACAATACAGACTTGGATGGGAAACATGTATTGTGCTCATTAAATTATTTTTTTTTTACAAAAAGAAATGCCACAGGAAACAAATGCATTCATGTGTGTGAAACAACTATTTTTTGATATGATTTATTATTTTCTTTTGAAAAATTCCTTATCTTCGAATTTGGAAAAATAATAAATTTCTTTCCATGCCTAAGTTGATTCCCTCGTGTTTGATTACTGTTACACCAAAAGGAAAATAAATACAATGTGTGTCATTAAAGTAATTCAGGGCAAATTGGGCATAACAGAAAATTACATTATTAACAGCTGTTAAATGACTATAAAATGTAATTAGACACACTCAATTCACTACTCATGAACTGGACCTGATTTCTAAAATATCAATTTAGAACTTTGATTATTCATGACAAAAGCGACCATATTTAGATTCTAGGTTTAAATTCCTGGTAATGGATGTATCCCCCTAAGACCTTTACTGGGATTCCGAAGAGGAGGGGGAGGAAACAGTTGTTTAAGCCCAGAAGGAGGGGGGTTGTGAGTTGTCATGGGGGTGCCGGCTGGGTTCCCACTGAATCCCTGCCAGCTGCAGAGAGGCAAGAGAGCGCCCTGGTTAAATTTTAACTCTCCGCTGACAAAGAAGCAACAAAGCCCAGCACATACTTCTACGATAGATGTTTATGACCATTGCTCTTCTTGATGACCTCACTCTCTTGGCTGCCTTTTTGACACCTAGTGTCAATCTGCTTAATAAAAAATAGAACATAAAATAAAGTAAAAGAAAAGAAAACTAGCAAAAGAAATATGGGGATGTTTCAAAATGCCTTAGTCTAGTCATCCTGGCCCTTCGGATCCTGCCTCAGAACTACCTTCTCAGTCTGATTTCCAGCTTCTCCCCTCCTTGGCCAGGGGTACCTGCTACTTACCCAAACATTCCCTGGCATAATTACTTTCCTCTTTCACAGTCTACTCTTTCCTTCTAGGGACAGTTCCACATGCACCCTCCCTCCCTCTCCCTGGGGCTTTGACTAAATCCCCAACGGGAGGTTCCCTTTCTTCCTCATTATCCCTGCGGCACTCAGTTTAAGCCTCTTTACCATGTGTTTTCTGAAGACAGGTTGGTGTGGCTCACTGCTTTAGCACATGGTCTCTGGAGTCAGACAAAATTGGGTTTCAATCCCGGTGCTACTAGTTCCTGGAGGTGTGATTATTATGGGAAAGTTGCATTCCTTCTCTGAACCTCAATCTCGGCATTTAAAAAACGAACACAATAATGATAGTGTAGTTTCCTTGTCCCAAAATCCTGAGGCCAGGAGAGTTTTCAAATTCAAAAAATTTGGGGTTTTAAAAAGTACAGTGAAGACAATCTCAAAATATTAATCCTGAGGCCAGGAGAGTTTTCAAATTCAAAAAATTTGGGGTTTTAAAAAGTACACAGAAGCCAATCTCAAAATATTAATACTGTATGATTCCAATTATAAGACGTTCACACAGAAACAAAACTCTAGTGACAGATAACAGATTAGTACTTGCCAAGGTGAGGATTGGGGGGGTGTTGTGACCATAAAGTGATTGCACAAGGGAAGTTTTGGGGGTGATGGAACTGTCTGATTGTGGTGGTGACAATGCAAATGTATGTATAAAACTGTCCGTCAAAAAGTTAATTTTATTCTATTTTCATTTTTTTAATTTTAAAAATTAAAAGACTTACACAATCAAAAAAAAAGTACAGTGCTTGAAACCTACATAATTTTAATGAAGCAATGTCACCCCAATTTAATTTTTAAAAAGTATAGTGCACATATTGAGTCCTACAAAACACTCCCAGGAGTATGGGATAGGGCTTGAAAGTAAACACCTAAGTATTTCTACAGTGAACAAAAATGAATAATTACACAAAGTGGGATAAAATGACAAATGGCCCCATGTCAGTTCATGAAAAAGCTCAGGTCAGCTTTTGTTGCCAAATTAGTTATGAAAAGAATGAGATGAATCAACTCTGGGTTTTATAAACTTTGTACTTTAGAACTGTAGATAAAGCATTGTGGACCCGTGAGGATGAAACGAAATATGTATACCACGTAACATGGTGGCGGCATACTAAGTGCTTAAAGAAAGTAAGCCATTGTTTTCATGGTCATTTATGTACTTGGCTTTAACCCTTACTGGCAGCGAGGTCTTGGAAGGGTAGAGGTTATATCTTAAGCAGCCAACCCCTCACATCGCATCGTACTTTGTAGGTGCTCAATAAATAATGGATGACTGAATGAAAGATAATGGATGACATCATCTCATTGCCATGACTATGACATCCAGTCACAGAAATACACAACCTTACAAATGGCTGAATCATCTAGACATTAGACTGAATTCCTCCAAATAAAGTTTATAGTCTAGGCTACCAAGAGGCAAAATAGATCACAGTGAAGTCACATGGATTTTCGACAGGGAAGGTTTGATTACTTCATTTGTCATGACAATCAGGACCAGCCTTCCGACAGTGGGAAAAGAATGCGGTTACGATGAAGAGCAGTATCCACAACGTGGCAGGAGCGAAAGCAAGGGCAGGAGAGAAGCATGTGACCCAGGGGTCATGTGAAGCTGGACTGGGAACTGAGGGAAAGCAGCTGACTCCTGGGTGGGATGAATACTTTGGTGGCACGAGTTGGTGGTCTGAGGGCAGTCACCCTCCAAACGCAGCCGGCACAATCAAGACTAATTTGGCTTTGTTGGCGGCCTCAATGCAGGCCCCAATCTGAATAGATGTCCTTCTCTCAGGCGGACACCCCTAAGAGGATTCAGCACTTGTGAGTAATTTGGCGAAGCCTAACTTGAAGCAATAAAACCTTTAGAGCCCTTCCAAGACCTTCTTTCTACAAGGAAGAAAGCTCCTGCAGGCAGGTTAGAGGAACTTGTCTTCCCGCAACCGGGGTAAGGCATGTGGGATATTCACACAGATGAAGGGAGAAGAGATCCCTAAGGAGAAAAATGAGCTGTCTTCTAAATTGGCTGAGATATGGTTTCCTGAATGGCAGGTCAAATTGTTTGGATGATCAACCATTTGTCACAGGTGACTGGACATGTGAAAGGAATCAATGGGAGTTCTGGCCCAAGGGCCATATTTTCCAGCATAAATTCATTCATTAACTCCTCTAAAGTCTGCTTTTGTCTTTTAACCTCAAGGCCACTCCCGAGTTCAAGGGGGTCCCGAAGTGTGAACTCATCCTGGAAACAGGCCACAGGGCCTACTAAGAGCTAGCTAGTGTAGGATCTTTGCTCCTGCAATATTCAGCAACCAGGCAGTCACAGTCAAAGAGACTTTGTTAGTGTATGAGGCCGGATTTATTCTGAAATGATGGGCTTGTACCTAAAGATATACCTGGCCAGTTGTGAGCCTGGATGCCTCTGTTGCAGTTCCAGCAAATGAATGTGAACCTAACCAACCCATGGGGCCTGGTCAATTATCTCAGTGGTGCTGCCAGTGTGATAAACATTTTCAAAACCCCTTCTGATGGACTATCTCCAGAGTTTGCACCATATTCTTAAGAATCTCTGCAGTGGTGACAAAACTCCATGTTTGGAGGGTGAATTGATGTTGGATAGAAGCTATACACTACCTGAAGACAAAAATTAAGTAGGTAGCCCAGGAACTACTGTTTAAAAATAAAGTAATGAAGAAGTAATTTTTTTTTTTTTTTTTTTTTTTTTTTTTTTTTTTTTTTTTTTTTAAGGAGAGCGCAGCTCACAGTGGCCCATGTGGGGATAGAACCGGCAACCTTCATGCTACCAACACTATGCTCTAACCAACTGAGCTAACCGGCCACCCCAAGTAATGCTTTTCTTTAGTGGATAACCCTACAGGGAAAATATTGAACTTTTATTCAGCCCCCCACCATGTGTCAGTTATCTTTATATGACCCTAATCTCATTTCATCTTTAAAATAACCACCTTGAGGCAGGTATTATTATTCTTATATAGAAAATGGGGCTCAGAGAAGTCAAGTAACTTCTGTAAGGTCACATAGCTTGTCAGTGGGAGAGATGAAATTGACAGCCATTTCTTCTATTTGTCTGCAAAGCCAATGAGTACTCTTTCCATTATAGCACACTGCCTTCTTTGAAAGGCATTAAAATGAGGGGTAAAGGAGTGGGCTTGCAACCTTGATGCACTCACAAAAATGATCACTTTCACACCAAACAACGGAAGGTGTATATACTCATAAAGGATTTGTTTTGAAAGAGAAGAGTTCCAGGAATGTTAGGAATGAATCAGACACTTGTAAATTAAATGGAAGATATTTCCAAATGATACTTCTGATAAGGGGCTAGCATCCAAAATATATTAAGAACTCATACAACTCAACAACAACAACAACAAAACAAACAACCCAATTAAAAAATTGGGCAGAGGATTTGAACAAACACTTTTCCAAGGAAGATATACAGATGGCCAATGGACATATGAAAAGATGTTCAACATCACTAATTAGTAGGGAAGTACAAATCAAAACCACAATGGGGTATCACCTCATACCTGTTAGAATGGCTGTTATCAAAAAGACAAGGGTTGGAAAGGATGTGGAGAAAAGGGAACCCTTGTACACTGTTGGTGAGAAGGTAAATTAGTGTAGCCACTATGGAAAACAGTATGGAGGTCCCTCAGAAAATTAAGAACAAAACTACCTTATGACCCAGCAATTCCACTTCTGGGTATTTACCTGAAAAATATGAAAACACTTATTTGAAAAGATATATGCATCCCTATGTTCATTGGGATGAACATTATTTACAATAGCCAAGACATGGACGCAACTTAAATATCCATCTATGGATAATTGGATAAAGAAGAAGTGTATATATATATATATATATATATATATATATATATATACACATATATACATATATAATGACATCAATATATATCACATATATATCATATATATATAATATATATGTCAAATACTATTCAGACATAAAAAAGATGAAAAATTTGCAACAACATGGATGGGTCTTAAGATTATTATGCAAAGTGAAATAAGTCAGATGGAAAAGGACAAAAAACATATGATTTCATTCATATGTGGAATATAATACAAAAAGTAACAAACTAACAAAACAAACAAGAACAAACTCAATAGATACAGACAGCAGAAAGGTGGTTACTGGAGGGGAAAGGGAGTTGGGGGAGCGAGAAGTAAGTAAAGGGGGACTTAGGGTCATAAACACACAGGTGTTGAATTATAACCCTGTACACCTGAAAATTATATAATGTTATTAACCGATGTTACCCCCAATAAATTTAATAAAAAATAATTTTGGATTCTAAAGAAGAGCTCGCTATTTAATGAAACCCTGGGAATTATTATATAAATGTCATAATTCTGATGAAAATGAATTACTTTTCCTAAATTAAATTGTATTTTAACTTCCAAGTACAACTTGCAGTGATACTGTTCCCCCAGGAGTTTTCATTCTAGTTGGGAAGACAGACACCCCAACCAAAATCAAGGAAACAGATAAAAAAAAAAGCAAGTAAACAGCTAACTGTCAGTTGTGATGAGGCCTATGAATAAAACAGGTAAGAGCCTGAGGTACAGAATGATATGGGCACCTACTTCAGGCTTCTCTAAGGCAAAGACAGGATGACTGGGTAAACATAGGAAGCACCAGGGAAAATAATTTCGGACAAAGGAAGCAGCATGTACAAAGGCTCTGAGGCTAGAAAGAGTTTGGAACATTCAAGGGATGGAAAAAAGCCTAGTGTTGTGGGAATGTGGTAAATAAGGCGAAGCAGTAGCACGAGACGAGGTGAAAGAGAAGAGCAGGAGCAGATCATGCAGAGTTTTCTAAACGGTGGTAAAGAACAGCACTGAATTCTGTTCTAGATGAAACAGGGAGCTACAACAGGGTTTTAGGCGGAGAGATGACATGATCTGACGTTCACTGAAGGTAAGTCAGTGGTTGTAGTTGTGGAGACTGGATTGGAGGGAAGCAAGAGCAGAAGGCGGGGAGACCTTTACTGTAGGTGTAAAGGTAGGGGATGATTGTAACTTGGACTAGGGTGATCACAGTAGATATGGAGAAAGGAGGATGCACTTTGGGATATATTAATATTTAGAAATAGATGCAGTAGACTTCCCAACAAAACGGATGTGGGGCCTGAAGGAAAGACAGGCTCAAATGACTTGGTGAGTGGAGGTGCCATTCACTGAGCCAAGGAAGACTGGAAAAGGACCAGTATGTTGGGTGAAAACCAACAGTTTAGGCTTGGACTTGCTGGGTTTGCAAAGCCTTTTAAATAGCCCCGTGGAGATGCCAGTTAGGCAGTTGGAGATATGAATCCGGCCTGAAAAAATAAATTTAGGCGTCAACAGCATATCTTGTTTCTATAGTCATGGGACTTTATGAGATTACTCAGGGAGAGTGTGCATATAGTAAAAAGAAGATGGACACAGAAGAACTCCGAGCTTCTCCAACATAAGAGGGTGAGCAAAGGAGAGGGAGTCAGCAAGGAAACTGGGAATTATGTAGAAGGAACAAAAGAGCGTTGATTGCTGGTCTCAGTTGCATGACTCCCCCGGCTCTAAGATAAAGGGATTGGCACTATTGTCCATCATTACTACACATGGACCTCAATGGTTCCATAACTAGTGCCTGGTTTGGGGGCTCGATAAGCAGTACTGGGCCCTGGCCTTGGATGACGGTTCCTTGGGGTCAGGTCCTCTGCCAAACAACCTGGGAAGCTCTCCGGACTGTCAGTATACTTTTCTGCCACCCTGAGCATTGGTGAGCCAGGACAGGAAGCTGCCTTCGCTGCCCACAGGTAACTCTGATGACTATAGCCAAAGCCACAGTCTGTGGACTTACAGCCAAGCAAGACTAAGCACAGGAAGTGAGTATTCAAAAGACCCACAAGGCCTTGCTGTGGGGACAGAGCCTCAGAGAGCAGTTTCCAGGCTCTCGGCCTCACATAGAAAGGTGTTGGCTCAGGTAGTAAATGGCCATCAACTGTGATTGGATGGCCATCAGCGGTGGCTAGTTGGCCATCAGCTGTAACCACTGAGCCATTGGCCACTGATATAACTGCCGTGGCTACACTAGCAGAAAATGGGGCCTAGCAAGAAGATGGTGGCTGAGCCAGCAAACGGCGGAGTGAGGGTTGCGGATCGTGTGGCTCCTGTTTCCTGTTTCTCCAACCCAGCCGCCAGCGAGAGTATAGTGGTATGATTCCCCTACCTATGGCTCCGTGGGTGTTTCTTTTTGGCCTCATCGTATCCTGCATTCTTATGTAGGGAGCGGGACCAGAGACCCTGCAGGCCGCCCCGCATGACAAATGGCACAGCGAGCAGGGTCCCCTGCATGACACTTGCCCTCTCACCTCATGGAGGAATTCATCATGCAATTGAATAAACTGTGTAATAGTCGCTTCATGTCCGTCTTATGTCCCCCTTGAAGCAGGAGCCATGTTCTAACTTGTTCCCCACATTTCCCCAGCGCCTAGCATGTTCATGCTGATTATATGATTTATGAAGCATCTCAGCAGCGGGGGCTTTGAGTGGGTTGATAGCTCGGCTTGTTGAAGCAGAGGCCCAGTCTATAACGTTCCTGGCTGCCCAGAGATCACTATTACTAGGGGTCTCCATATGGGCAACAGCCCCAGCAGCTCTATAGGCAGCCAGAACATATTTATTCACAATGTTTAGCAGAAGGGAGGTGACGCTACGGAGCTGAAATTGAGGATTGTCCTGTTACCACGAGGCCTGAGTGTTTTCCAGTGGGTCTCAGCCTGGGTGCACACATAGCATGAGGCCAGGTTTGTCACTGTGAACAGAGCCTACCACTGTAGCCACACATGGCTGTGGGCATCAGGATAGACTTCTCTTCGGTGACTGTGTTCCTTCCCTGCTTCAACATTCAGCCCAGCCTGGATGCGGCAGGACGTGCCAGCCACCAGATGTAGCAAGTGCTCAGCCAGCTTTGCACGTGAAGACAGCAGGCCACAGGTTGGGCTTGGTTGCCTCACTGTGAAACAAGAGCAGCTCAAAGAGGAGGGACTGCATGGGAGCCCATCTCAAAGCTGGCTACTCCAACAACGAGGGTCCACAAAGCATCCTTATTCCAGAGCCAGAACTCTTTGCATGACAGTTGGGAGTCTGGGGCATAGCTCCTGGCCTACCTCTCCCTGGCAGAGGTGGTCAGTAGCCCTTGTCTGGTACTGACACACCACGAGAGAGATCAAGTCTCCTGTTTGGCACTGCTGAGCTACCGATGTGGAATCACCTGTCTCCATTGCTACACTTAAGAAACCTAAAGTACCATTTGACTCACCTGACACAGAAGTTCCCAGTTGCTGGGGGTCATCAAAGTATCTAAGTAGGTAGCAGGACTTGGTGGTTAAGAGCGTTGGCTTTGGAGCCAGACAAAACTGGGTTCAAACCCCGATTCTACTACGAGTCAGGCTATGTGGCCTCGGGCTCCTTTTTGAACCTCTCTAGCTTCAGTGAATTCATATTCAATGGGGGACAGTAGTAGCACGTACCTCCCAGTGTTGCCATGCGGTGAATGACATAATGCATGTATGGAATTTCAACATGGTATTTGCCACATAATAAATGCTGTAAATATTTAAACAAAAATTATTATTATAAATGCAGCAATAGGCACAGTGGTCAGGAGCCAGTCTGCCTATGCTGGAATCCTGGATGTTTTTTACTCCCTGTATGACCTTGGGCAAGTCATTTAACCTCTCTGTGCCTCAGTTTTCCCCATGTTTAAAATAAGAATAATAAATGTTCCTACCTCAATGGATTCAATAAGTATGTCCCATGTAGATTTCAATAGGTGTGGATGGGTTGGGGGAAAACTAAAGGAAATAGAAACAGAAACAGTTCAATGGAAAATAAGTTTAGGAATCTTTGCATACTAACTGTCTGTGGAGGGGTCACAACACACCTCAGCGTGTGACTAACGGCTTTAACAAGTCCTGCAGTAAAGCAACCCTTTAAATGTTACATAACCCCATGTTTCTCCAAATTATATGATCTATATATAACCCCTTTTCATGTCACATATATTAACACCTGGTAGACCAATACCTAGAAGCTACTTAGAACAATATCTGACACAAAGTAATTTTTCAATTAATGTTAACCATCAATAATTATTATTATGCATTCATTCACTGGGAGGGTGGTACACAAATGAGCCAGGGTCTTTGGTTTTCTCTAGTAGGTAGGATCTGCAGACTACATAGGAGAAGGTAGATGAGGCTCTCTCAATCGCTTATCTGAAATGAATGCATTGTGGGTAACCATGTACGTCAGATATAAATCAGAGGTCTTAGAAGTTTATGCTTCTTTTCTTTATCTCTCTATTGTCCAGGCTTTGAAGCACCAGTACTTTGCACCTAAGGTCAATGGAAAAAACACCAAGGCTAGAAGTATGGCCTGCTCCCATTCCGACTTGAAGCACTCAAGCATTATTTCCTTCACTTCACCCCACCCCACCCCCACACACATCTCACAGGCACCTCATAGCCTCACCTCAGTAGGAAGGTACTGAATACAAGGTCTGACAATTAAGCTTGTGAATTTGCTACGATGTTGCTAACCTTTTTTGATATCAGAGGGATTATTCATTATGTGAATGAATTTGTACTAACTGGACAAACAGTGAATCAAGTTTACCATTTGGAAGTGCTGAAAAGGAAGTGCTGCGTGAAAAAGTTAGACGACCTGAACTTTTCACCAACAATTCATGGCTCTTGCATCGCGACAATGCACCAGCTCACACGACACTGTCTGTGAGGAAGTTTTTAGCCAGTAAACAAAGAACTGTATTGGAACACCCTCCCTACTCACCTGATCTGGCCCCCAGTGACTTCTTTCTTTACCTGAAGAGAAGGGAAATATTGAAAGGAAGCCATTTTGATGACATTCAGGACATCAAGGGTAATATAATGACATCTCTGATGGCCATTGCAGAAAAAGAGTTCCACAATTGCTTTGAAGGGTGGACTAGGCACTGGCGTCAGTGCATAGCTTCCCAAGGGGAGTACTTCGAAGGTGACCATAGTGATATTCAGCAATGAGGTATGTAGCACTATGTCTAGGATGAGTTCGCAAACTTAATTGTCTTACCTTGTAAATCCAGGCTAGGCTCAGAAGTCACCTCCTCTGTAAATGCCTCTTCCTTGATTGCCACGGGCAGAATCAATCATTTTCTTCTCCAGGGCCCACATATCTAAGTGTCTAATTTTGGGCACATGCTTTTGTAGTTAATCTGTAGTTAATTTTTGTAGTTAATCTGGCTCCTCTAATAATCTGTAGTAATCTTGAGGGCTAGGACCATATTATTCTCATTTTCTGAGGAAGACTCCTCTGGACTAGGCTCTGTAGAATGATTGCAGGGACAGAGACGAGGAAGACAGTCAAGAGGGAAGTGGTGAGCAATAAAGAGGGAATCACAATACAGTGCGATATGGACTGGGATAGAGGGGTGTGCAAAGTGTTACTGTATATAGATAAGGGGGCATTTATTTGTTCTGGGGTGAGGATTGAGGTGGGAGGAATTAGGGAAGGCTTCACAAAGGGTGTTCCATTTTTTACTAGAAACATTGGTACTGGAAGTAGGGAGGAGAAATGGCGATAACACTCTAGCAGAAGCAAAGGCCCAGAGGTCTGTGAGTGTAGAGCATGCAGCTACAGGGGATGTCAGCCCATGCACAGGTGGAATTAAAAAGCTAAATAGCAAAGCTTCAAATTGTATGATACCTGCTCTTTCCACTAGTGGTTGTCTCCTGGAGAGCTGTGCTAGGGACGATTTTTTAAAATTGAGATATAACTCATATATCACAAAATTTACCCCTTTAAAGTGTGCAATTGAATGGCTTTACTATAGTCACAGAGTGATGCATCTATTTTCAGAATCTAATTTCAGGATAGTTCCATCACTGTCCAAAAGAAAACCTTTCCCCATTATGCAGTCACGCCCTATTCTCCCCTCCTCCCAGCCCTTGGCAATCACCAATGCCCTTTCTGCTTCCATGGATTTGCCTATTCTGGAGATGTCACATAGACAGAATCACACAACTTGTGGTGTTCCGTATCTCGCTTCTTTCCCTCAGCATAATGTTGTCAAGGCCCATCCATGTTGTAGCATGGATTGGTACTTCAGTCCCTTTTCTTATGTCCAATCCTTTTTCAAACTGGATCATATTATATTGTATGGGTATACCACATTTTGTTTATTGAGTCACCAGCTCTGAGAAGGATTTTGAGGCCAACTCTCAGAGTATAGGGAAGAGAGCTGTGGCTGTGGATGCCTGCCAAGGGGCTGGGTAAGAGGGAGCTGTGGAGTTTCCCATGTGCCACACATTTTTCATCCTGCTAATAATAGAGGAGTGGTTTCTTTGCAATTACTGCCAAATACCCAGTGTGATTCAAGACGTTAAACAAGCTGATAAAATTGTATACTTAAGGAAATATGGTACTTAACAGTTAGAATCTTTTCTAAGAGATGTGCAGGATCTTACAGAAGTCAGAACTAGAATGGTGGGCAGAGATCCTCAGATCTGCCCTCTTTGCTTTCTTTCTGGAAAAATAATCAATGCCACCAATAGCCTTTCTAAAATTACATCATTTCTTTTTACACAATAGCCTGGACTTCTGCATGCTGGGACACATTTTAAATAGACCAGGGGAGAATGCCTAGAAAGCCCTACTGCGAGTAGAGATGGAAGTGGATGGGCTGGGAAACGTAGGGGCAAGAGAACACAGAAAAAAATGGTTGCCTTGCTAAATGATGGCTTTCCATTTCCTGTCCCCGTGGTCCGCGAGACTCCTAGAATCTTTATAATGCTTGATCAAATGAGCTTCTATTATTTGCAGCAAGATGCCAGAAACTCATGGGAAAGCGCCTCTTTCCCAAATTGTTCAGGCTGAGGAAAGCCCTCCCTCCTTACACTCAAGTATGTGTTTATCCAAATGACCCCCGGGGACAGCGATTTAGAGGCATATTCAGAGATGCTTGTTTAATCAGTGGTATGTAGAGAATGCTGTTCTCCACTTACAAGATCCAGAAATCCTGCTTAAATATCCATGTATCCATCACTGAGCGTCCTCATCCTTCCCTTGGAGGGCTTCTGATAAACAGAAATTTTATAACATTGGAATGGAGGGAAGTGAATATAACGTAACTTTGTTGTTTGAAGAGCTAAACTACAAATTAACCCAAGGGTGAAAATTATATACTGATGTGGAAATGCAAAACATTAAACAATTGGGAATATACTGAGAAAAGTAATCTCCATGTGAAAAGCCCCGTTCCAATTGGCCTCAAAGCAAAAGCTTATAAAATGATCCTGGTTGTATGACTCTGATCAAAATAAGAGGTAAATAAAGACATATAGAAAGATGCACTGACCTCTTAAATACCAGACTGAAAATGGTGAAAAGAAACAAAACTACATTAAAAAGAAATAACCTTTATTTTAATGCTAATAAACTTGGTTTTAGTTTGCTCTCAGCATTTTCAAATGAGGGTGGGAGTAGGGCAAAATCTCAGCAAACTTTCTCAAAAACAAAACATGCATAGGCCTTCTTCTCTTCTTTGAAAAAAGAATCAGTGCTGACTCTATGCAGACACCTGCTACCTGGCACTCAGCCAACTTGCTAACCAACCCTGTGTTTCAGGCCAATTAGCTAAGCACGCGTCATCCAGAATGTGTTAATTATTCCTGGTGTTTTCCCAAAGTTTCCAACGGGATTACACAAGGAAAGGTGGACATAACGTTCTTTCACAAGGATCTTTACTAAGGAAACCCCATTGTATGCATTCTTGAAAATCCCAGGGACATCCCTAAAAATGCATAATGTCAAAGCTGGAAGGAACCTTCGAGCATCTCATTATGCAAGCTCCTCATCAAAGGGAGCAACCGGGGTGCTCCATAAAGCCTCCAGTAAGCTATGAGCAGAGAGGAGATAAATATAAAAATGAAAAACATTTAAATGAAGTCATTGTTTCAGACACACTGCAGGGACAGAAAATAATTGTCATGGAATTTTTGCAAATTAAGTGATAAGAATTCACTTTTTACCTTGGTTCACTGGATACAGAGAGGCAGAATTAGAGGGGACAGGAACTGATCATTTCAAATCCTTCCGTGCCATTACTTCTCCGCAGCATTCTTGTACTTCAGTGTCTCCATCTGTAAGCTAGAGAGCAGGGGACTTTGTAAGTTAGGTACAAGAACATCTGATGGCAAACATAGGCAGCTTTGAATCTGTCTTTGCCCTGAGTATGATGGTGCATTTGGTGGAAGGACGCGGCTGTTTCTTCTGATGCCAAGTCCCAAAAATTAGTAATATGGTTCAAAATAGCCCAATTTTCCTTCCTAACATAAAGGGATCTAATATTAGATAATGACAGCCAAACAACTAGAAAAGATACACACTTGATATTTAGTCTGGTTTTCTTCTCTCAATATTATGCTGGAGGAGGAAAGTGTAGCAGAGAGAGGTGAAGTGACTTGCCCAAGGCCACACACATCTTCTGGGTGGCAGAATGGGCTGAACCTTTTCCAAATTTACGATTTGTTATTCTGGATTCAATGTATGACTTTTTGAGATCTTTCAAATAAGACATTTTAATAATGCATTAACACAGAATACTGGTTCAGCAATTTTCAAAAAATCTAGAATGTTAGAGTTACTTCCAAAGCTACATGAAGGTTGATTGAGGTTCAGGGCTTATGCCTAATGAGGAAAGAAGAATGCATCTGACATTTATTCATTCCTTATGTACTAGGCTACAGACATACCCAAGGTACATTTATGAGGGGCTCATGTGCATTCTCTCACGTAATTAAAATTAGAACCATATAAAATGTCATCATTCACATCCTGCAGATGAAAAATCTGAGAGTTCACGTCACTTGCCCAAGGTCATACAGCAAGTAAGAAGCAGACTGGTGACTTGAACCCAGATTTCTGACTCCAAGTTCACATTCTTTCCACTATACCATGTTGCGTTTTGTGCACCCCTATTTCCTCCATGTCATCTACCATATGCCCCCACAGCACTGCCTACACACACCAGGTATTTAATCCAGTGGCTGCTTGAATAGAGAATGAACAATTACTGTGTGACACAGGCAGTATTTTAAGTACTTTAAGGGTTTCAAACTACTTTTAGTCTCAGAACAACACTGTGAGGTTGGTTCTATTATTTTAATTTCATACATGAAGAGGAAGGCTTGCGGAGATTGAATAACTTCCAAAAGGCCATCCTACCAGGAAGTGGTTTATCTTCTGCCAAGTTCTGCCTCTTAATTTTTGGTATTCTATGTGAGTCGTGAAAAGAAGATGTGGTATATATACACCATGGAATACTACTCTGCCATTAGCAAAGAGGAAATAGTGCCATTTGGGACAACATGGATGGACCTTGAGATTATCATGCTAAAAGGAATAAGTCAGACAGAAAAAGCAGAGAACCCTATGATTTCACTGATATGTGGTATATAAACCAAAAACAACAAAAGAACAAGACAAACAAATGAGAAACAAAAACTCATAGACACAGACAATAGTTTAGTGGTTACCAAAGGATTAGGGGGTGGGGGGAGGGAGATGAGGGTAAGGGGGATCAAATATATGGTGATGGAAGGAGAACTGACTCTGGGTGGTGAACACACCATGGGATTTATAGATGATGTAATACAGAATTGTACACCTGAAATCTATGTAATTTCACTAACAATTGTCACCCCAATAAATTTAATAAAAAAAGAAAGAAATCTCTCTTCCTTTGACATCCTCCTGATGGCCAGAAGGAAGACAAGGAGGAGAAGGGGCCAGTAAACACAAATGGTGTCTTTCTGCTCTTAACACAATAGGGGAATGGGGATGGACAGGGCGGAGGCAGAGGAAACACAGCACCAGGAAGGCAGTCAAGCCCAAGTTCCACAGAAAGTGCCTCAGTGGCAGAACAGAGACCGTGTAATCTTTCTCCAGCAACAGACGGTGGTCTTCTCCAACCATACCCCTTTTTGTGGAATTTATTCCTAACTTTAGCAAAGAGAAGTTAGAGGAGCAGAGGGTCTGTTTCTTCAAGTCAGTATGAATTTCATTATAAGGCACAAGGAAAATCCCTCCCCAAACAGCAGATGGATTACAGAGGGTGCCTGCAATTCAGAAACTCGCTTATTTAAAGATATGCCCCTTTGCATTCTTATCACTCCCTTCCATTCCATTCTTGTTGTTCCGTGATTTTCATGGAAAATTCTGTTGGTGAGAAGGCCAGACATGGGCAAACCTCTGGTCTTCTTCACTCGTGAATATCAGCTAGGCAGTCAGCAGAGCCAGAGAGGAGAGGTGGTTTACAGAGTTCAAAGGCAACAGACAGCACTGTTCTCATCAAATTGATCAAAGTGTTGGATTTAATTACACAAATATAACAACTTGGTGGTCTTTCATAGTACTTTCCCCAGGATTGTTGGGTCAGAAAGCCAATTCATTCTGTTGCTTGATAGAGTTAGACTATCATACACTCTTCGGGTGGGAAGAGCAGGAAATCAGTTATGATCTTTTGTTTCTCCGAGGTACATAAAAATCACTATTCTAGTGAATCAGCCACAGATTTCCCCCTGATTTCACTCTCCATTCCTCAATTAGGTGACTATTGCCATGAAAGCTGCTGAAACTTAACAGATGGAGGCTGCCGCCAGGAAGAGACCGAAGGACCACAGAGGCTCATAAATGATAGCGAGGGGCAGTTAGCTCTTAATTCTTACCAGCTTTTCTTGGCTCTCTGGCCAGGAACCCACAAGACACTGTGCCTTCTGGAAAGCAGAGATGTTCATTGGGCTCTAATAACTCTCTGCCAATGGCTGGTCATGGATACCTCCTGTTCTCCTGTCTACAAGGACCAAAACCATCCATTGCATAACTAACCATGGCGTGACTGATTCAGAGCTCTGTAGATATGATGTTTGTGCTTACTGTCCACATGGAGCTAAATGCACCAAGTAAATAAACACATATCCATCTTTGTCCATGGAGACTAGGATTAGGATCTGAGGCCTGCATAACACTTGGGGTAGTTTAGGCTACATGTGAGGAAGGGTTCTTCTCTCTATTTAACCCGTTTCACATTCCTCTCATGGGACCGCAGAAGGCTCTTTTAAAACCTTTTGTAATGTTCAAATAATGGATTTTTAAGTGTACACTTCAATGATTTCTTAATACATTGACAGAGGTGTACAATCATCACCACAATTCAATTTTAGAACCCGTCACCCCTAAAATATCACTTATGCCCATTTGCTGTCATTCCCCATTGCCACCTCCAGGCAACCACTAACATGCTTTTCTTTCTCTATGGATTTGCTGTTTGTAAACATTTCACCTAAATGGAATCACACACCATGTGGCTTTTTTCTGACTGCTTTTCTTCACTTAGTATAATATTTATACTACAGATGTATCAGTAGTCTATTTCTTATAATTGCCGAATAGTCTTTGAAAGCTATTTCCTAGTTCCTCCTCCCTCAACTCCCCCAAATAACAAAGTGGCCGATGTGAGGCCCTGTACAAGGCAGCCTCTGCTTTCTTCTCCAAACTCATCTCTTACAACTCCCAATACCCACCCATTCCCCATGCTGCAAGCACATTGGCCTTCTCTGGGATCCTCAAATGTGTCATCATCTAGTCTACTGCAATGCTGTTGAAAGTGCTGTCCTCTTACCCTAAACACTACTCCCTCCAACAGGCACACATGTATTTCACTTGGTTAATTCCTACTCACCCTTCAGATCTGTTTAAAAGATACTGCCACATTAAAGTTTTCCCTGAGCCTTTGCACTGGGTGTGAATTTTCTCTTACATGCTCTCTTAGCATCACCATCAGAGCTCTCATCATATGTGCAATTAGTTTGTGGCATACGTAATGACTTCTTTAATGCCCCTACTGCCCCCTCCCCCCCCCCGTTCTCCACTTCCATCTCTACCCAATGCCCCCCACCCCAGAACTATAAATGCCACAAGGGCTGGTAGGCACCATGTGTGTTTTGGTTGCTGCTAGCCCAGGACCAGGCACACAGTGGGGGCACAGGAAATAATTCCCGATGCCTGCCTGCCTGCCTGCACCCTTGCCTCTGCTGCTGCAGAGGTTAGGTCTTCTCTCTCCGTGGCCCATTCTTTCAGCACAGCAGGGGGAATCTGCACTTTATACGCCATGGAGTTTCCTAAATGTGTCAGTCTAGAAAGATGTGCTGTTTTCAACTGATACCATCAACGGGTTGAAGATAAACTCCACCTGACAGCTAGAATGTAGTTAGTACAAAGTGTCTGGGAGGCCAGTTACATGGCATGGAATGGAGGGAATGTGGCTATGTGATGAGAACCCCTGTACACTTCTCAACTTTTCAAGTAGCTCCCGGGGAAGACCTGGGGGTAACCCTGTTCCCCGAGGTGTTCACTAATACTTTCATGTTAGGCCAATTCCAGCGTGCTGAGCGGCACTTTGACTGGCTGTTTGTTTGACTCTGCTGTCAACACCTCTCTTGCAAATATGACATATGTCAGAATGAATCCAAGTAGCTTTGCAGCCAGCTTTCAAGGCCACACAAAGCTCTCCACCCATTGGGCACACTGAAAGACACTTGATGCTGTTTGAGAACACTCCTCTTAATCTGCTGATAACCTTTTCTGTCTGGCTGGCAAGACCTAAGCAAATGTTTCTTTTCATTTGGGCCAATTTAAAATAAAACAACCCCAAACCATCAACTGTTCAAAACGTGTCTCTTTGTACTTGTGCGTCTTTACTTTTGAGCCTTGGCAGGAGATCCTTAAGGGGCAAACGGACTAAATGAATGAATGCCAATCACAACAACAGTGGCAGAGAGTAATAATTCAATTCAACAAGCAGCTATTGAGTGCTTCCGATGTGCAGGGCCCTGCGCGCAGTCCGTGGGGGATAGGAGATGAATACACTGCAGTTTCTGCCCTCTAGGAGCTCATGATCTGGGAGAGGAGACAGACGCGCACATAAATAACGCTAATAAGGATGACGCTGGGAAAGCCTGGAATAGAAGTGCAAGCAAAGGGAGTTCGGGGAGGGGAAATTCATTTCAACTGCGAACATCAGAAGAGC
This sequence comes from Rhinolophus hipposideros, assembly GCF_964194185.1. NCBI lineage: Eukaryota > Metazoa > Chordata > Mammalia > Chiroptera > Rhinolophidae > Rhinolophus > Rhinolophus hipposideros. The sequence continues at coordinate 16,909,935 of NC_138046.1, forward strand.
CTTCTTGGCAGAGGAAGAATGTCATCCAAACTTGAGTCTCTTCTGCTTGATTCCAGATGGGGCTTCTGGATTGTCTTGGATGCCCACGTTCCACTGTAATAGTTAATTGGTCCCAGGTGAGGAGGGTACAAGACCACTCCTTAGGGCCCAATAAACCCCAGAATGAGCAGTCCTGCTTTACCTATTAGGACAAAGATCCCGCTCTGACTTCTTAATGCCCACCCATCAGCCCAAGAGTCAACACAATCTGTAAAATGTGACACTGGTCCCTTGTTGCTAAATTGAAGGCACACCCTCCTTTAAAAACTGCCTTACACCCACCTCGGAGGAGGGGGTGTGTACAAGTGAAGGGGGTATGGTCTCTTGGCTGGGGACAGCTTGCTTCCAAGGTTCTTGTGGTCTCTGGTACAAAGATGACTTTACCCCGTTACATATCTGACCTTGGAAAAGGTCAGAAACTCATTAGAGGCATCTACATTCTGACGGGAATGCAAACCTTTACCACTGGGAGAACCGGGGCCTGCTAGGGTCCATGGCTGGGCTTCACCTAAACCTTAGATGACTGCTTATTTGGCCTGAAGTAGAAAATAGTTTGCAGCTTGGTGTGAAACAGTGGTTGCTCCATTTAGAAAAGAAGTCTTTAAGGATGAAAGCACTTGACAAGCTGGGAACAACGGGTAATCAACATTTCAAAGAGGTGGGTAACAGGTAATAAACACTGTGAATCCCAAGCCCCAGGATGTGACCTCTGAGTAACACTCACTTCCTACACCTCTCTACACGTGGGCTTTGGAGTCTAGGGGGACTCAAAGTCGGGTCACTGGCTATACTACTTGCTAACTAGATATATGAATCTGGGCAAGTGACAAACTCTTTGAGTCTCACGTTCCTCATCTGTAAGCTGGGTCCAACGATGGCTACCTCACAGATTTGATGGAAGGATTAATTATTAAGCTAACACATGTACAGGACCTAGCACAGTGCTTGGGGCATAACACGAATGTAATGTGACTCCCACACCTTTTCTTCTGCTTTGTGTGGGGAAGGTGTCACTTCTAACCTGTTGCATCTTGCCCTTCTATCCCCTCTAAAAGTAGCCATTATAAGATAGTGGAGCATACTTTTAACATTTTCTGTGGTTATTCATCAAAGTTCCCTTAATTCAAAAAGCAGATTAGTTGAACACTTTATTTTCCCTCTAAGGTGCTTTTTCGTGAAGAGGCCTGCAAAGTTTTCCTTCTTAGGGGTCATGAGTTTTCAACAACAGAATCTTCCCTGCTTCCAGCTTGAGTAAAGGAATGATTGGGAGATTCTGCCAGCACCTAACAGAGCTACCATGGGGTAGGGGTAATGCATTTTTTCAGGACCCCAGAATTCATCCCTGGGAAGTGGCTGCTTGGTTTTTCTGCATTCAATACCTGTTCTTCATGCTTACCACACCTTGACTGTTTGTCACGTGAAGGTCAAAGGAGTAGAGATACTCTGTTCTCCAAGCCAGAGGTCTCCAAGCAGAACATATTGAAAGGGCGCATGAGAAATGTCCCAGTGATCAGTTATACCTGTGGTCCAGGCACAGGGAAAGCAGATGTGAGGTAGGCAGGGGAAATAGAAGGGGGATGGAGGTGGTAAGAAAAGCCTAATTAGCAGCCCTGTTTATGTGTTTCTCCAGTCCCCTGGCTTTAAATACTATCTACATGTTGAGAACGAAATGGATTCTCTAATGAAAACTACTCCCCGAAATTCCACATGCAGGTATATACCTCCAGCCCCACATCTCCACTTGATTCTCTAATCAATATCTAAAGCTCACTATGTGCAAAACTCAATCTTGAGCCCCACCATCCAAGGCATGACCCTCCCTCAATTGATCCCATTTCAATTAATGGAATCACCATTCATTTACTTGCTCAGATGGAACATCTTGGAGTTATCCTTGACTTTTTCTCCTTTTTCCAGCATCCTTCATCTACCTCATCAGAAATCTTATTGACTCTGCCTTCAACACATATCCGGAATATACCCCCATCTCCCAGCCCTCTCGGTGACTCTTCAGTCTAAGCCATCAACATCTCTTACCTGTATTACTGGAATAACTTCCTAAAGTGTCCCCCTTGTTTGCATTCTGGTCCCCATATTGTCTGTTCAACACAGCAACAGGGTGATCCTGATAAGTGATAAGTCAGTTCAGTGATTTCTCTGCTCAAGACCTCCCACTAATGATCCAACTCAGAATAAAATTCAAAGTTCTTGCCATAGCCTAGAAGGCCCCGTGTGATCTGGCTCCCCTCTACCTTTCTGGGCTCATCTACTACCACTCTCCCCTCACTGAACTAACTCATCTCACCTCTTTGCTATTTCTGAAAGATGTCAAGTGTATCTCCATAGCATAGCCTTTGTAGTGTCTGAACTCTCTGTCTGGAAAGCCCAGAAATTTGCAGAGCCTGCCCTCTCACTTCATTCAGGTCTCTTCCCAATTGTCTCCTTGGCACCAGAGCAGAAAAAAGCACACACATATACCCACTCCTGTTGGTTCTTCTCTATACCCTTACCCTGCTTCAGTCTCCTTCTTATCGGTTATCACCATTTGACATATTTATTTGGTTTTGTCTGTCTCCCCCACTCCTACTAGAAAAAAAAAGCTTCCTTTCACTTAAAAATTCATGTTTAAAAATTTGAATTTCTCTGAGACTTCCCAAAACAAATTATCGGGCTTCCTTAAGAACCTTGCCACATTTTCCTCTATCTAGATCATCTATAGGTTCAATGAAAGTGGCATTTCGGAGAGCTTCCCAACCCTCTTGAATTGCCTTCTGTTTTAGTCTCATGGACTAAAACATGACTATGGACTTGGACATGACTTTCCTCAGCCATCTTCCTTCCGGAGATTAAAGACTTCCGTGGTCCTTTGCTTATTCTCTTTAGGTTTTTATCACTTCTACTTCCCAAACAATTTCCCTGTTGGTCAGAATTAATGTAAAGCTGTAGTTCCTCTAGTTGTTTTTCTAGGCTCGGGAAGTTGTCAGCACAATCTTAATAACTTTTCAGCTGCTCTCTGGTCAGGTGATCTATAAGACCTCATATAGAATACCTATAATATCCACTCTCCGATTCAAGGATTTCCAAGCCCATGCATTCCTAAAAAATAATACACGCACAGTGTACAAAATCAACTAGTAAAAACACAAATTGAGTGAAAGCTGAGTATCCCTCCTTCTTTACTAGTTCTCCAGTTACTCACCAGCGGCAACCACTTTTCCCAGTTCCTTCTGGATCCTTTCAAAAAGAAATCCATTATTTTGGGGAAATGATCCACACCCATTTTTTTTCAAAAGAAAATGAAACCATTCAGAAACAAACAAAAGGAATTTTTTAAAAAAATCTAAAATAAAATGTCACCATCCAAACATAACCATATTAATATTTTACTATATCCCTCTAGACTCTAGACCTCTCTTTCACACATGTGCATGCTTTCTCTCTCTCCAAAACCATATAAATGGAACCTTACTGTACACGTTGTTCTATTCCCTGTCTTTTTTACTGAACAGAATGTATGAATTTCTCTCCATGTCAACACCCATACACCTAAGAGAACGTCAATTTAATATACAGTATGACTTCATCCCCTCTCCTAGTAGATACGCTCTTTTTAGACAGAGCAGCCTCTAGGCTGTAGGCTTGTCCCACTGAATTCCAGTGAGTACTGTGATGCCACATGCATGACCCTGCATTAGACCTTCAGATTGGCTTTGCATATCACATGGACCAAGTCATAGAAATTTCATGATCCAAGTTTTATTTCCAGTCACTTTCCAATCATTATTCTCATAGCAGTATTATTTGTTGTTAGAGCTTTCAGAGTCAACTTTACGGTAGAAAAACTGTATGTAGGTCTCATGGAACAATGTTCTAAGACAAGTACCTAGCCATCATTAATTTTTAACATATTTATTGAGCATCTGCTATGTGAAAAGCACTGTTGTAGTAATAAACGAAAACAAAGATCTTTGTCCCTGTGTAACTTATTTTCTACTGAGACAAGATACACAGTAATCAAAGTAATATTTCAGATGGTAACAATTGCTAAGAAAAAAATAATAAAGCAGGGTAAGGGGCAGATAGTGACCACAGGGGTGGGTATGTGTGTGTTGTTTCAGCGATGGTACCAGGATGGCTTCTCTGATGAGAAGACAACTAGGAAGAGATATAAATGAAGTGAGGGGCAAGTCCTGCAAATATTGCGTAGACAGCATTTCAGGTTCAGGGTTCACAAAATGCAAAGGCCCTGATTGGGGATATGCTTAGCATATTTAAGGAAGGGCGAGGAGGCGCTTGTGGCTGGATCAGAGTATAGGGAGAGTGGTAGGAAATGAGATTAAGGATGAACCAAAAGAGGATCACCAGCTGATAGGAATGATGGCAGGAAGGTGAAAGCCTCCAACCAGCTGAGACTAGGAGATGTCCAGGATGAAAACGGGGAGCTTCATTAGTTATATTCTGAACAAGAACAAAGTCAGGGGGGTGGTATGCTGCTTGGGACTGTCGGAGTAACATTGATAGAAGACAGGAACAGCGGAACTCCAAATTTGTGGTCTTCTCAAAAAAAAAGACAATGAGCATCAGACTGAAAAGGTTAGAAAGAACGTTAGGGAGAGGCAGCAGAAGCCCCAAATTGAGATGAGAGTGCAAGAGAACAAGTACTGGGTGCTAAATAAATGAGTATGAAACTTCTTACCCAGGTGACTATGTTCCCAATGGATGGGGGGAAGAGAGAGAGAGAGAGAGAGAGAGAGAGAGAGAGAGAGAGAGAGAGAGAGAGAGAGAATGCTATCATGACAAGAGTTTGAAGAATCAGAATAGGAGAGGATCTGTAATCAAGGAAATACGTACTTACTTTAATTTTCAAAATTGCCAAAAAGTTAGATTCTGGACATTACAAAATTTGTGAGTTTGATGTTAATATCAAATAAGTCTATCAAAAGGAATATAAAGGGATTGTGTAGTTGCACCTAATAGAATTCGTACTGGTTTCCAGGGCCAGCAATGATCACTGGGACCCAACGTGGGTTCACTAGGAACAAGGCTAACTAACGATCTGACTAACCTTAATTCCTTCTTTGACAGGGTCTCCAGATGAATAACTATGGAAACATGGTAGGCAGAAAATCTGGACAGCATCAAGGCATTTGTAGTTACTGTCACGAGTATTGAGCTGGAAGTCGTCTTCTCGTGGTGTGCCACAGGGGTCTGTCTGGGTCAATGATTTTACCAAAGACTTGCATATAGAGGAGGTCCACTTATTAGATTTGGATATGACACAAAGCTGGGAAGGCTGGTAAATCTCTTGGTTGACTAATTGGGATCCCAAAATAATTTGACTTCATAGAATGATGGGCAGAATTTAGCCCAGTGAAATATAATAAATATATGATTTCGCATTGCAGCACAAAAATCACTCATGATAAGTATCTTCAAGGTTTAATTGACTGTGAATTGTCCAGTGTGATGTGTGAGATGACCACCAACAGAGTAAATGTGACCTTAAGACGTCATCATACTAGCAGGACATGTATAAGATACTAGACTGTGAGTTCTCTGGCAGCAGGGACCAAGTCAAGCTTGTTCACTGTCAATAGATCCATGATCTAGTACATACTCACTGACTGAATAATATGGCTACTCTGCATTGTTCTGCCTTGGTCAGCTCATAACTAGATCTCCATAATCAGTTCTGGCCATTGCACTTTGAGAGGGACATCGACAAAGTCAAGAGAGTGACCAAAATGGTGAAAGGAATAAAAGCCACATCTTATAGAGTCAATTAACAAATGTTTACTGAGCACCTACTATGTGCCAGGCAAAACATGCACAGTCTCTGCCCTCAGGGCACTTACATTTAGCTGATAAATGAGAGATAGGCCAACTTATAAACAGACAGAGAATCATCCTTTAGGAAGCGATGTGTACTATGAAGAAAAATATATCAGGGTAAAAGGACAGTGATGGAGATGAGGCGGAGGGTTCTTTTAGATATGATGGTAAGGAAAGTACTCTCTGAAGAGTTGATATTTGAGCTAACTGAAGTAAGGAAACAAACACTACTACTGTCTGAGGGAAGACCATTTCTGGAAGTGGGAAGAGAAAGTATAAAGGCCCGAGACAGAAATCTGCTGTGCATGTTTGAGGAAGAGAAGGAGGCCATGCAGCATCGACAGAGAAGAAAAGATTAGAAGCCAGGAGGTCCTTATGAGAAAAGTCACAAAAGCTGGGAACATTTAGACTGAATGGTTGGGAAGGGTCAGTGGAGTGTAGCTACAGAAATAGGAAGGCGGGACTATCTTCAAATATGTACAGGTCTGGGATGTGTAAGAGAGATTAGACCTGTTTTGGAAGGTACCTCTGGACTCCCATTGGATCAATGGATTGAATCTATTGAGAAAAAAATGTTAGTTCAATAAAAATAACTTTATGTCTATCAGAGATATTTAAGATAGATTGGGTTGTCTCATATAACAGTGATCTCTATGTCACTGGAAAGATTTGAGCTGAGTTGAGGCTACCTCCCATCTTTGAAGGAACTAAGGGGCAGGGGGAAACCTGGAAGAGATATTCAAGACTCTGGGTCTGGGGCAGGGTAGATTAGACGACCTTGAAATACTGAAGTCCTAGTATTCTACAAGGTGTGATCAACAAATATGGTGAATGTTTAAATAAAAAAATGTATTACAGTAAAAGACACGCTGCCATTAATCCCCCTCAAAGTAGTCCCCCCTCACTTCGAACACACTTATCCCATCATTTGTGCCACTTTCTGAAGCAGTTCTGGATGTCCTCTTTCTTAAGTGTCTTTACTTCATCCTCCATTGTGACAATGCTCCATGTCACACATCGCTTCTGGTATATGGCAATTTCTGTCAAATAAAAACATTACGGTGTGTCCCCATCCACCTTATTCACTGGATCTGGCACCATGCGACTTCTAGCTCTTCCCCAAAGTCAACATGGCCATGAAAGGTGAACGTTTTGAATCAATTCAGGACATCGACGCAGCCATGACAGCACAAGTAAAGGCACTCACGAAAGAGGACTTCCAGAACTGCTTCAGAAAGTGGCAAGAACGATGGATAAGTGTGCTCGAAGTGAGGGGGAGTATTTTGAGGGGGATTAATGGCAACATGTCTTTTACTGTAATAATTTTATTTAATTTAAACATTCACCATATTTCTTTTTATCACACCTTGTAAACCTGTTTCCTGAAATAACACTCCCTTGATACTAACTATGGTCAAAGTAAATACTTGCTCACTAGTGTATCCAAGATTACACACAATGCTCAAAGTGAATTTAATAGTCAAGACCTGAATAAAAATGTCAGAAAGCATCTACATGCCTTTTCATGCAACATGGAGTGAAAAGGGTCAGGTTTACTGATGTTAATACATACTGTGTTTGGCTACAGAAATGTAGCCTATGCTAACTAGTGATAACTAAGGATAGGATAGTCCCCCCAATCCATGCTTTTCCTATCTTATAAAACCTGAAGTATCACTTAAGAGAAATGGAACTGAACTAAATGGTCATTAAGGCAGAATTAATGAGCTTCTGCTGGCCTCTCTGCTGCCCAACAATTAGCATGCTGCTCATGTAAAGAAAAAATTGGAAACAAGGACAGTTAGGAAAAGCTAGACATTGCCACTCTGGACTCTTTGCAATGGCCATCCCCAGCTCTAATCACAGGAGCATTTCTAGTCATCTAATTTCCTTGATGGTAACATTATAAATAATCAACACGATTTGTGTCTGTTTCAAAATATGTTCCCCTCACCTTTCAAAAAATCATTACTCTTCAACACTAAGACTATGGGGCAGCTCAATTATGAGGTCATTCTGAAAGAATTCTGAGAGAAAAAAAATTCGTCTGCCTCTGCCTAACCAGTTAGAATGGCCCTGAATATATCAAATAAGTGTGCCATCTCCCACTTCCTTCTGGATTAACATCAAAGATGGCTTAAAAAACAAACTATGGAACCATTGAGTTACATTTTAGAAGTATAGACTTGAGTGAGTTAGACAAATGTGTTAGAGGTTCGCAGTGAACTTGAAGTTATTAAATAGTGTCTTCCAATTGTGGAGGTCCAGGAAATGAAATGAGGATCATTTTAATATTAAGTTGAGAAAACCAGAATTAAGCAATTAAATTTGTTTCCTTGCCCTTCCCCCTCAAAAAGAACTCATAACTAAATTTATATATTTAAATTTTCCCTACTTTTGGATCGAGTAAGTGCTTTCCTCTGCTAGTAGAATTCATAAAGAATAGATTGCAAGGTTACTAAAAGAATACAAAACATGTATCTCTTTCTTTCTAAATATAGAGAAGAATGAATAAAAAGAAAATAACTCACAGTAAAGGTCCTGAGTAAGCAATTCACAGATGAGGAAATGCAGATGACCTATATACATATGAAAAGATGCTCAATCTCAATAGCAATCAGAGAAATGCAAATTACAACCCTATTGAAATACCATATTGCCCAAGAGGTAGGAAAATGAAAAAGATTGATAATATTCAGAATGGATCAGTCTCTGGGGGAAATGGCATTCTTATATACTGATAAACCAGTACATCTACTTTGGAGGGAAAATAGGAAATATCTGTCAATATTATGAATGCACATATCCTTTGACGCAATAATTTTACTTCTACGAATCTATCCTACAAAAATACTCATATAAGTGAGTAAAAGTACATGTGTGAAGTCAGAATCATTACATCATTATTTGGGAATAAGACAAATGTCCATAACCATAAGGAAATGGTGGTATAGAGTGAACTTCTGGAGAAGATAACAGAATAGGTAAATGCTGCGCTAGCCTTCTCCCATGACCACATCAAAATACAGCTAAACTACAGAAAAAAATCATCATTGAGAATCATCTGAAATCTAGCTGAACTGAAGTTCTACAAATAAAAACATACAGAAGAAGCCAACACAAGACTGGTAGGAGGGGTGGAGACATGGAGTGGGCTGGTCCCACACCCACATGTGGTGGTTAAAAATCAGAAGGGATATCTCAGCTGTGGAGGTCCCCCCGTAGGAGCCATAGGTCCCAATGCCACACCAGGCTCCCCAACCCAGGGTTCCAGTGCCAGAAAGAGAAGATCGCACAGCTTCTGGCTGTGAAACCCAGCAGAGTTTGCAGCTAAGTGACACAGAGGGCTACTGGAGGCCAAGGTGCTCCTCTTAAAGGGCCCACACATAAACACACTGCTGACAGACTCACTTGCTCAGGAGCTCGAAAGGCATCAAGGACATACAAGAAGGAAGAGAATTGTATGGATTCAGAGAAAGGACTGGAGGGGCAGCTTTCTCCCACATAGAATACCGGCAGAAGCCATTGTTCCTTTGTTAAGCCCTCCCACTACGCAGACTTCATGCACAGGCGGACACCGTAGCTGAGACTTCATCAACCTTACACTGTTCTCCCTGCACTGGAGATTCCCTGAGACCCCTGCCCCACCCAACTTGCAGGCCCATCCATGCCGATTCAAGTGGCTTCCTTATACAAACAGCCTCTCTTGGCTTATGGCGCAGATTTCCTAGAATCTCTCAAAGGTTTACAAACTCCAAAGAAGCAGCATCTGGCCTCTGTGCGTCGCATGCCTCTTGCTAAGCAGCCTGGCACTAGCACCAGCCAACTTCGGATCACAGTTTAGTGTCTTGCAGGCATGTCCATGAATAGCATAGGTTGCAACCATCTGAAGCTCACTTTGTAGTTCGCACCAAGTGGCCCCAGGCAGGGCACAGGCAGTAGCTGACCCTGACCTGCACCAGAGCCCCTCCTACCAGGCCCCAGAACCAACACACCTGGGAGCCAGACCACACCAGAGGACGATGCAAACACCTCCACAAACAACACACCAAAAGGGCAGACTGGGGAGGCACCACAGCCCTGATAAAGCGAAACCTGCTCTGTAGAGTCAGCCCCTGCACAACAGCTCCTCCACTGTAGTCATCGTCTGTCCTCACAAACAATCAGCCTGAGGGTCTTTCCCGTCCACTGATGTTGAAAAGCAACCAAAGCTTAACTACAACAGGAGGGCATACAAAACATACACAAGGGATACACTTAGAGCACCTGGCTCAGATGATCAGGGAGCATGAGCCACTGCACCCCACAGGACACCTACTACATAAGGCTAGTCTACTATGACTGGGAGACATAGCAGCTCTACCTACACACAGATATAAACACAGGGAGGGGACAAAATGAGAAGACAAAGAAACATGTCCCAAATGAAAGAAAATAACAAAACTCCAGAAAGACAACTAAACAAAATAGAGACAAGCAATCAACCAAATGCAGACTACAAAATACTGGTTATAAGGATACTCAAGACATCATCAAAATGGCTTCGTGAGGTGAGCCTCTGTAAATCTCCCCTGGAATTTACAACTAATCGAACAACTATAACTCCACAAAGCACTCCCTGCACAGCAGAAAGACAAGACGAAGAGGCCCATTACTGAATTCACCTAAAGGTGGGCGAATAGCATGAGCAGGGGAGGAAGGAAGGGAGAAGTGCGGAGACGGAGATGCGCGGGTGCAGGACGCAGACCTAGCTCAGTGCCTCGAGCTCGCTGCATCCCGGAACTACCACAGCTGCGGGAGAGGGAGGAACTCAGACTGCTAGGGCATCGCTTATGGCCCACAGGGCCCAGGGGGCAGCATATAACATGGCTGAACCCACCGCTCACAGCAGAGACCCAGGAGAAAAGACTTAGGGAAGAAGGCTGAAAACGGTGGTTTAAGCCCTCACTGCCAAGCAGAGAACGGAAGCCTTAGGCACTGTCCCGCGGCCTCCCTATGCTCCTAGAGCTCGCCCCGCCCCCACCTGCCTGGTGTTAGAAGCGGAACAGTAGCAGTGTCAGATCAAAAGAACAGAATATTTGCTGTTATGAGAACTGTGGACGCAGACACAGATTCACAGCCCAACTAGTTCTGGCAAAGGGGAGGGAGCTGTGGAAGCAGGACCAGCTGTGGTGGTGGTCTCTGCCACTGATCTGGGCCCCCTCTCACAACTCACCCCGTCCCTGGCCCCACCTATCTGGGTGGATCCCTGCAGGAGTAAACAGAACTGCTGAAACATACGGGCTCTGAATCAGGTACAGGAAGAGCTTTGGAACTTCAAAATCTCTCTGCATACTCACACAGACACTGCGCCTTGTGACCAGGTGAACTACTAACAAAGGAGTAGTCCGTCTACCAGGGAATCCCCCCACTGTGTGAGAGTTGGAATAGTGCAGAGAAAACACAGCACTACCATGTGAGAGAAAAAAAAAGGCTGCAGTCAGAGAGAAAATAAAACATTCTACTAAAAAGTACTGGAAAACAAAAGAAAGAACTCTTCCTATCAACGTGTTACAGAAGCCACTTCTGTAGATGTCTAGGAAGAAAAATAATAAATCAGTAATTGCTACGAATAACCAAGGTAACAAGATAGTTCAGAAAGAAAGTGAACAATCTCCAGAAAGGAACTTAATGATATGGAAATATGTGACTTAAATGACAGAGAATTCAAGATTGCATTTTGGAAAAAACTCAATGAGATGCAAGAAAACAGAAAGGCAGTTTAATGAACTCAGAAACACAATCAAAGAACAACATGAGCATTTTACAAAAGAGATTGAAACTTTAAAAAAGAACCAAATAGAATTTCTGGAGATTAAGAACTCAATAGAAGAAATTAAGAATGAAATAACCAGCTTAGGTAGTAGAGTTGACCAGATGGAGGAAAGAATCAGTGACTTTCTTCGATAGAAACCTGGAAATTGCACAGATGGAAAACGAAAGAGACTATACACTTAAAAGAAATGAAACAAATCTACAAGAACTTTCTGACTCCATCAGAAAGAGCAATATAAGAATAATGGGCATATCGGAAGGAGAAGAAAGAGAGAAGGGAACACAGAATATATTCAAACAAATTGTCGATGAGACCTTCCCAAACTTGTGGACAGAACTCGATCCTCGAATCCAAGAAGCAAATAGAACACCTAATTGCCTCAATCCCAACAAGCCTTCTTCAAGGCATATTGTATTGAAGTGTCTAAAATCAACGACAAAGAAAGAATCCTCAAGGCAGCCAGAGAAAAGAAGATGGTAACCTACGAAGGAAAGCCCATTAGATGATCATCAGATTTTTCAACAGAAACTCTACAAGCCAGGAGGGAGAGGAACCTAATATTCAAACTATTGACAGACAGAAATTAAAAGCCAAGAATAATATATCCAGCAAAGATATACTTTAGATATGAAGGAGGAATAAAGACCTTTCCAGACATACAGAAGCTGAGGAAATTTTCTAATAAACGACCTGCACTACAAGAAATACTAAAGGAGGCTATTCGACCACCATCAACAGGGACAATTTGTGGCAACCAAAACATAAAAAGGGGGAGAGTAAAGGCCTGAACCGGAATATGGGAATGGAGAAAGTCAGCGTGCTGAAGAAAATGGAATACTCTAAATATCAAACTTTCTTTTACATAAACTAAAGGTAAATCACTCAAAAAAAAAATCCAGAACTGAAATACATACTGTAATAAAAGAAGAAACAGAGGTAAACATCGTACAATACCACCACACAGAAATAATAGACAACAACAAAAAGGCAAAGAAACAATGGAGACACAGCCTTTTCAGAAAACTAAACATAGAATGACAGGAAATACTCACCTATCAATAATCACCGTAACTGTAAATGGACTGAACTCACCAATAAATAGGCACAGAGTAGCAGAATGGATCAAAAAACTGAACCCAACCGTATGCTGTCTCCAAGAGACACATCTCAGCTATAAGGACAAGCATAGACTCAAAGTGAAAGGGTGGAAATTGACACTCCAAGCAAATGGTACCCAGAGAAAATCAGGTGTAGCCATTATGATATCAGATGAAAGAAACTTCAGGGTGAAAAAGGTAACAAGAGACAAAGATGGACATTTCATAATGGTAAGGGGGACTATACAACAAGAAGACATAATAGTCATCAATATTTATGCCCCCAATCAGGGAGCACCAAAATATACCACGGAACTACTAACAGAACTAAAGGGAGAAACTGACCAAAACACAATTATACCAGGGGACTTAAATACATCATTGACAGCTATTGATAGATCATCCAAACAGAAAATAAATAACGAAATAGCAGCCCTAAATGACACATTAGATGAAATGGACATCATTGACAGCTATGGATAGATCATCCAAACAGAAAATAAATAACGAAATAGCAGCCCTAAATGAGACATTAGATGAAATGGACATAATTAACATATATAGAGCACTTCATCCTAAAACATCAGACTATACATTCTTTTCGAGTGTACATGGAACATTCTCAAGGATAGACCATATATTGGGACATAAAATCAGTCTCAGCAAATTTAAGAAGATTGAAATTTGATCATACCAAGCATATTCTCTGATCACAAGGCTTTGAATTTGGATAACAACTACAAAAAGAGAGCAGGAAAAAACACAAATACATGGAGATTAAACAACATACTTTTAAAGAACGACTGGGTCAAAGAAGAAATTAGAGGAGAGATAAAAAGATACATAGAAACAAATGACAATGAAAATACATCCTACCAAAAATTTGGGGGATGCAGCGAAAGCAGTTTTAAGAGGGAAATTTATATCATTACAGGTCTATCTCAAGAAACAAGAAAAATCCCAAATAAATAACCTCATGTTACACATTAAAGAACTAGAAAAGAACATAAAAGAACTAGAAAAAAACAACTAGAAAAAGAAACCCAAGGTCAGCAGAAGAAAGGAAATAACAAAAATCAGAGCAGAACTAAATGAAATAGAGAACAAAGCACAATAGAAAAAAATTAATGTGACAAAGACCTGGTTGTTTGCAAAGTTTAACAAAATTGACAAACCCTTGGCTAGACTCACTAAGATAAAAAGAGAGAAGACACTAATTAACAAAATCAGAAATGAAAAAGGGGAAGTTATCACAGAAACAACAGAAATACAAAGGATCATCCAAGAATACTATGAAGGACTGTATGCCACCAAATTCAATAATCTAGAAAAAATGGACAAGTTCTTAGAAACATATAGCATTCAAAGGCTTAACCATGAAGAACTGGAAAATCTAAACAAACCAATCACCAGTAAAGAAATGAATCAGTCATCCAAAACCTTCCCAAAAACAAAAGTCCAGGACCAAATGGCTGCATTAGTGAATTTTACCAAACCTTCAAAGAGGATCTAATACCAATCCTGCTCAAACTCTTCCAAAAAATTGAAGAAGAGTCAGTACTCCCTACTCATTTTATGAGGCCAACATTACCCTGATACCAAAACCTGGTAAGGACAACACAAAAAAAGAAAACTACAGACCTATATCTCTGATGAATACTGAAGCAAAAATCCTAAACAAAATTTTAGCAAATCGAATATAACAATGCATTAAAAAGATTATTCATCATGACCAAGTGGGGTTCATCCCTGGGGCACAAGGATGGTTCAACATCCGCAAATCCATCAATGTGATACATCACATAAACAAAATAAAGGACAAAAATCATATGATTATATCAATTGATGCAGAAAAAGCATTTGACAAGATACAACATCCATTTATGATTAAAACACTTAATAAAATAGGTACAGAAGGAAAATACCTCAACATAATAAAGGCCATAAATGACAAGCACTGAGCTAATCTCATAATTAATGGTGATCAACTGAAGCCCTTTGCTCTACATTCACGAACATGACAGGGCTGTCCCCTATCACCTCTGCTCTTCAACATAGTGTTGGAAGTCCTCGCCAGTGCCATCAGGCAAGAGAAAGAAATAAAAGGCATCCAAACTGGGAATGAAGAAGTTAAACTGTCACTCTTTGCAGATGATATGATGCTATATATAGAAAACCCAAGAGGCAACCAAGTGAATGGGAGAAGATTTTCTCAAACAGTGCCTCTGATAAGGGGCTAATATCCAAAATATACAAGGAACTCATGAAACTCAACAACAAAAAAACAAACAACCCAATTGAAAAATGGGCAGATGACCTGAAGAGATATTTCTCCAAAGAGGACATACAAATGGCAAATAAACATATGAAAAATTGCTCAACATCACTAATCATCAGAGAAATGCAAATAAATACCACAATGAGATATCACCTCCCCCCAATCAGAATGGCTATCATCAACAAGACAATTAGTAAGAAGTGTTGGAGAGGTTGTGGAGAAAAAGGAACCCTCGTGCACTGTTGGTGGGAATGCAGACTGGTGCAGCCGTTACGGAAGGCAGTGTGGAGGTTCCTCAAAAAATTACGAACAGAATTACCATATGACCCAGCAATCCCTCTCCTGGGTATCTATGCAGAAAATCTGAAAACATTTATACATAAAGACACGTGTGCTCCACTGTTCATTGCAGCTTTGTTTACGGTGGCCAAGACATGGAAACAACCAAAATGTCCTTCGATAGATGAATGGATAAAGAAGCTGTGGTATATATACACAATGGAATACTATTCGGCGTTAAGGAAAGATGATATAGGAACATTTGTGACAACATGGATGGATCTTGAGAGTATAATGCTAAGCGAAATAAGTTAGACAGAAAAAGCAGAGACCATATGATTTCACTGGTATGTGGTATATAAATCAAAACCAATAAAAGAACAAGACAAACAAATGAGAAACAAAAACTCATAGACACAGACAACATTTTAGTGTTTACTAGAGAGTAAGGGGGGTAGGGGTGGGTGATGAGGATAAGGGGGATGAAATATATGGTGATGGAAGGAGAACTGACTCTGGGTGGTGAACACACAAAGGGATTTGTAGATGATGTATTACGTAATTGTACACCTGAAGTCTATGTGATGTTACTAACAATTGTCACCGCAATAAATTAAAAAAAAATAGATGAGACAATCTTAAATAAAATGCAATACTACTAAAAAAAAGGGTGCTCAAAGATCTCAGTGAGAAGTTCAACAGAGACAGGAAATGTAAAAATGGAGATAGAAAACATAAAAATGAACTTGTCAGAAATGAAGAATGCAGTAACTGAAATGAAATATACAGTAGAGAGAATCAACAGTAGATTAGATGAAGTAGATGATTGAATAAGTAATTTAGAAGTTAAGGTAGCAGAAAATACCTAATTAGAACAGCAAAAAGAAAAAAGAATCAAAAAAGTGAGGACAGTTTAAGGGGCCTTTGGGACAACATCAGGCATACCAACATTCCCATCATAGGGGTACCAGAAGGAGAAAACAGAGAGCAAGTGATTGAAAACTATTTGAAGAAATAGTGATGAAAAACTTCCCTAACCTGGCAAAGGAAATAGACATACAAGCCCAGGAAGCACAGAGAGTCCCAAACAACATGAACCCAAAGAGGCCCACACCAGGATAAGTCATAATTAAAATGGCAAAGGTTAAAGACAAAGAGAGACTCTTAAAAGCAGCAAGAGAAAAGCAGTCACTTACATACAAGGTAGCTCCCATAATACTGTCAGCTGATTTCTCAAGATGAACTTTCAGGCCAGAAGGAATTGGCAAGAAATATTGAAAGTGATGGCAATTCAGGGCCTACAACCAAGATTACTGTACCCAGCAAGGCCACCATTTGGAATTCAAGGACAGATAAAAAGCTTCACAGACACAAAAAAGCTAGAGTTAATCAACACAAAACCAGTATTTTTAAAAAATGTTAATGGGTCTTCTTTAAGAAGAAGAAGACAAAAAGATAAAAAATACGAATAATAAAATGCCAATAACTACATATCTATCAACAATTACTTTCAATGTAAATGTATTAAACGCTTCAATCAAAAGACAGAGGGTGGCTAACTGGGTACGAAATTAAGACCCTTACTTATGCTGCCTATAAGAGACTCACTTCAGATCAAAAGACTCACACAGACTGAAAGTAAAGGGATGGAAAAATATATTTCATGAAAGTGGAAACCAAAACAAAACAAAAAAAAAGCTCAGGTAGCAATACGCAATAATTATACCAGAACAAAATAGGCTTTAAAACAAAGCTATAACAAAAGACAAAGAAGGACCTAGTAATTCCACTTCTGGGCATTTAACTGAAGTATCTCAAAACACTAATTCAAAAGACATAAGCTTCCATATATTTATTGCAGCATTATTTACAATAGGCACGATCTGGAAGCAACCTAAGTGTCCACCAATAGATGAATGGATAAAGAAGAGGTGGTACATATATGCAATGGAACATTATTCAGCCATAAAAAAGAATGAAATCTTGCCTTCTGCAACAATATGGATGGACCTAGAGAATATTATGCAAAGTGAAATAAGTCAGACAGAGAAAGACAATACCATATGATTTCACTTACGAAAGGTTAGACAATTAAGTTCGTGAACATTCCACCATGTAAGTGCACAGTGGAAAGTTCATGAACTTAATTGTCTCACCTTCATATATGTGGGATCTAAAGAACAATAAATGAACAAACAAAATGGAAAGAAACACATATATTGTTGCCAGATGGGAGGGGGTTTGCAGGGATGGATGAAGGGGGTAGGGATTAAGATGCAGAAATTGGTTGTTACAAAGCAGTCATGGGGATATAAAGTACAGCAAAGGGAATATAGTCACTAATATTTTCATAACCATGTATAGTGTCAGATGGGTAGTAGACTTATTGGGGTGATCACATTGCAAGTTAGAGAAATGTCTAATCACTATGTTGTACACCTGCAACTAATTTAATATTGTATGTCAACTCTAATTGAAAACTAAAAAAATATTTTAAGAAAAGTTAAAGTATCATAATAAGGAACCCACAGAATGTTGTACCTTCACCTATAGTATCTTTTACCCTCCTCCCCCAACCCCTATAGACAGTGATTCTATATGAAAATGAAAGCACATATCTATATTTTTATCACTTTCTTACACCAGCGGCATCATACTATATATATAGTTCCTCACCTAATGATACACCCTACAGATCTTTCTATATCAGTGTAGTGAGAATGTCCTCATTTTCTTTTAAAGCTGACGAGCATCCTACAGTGGGAATGTTAACACTATTATTTATTTCACTCGTTCTGTTTCATAGACCCTAGAATTGCTCTAGTCTTTCTATTGGTCTATTTTTAAACTTTTACATATTTTATTTAGAAATTGCTTTAGTGGAGATTCTTGCTTGTAAGTGGCAGGAATTCAATTTAATTATCTTCAATAAAAAATGGGACACTTATACTATTGAGCAGTGACTCAGTCTTTCCTCCTTTTTCCCCATTCAAACTACTATGAAACCTTTGCTTTTACAACACACACCTGACCTTTACTTCCCTTTTTTACCCATTAGCCCAATACAATTCAAGTATCAGTGCTTGGAACCTCCTTGATCTTAAAGACAGAGTCAAGCCCAGGGATCATGTTGATGCCTTCCTGTAAGGTGGCCATCCAGGTATTTCCTAGCACGCCTACATAAAGGTCTTTTTTAGACAACCATAAAAATAAGAACACAAAATTAAAATATTCTCATAGAGATCTCTTATTCTCCCAAGACCATATTTGGAATCCTAAGTGAAGCAAACACTGGACTTCAGTATATGTTTCTAGGAATATTTTAGGTGGAAAACTAGGAGTCTGCTAACAGAGAGCAAGAGAGAGCTTGATTCAAGACAAAAATAGGCATTCCTGAAGAATGACCATTAAAAGCATTGTCACTATTAAGAAGTTTCCCAGGGAGTGGGGATAATCTGCACTTCAGATACTGATAGATAGGACAAGGGTCTCAAGATCTGGGCAGTACTTACTAAATGCTATTCTTGGTAAATGCTAAAATGTAGCACAGTATTTTGCAGACCAGTTGCAATTGGATGAGTTTGACCTGAACCCCAACTGGATAACTGTAGCCAATTGCAAAGAAAAAAATCAACATGTAATTAACTAAATAGTGTATATAAGCAATGGCTGAGTGCCTCCCTTACAGGAGACAGAGTTTGGGATGTGAATCCTATCTCCTTTACTTGTTGCAAGTAAACAAAACTACCTAATGACAACTACATCTCATGCTTTCTTTTTTTTAAAGATTTTATTGTGGAAGGGGAACAGGATTTTATTGGGGAACAGTGTGTACTTCCAGGATTTTTTTTCCAACTCAAGTTGTTATCCTTTCAATCGTAGTTGTGGAGGGCACAGCTCAGCTCCAGGTCCAGTTACCATTGTTAGTTGCAGGGGGCGCAGCCCACCATCCTCTGCAGGAGTCGAACCGGTAACCTTGTGGTTGAGAGCCCACTGGCCCATGTGGGAATCGAACCGGCAGCCTTCGGCATTAGGAGCACGGAGCTCCAACCACCTGAGCCACCAGGCCGGCCCCACATCTCATTCTTGAACACAACACCCCAAGAGGCGAACCCTTTGAGTTCAGTAACAATACTTTAGCAAGTTGGGAAGTCTACTGCTACTGCCAGATATTAGTTTCGTGGGTGGAGCAGTTGTCCTGGTCTGCATCTAAAAATTCATCCCACCCACTGTATGGAAAGCTATTTTTTAAAAGACATTTGAAAGGGCTGGAAAATAAGACCAATACAGAAAGAAAAAAGTGAAATGAATTGGTGCTATTCAGTTTGAAGACAAAAGGAATCAATTAGAGTCAAACATATGAATCAAGATGAAGAGGAGTTCATCTCAGTAGAAGGAAGAGAAAATAAGTGACCTTCACTTGCAGCTAGATTATGAATGAGGAAATACTCTCTGACAATTAGACCATTGAGCAATGGAAGAGGATTAGGAGTCCCTTGGCCTCAAGGTATAAAAGCAGCCATCTGTTTGTGTGTGGAAGCAGAATGATAATGAAAGAATCTTGGAGCACTTTTCAGCATTCAGTACACTGGTAATGTGTACGGCCCTCACTAAGGATTGAGGTAAACTGGAAAGGAACGATGGATACCTTTGGGGATTTGAAAAAGCAGACACAGTTTACGAAAAGGTTCACATCTCTTTCCCACATCCATTTTAACTGGTAAAAGATATAAATTACAGGCGTTTCATTTAGGAAATGGCTGGACCTCTTCTTAGAAGAGAGAGAATGACGAGTTCTGCTCTTTTGTTTACTCTTAAAAGCAACTGTGGCAAGTTTCATGTTCTCGCTTAATTGAATGAAGTACCTGGGATTAACCTTATCTGAAAGACATACAACTTGACATTTTGTCTGTTTGGGTTTCTTTTCCCCCAAAATCAACCCTTGTGGCATATACCTGTGGTGATCTTGTTTCCTGAAAAAGAATTGTAACACATGGCTTGAGAAGGACATGCTTGGGAATATTAGTATGGATTCTTCCACTTATTCACTCGATAATTATTCACTCTGCACCTACTACACACCAAGCACTATTCTAGCAACTTGGAAAACAACAATGAATCAAATATACAAAGTCCCTTCCCTCCATGGAACTTATATTAATGTGAGGGGAGAAAGATGAAAAACAATAGATATTTAAAAATAAGTAAATCGTACAGTATATTAGATTATAAGTGCTATTGGAAAAAGAAAAGGCAAGCCCGTGCAAGGTAGATCAGGCATGCTGCCATGGAGCAGGAAGTAGGTTTGCAGGATTAAGTAGGGCGGTTAGCACAGACCCCTATGAGAAAGTTACTTTTGTTCAAAGACCTAAAGGAGTGACGTAATTAGCCAGGTGGAAATCTGTGGGAAAGAGAGCCCTAGGCCAGGGGGACCACCAATGGAAAGGCCTTGAAACAGGAGAATGCTGGTGTGTTCAAAGAACAGGAAGAAAGCCAGGGTGGTTGGAGAGGCGGGAGCCAGATGAAGAGTAGAAGAAGAGGGGCAGATCAAGACGGTCTTATAGATCGCAGGAAGGGCTCTGGCTTGTACTCTGATAAAAATGGACTCATTGGTGGGTTTTGAGCAGAAGAGTGTCAGATCTGATTTATGCTTTTAAAAGATTGCTCCAGGGGCGGCCGGATGGCTCAGTTGGTTAGAGTGCGAGCTCTTAACAATAGGGTTGCTGGTTCGATTCCCACATGGGCCAGTGAGCTGTACCATCCACAACTAGACTGAAGACAATGAGCTGCTACTGAGCTGCCGGTGGGGAGGCCAGATGGCTCAGTTGGTTAGAGTATGGGCTTTTAACAGATTGCCACTTCAATTCCTGCATGGGACGGTGGGCTGCAGCCCCTACAACTAAGATTGAACATGGCACCTTGAGCTGAGCTGCCACTGAGCTGCCAGTGGGCGGCCAGATGGCTCACTTGGTTAGAGTGTGAGCTCTTAACAACAAGGTTGCAGGTTCAATTCCCACATGGGATGGTGGGCTGCGCCCCCCTCCACAACTAGACAGAAAATGGCGATTGGACTTGGAGCTGAGCTGTGCCCTCCACAACTAGATTGAAAGACAATGACTTGACTTCGAGCTGATGGGTCCTAGAAAACACACACTGTTCCCCAATATTCCCCAATAAAAATTTTAAAAAAAGAAGGCTCTGGCTGCTGTGTTCAGAATCAACTGA
Organism: Rhinolophus hipposideros; assembly: GCF_964194185.1. Taxonomy (NCBI): domain Eukaryota; kingdom Metazoa; phylum Chordata; class Mammalia; order Chiroptera; family Rhinolophidae; genus Rhinolophus; species Rhinolophus hipposideros. The sequence continues at coordinate 16,931,500 of NC_138046.1, forward strand.
AAGCAAGTGGGGAGCAGGGTTTCCACATCCACGAATTTGATTATCTCCGTTTAGTTCAATAAATGCATCCCCCAACAACACATTTCTAATTTCAGTTATCAATGCATACTAACCAAGTAATTGCCCAAAGTACAGATTGTGCTGATTGCTCTTTTCAAGCCCAAATCGTTGCATAAATAACAGACGTGCATCCTGATCAGTGACCGATCATGTCACTTCGTTCAAAGTGTGTTGGTGATGATGTTGGTGACTCGTTTTATTCAGTTTACGCACAGACAGCAAAGCATGTACTTGTGTCACCTTGATTCACAGTAATAAGCCCACGTGACATTTTGCAAAAATGGATAGGTAAAGAAATGGAAAATTATAATGCCGAAAGTGAAATTCAAATCAAAGCCATATGGAGTTATAGAAGAAATAGCTGACCAAGGGATGATGGCAACATTGACACTGGCACTATTCAAGAGACCCTAGATACCCAGCCAGAGGGAGTTAGTGAAGGTGAACTTTCTACGATAAATGAGGAAATTTGTGACAAGAAGGATAGATATCGCAAAGAAAGTGACACTAGCAAAAAAGATCACATTGAATAAATTCTTAGAGATATTTCAAAATATTGAAAGTGCAAGGGATAAAATCTTGGAAAGTGATCCAAACCTCAAAAGGAGTATGGCAATTACTGAAGTCACGAAAAGACGTTCTCTTGGTATTTTAAGTTATGGGAAGAAGGCAAGTACTGTTCAAACTACCCTTGGTAACTTTTTTACAAAGAAATGAAACACTCTAATTCTCAGTGTTTCTAATATTTTAAATTACAGTGTACTAAATAAACATTAATGTTACATTTTTAAAAATTCTCCTATACGCTTATAAAGAAATGGACAGTAAAAGAGATTTAACATTTTGACAAAAAATTTTAAACAGCAAAGAACTGCAGTTTTCCCCATTGATTAAGACTGCATTGCACTGTTTCCGCCAACAGTCATTTTCAACATCCCGCACTACCATGCACAGTGAGGACTGCCAGTATTTAGTGATAATGCCTAGATCAGGAGTTTGACCTTGAAAGTGAGTGGCTGCAGTAAAGCAGAGGTAATCTTGTACTTCTTTTCAGTAGAAATTCTAGAACCCTCAATAGCTGTGAGAGATTTCTATCAGTGACTTGTCAACATAACCAACTCAATAGCCTAAAGCTTAGTAGTGTGAAATGTGCCAGGAAGCCTTCTGTCCCTTGTTGCCATTGTACAGTAAAATGCTGCCATTAGAGACTTACTCCTTCAGGTTAAGCATTGCCCCTCTAGAATCATTTCAAAATATGGACCTGGAATGGTAACTATGTAAGGTGATGTATGAGTTCAGACAATTAAGTTCGCAAACTCTTCCTAGAAAAAGTGCTACATAATTCATTGCTGAATATCACCATGGTCACCTTCGAAGTACTCCCCTTGGGAAGCTATGCACCCACGCCAGTGCCTAGTCCACCCTTCAAAGCAATTTTGGAACTCTTTTTCTGCAATGGCCATCAGAGCTATCATCGTATGTCCTGAATGTCATCCCAATGACTTCCTTTCAATGTTTCCTTTATCTTTGGGTAAAGAAAGAAGTCATTGGGGACCAGATCAGGTGAGTAGAGAGGGTGTTCAAATACAGTTATTAGTTTACTGGCTAAAAATTCTCTCACAGACAGTGCCGTGGGAGCTGGTGCATTGTCGTGATGCAAGAGCCATGAATTGTTGGCAAAAAGTTCAGGTCATCTAATTTTTCCACACAGCCTTTTCAGTACTTCCAAACAGTAAACTTGGTGAACTGTTTGTCCAGTTGGTACAAATTCATAATGAATAATCCCTCTGATATCAATAAAAGGTTAGCAACATCACTGCAACAAGTTCACGGACTTAATTGTCAGACGTCATATGTGTTAACTAACCCTACTGCAATAATATTTTTAAAGTATATATGCATATCAAACAAAAATAAAATATGTAAGTAGAAAGATGATTACAGTAAGTAAAGTGCTCTAGGAGACCACAGGAAGAGAGGGGTTCTAAGGTTCCAGAACAGGCATTTAAAAAAAAAATAAATAAATCTTGCGATATGTAACAAAAGCCTTAAAAATTTTTGTTGTCTTTGACCCAGTAATTTCACTCCTTTTGAGAGAATTTATCTGAAGGCAAGTAGACAAAAAATTATGCACAGAATTGTTTATCATGTTATCTTTTACAATAAAGTTTCAAATAACAGTGGGGAAAGGTATTATACATGCAAATGATGCAAAATTTTGCATCCTTAAAAATATATGTATAAAGGTTGGGAATTTTCAATTGCTGAGAATTGCTTGAAGTCTAGCTGAAAAGAAGGTCTACAACTAAGGACATACAGAAGAAGCCACCTCGAGACTGGTAGGAGGATAGGAGATGCACAACGGGCTTGTCCTACACCAACATGTGACATTTAAAAAACGGCAGGGTTAAAGACAAAGAGAATCTTAAGCAGCAAGAGAAAAGCAGTTAGTTACCTACAAGGGAGCTCTCATAAGACTGTCAGTTGATTCCTCAACAGAAACTTTGCAAGCCACAAGAGATTGGTAGGAAATATTCCAAGTGAAGACAAACAAGGACCTACAATAAAGATTACCCAGAAAGACTATCATTTAGACTCAAATGACAGATAAAGAGCTTCTCAGACATGAAAAAGCTAAAGGAGTAAATCAACACCAAACCGGTGTTACAAGAAATATTAGAGGGACTTCTTTAAGAAGAAGAAGAAAAAAGATAAAAAATATGAATAACAAAATGGCATTACTACATATCTATCAACAATTACTTTCAATATAAATGAATTAAATGATCCAATCAAAAGGCATAGGGTGGCTGAATGGATAAGAAAATAAGACCCTTACATATACTGACTAGAAGTGACTCACTTCAAATCAAAAGACACATATAGACTGAAAATAAAGACATGGAAAAAGATATTTCATGAAAATGGAAATGAAAAAAAAAGCTGTTCTTTCATTTGAGACATGTTTGTTTGTCTCCCATTTTGACTGCCTACCTGTGTTTGCTTTTCTGTATTAGGCATGGCTTCTGTGTCTCCCAGTCTTAGTAGAGTGACCTTATGTAGTACCTGTCTTGTGGGGCCCAGTGGTGCAGTCTCCATGGTCATCTGAGCTGGGTACTCCATAAGTGTCCCTTGTGTAAGTTGTGTGTGCCCTCCTGTTGTAGTTGAGCCTTGACAGCTGTTGGCACATCAATGGAAGGGAATGGCCCTCAGGCGGATTGATTGTGGAGGAGCTCTTGTGCAGGGGATGACTCTATAAAGCAGGATTTGCTTGGGTGCCTTCCCAGGGCTCTGGTGCCTTTCCAGTGTGCCCTTTGGGTGTGTTGTTTCTGGAGGTGGTTGAGTGGTGCTCTAGTGTAGTCTGAAGCTGGCTTCCAAGTGTGTTCATTCTGAAGCTTCTTGGGAGGGACTCTGGTGCAGGCCATGGTCAGACCCTACCTGTGCTCTTCTCAGTGCCACTTGGTATGAGCTATAAAGTGATCTGCAGATGGTTGCCACTTGATCTGGTCTTGGAGGTGCCTGAGAAGCTAAGCTGGGAATTGAGGCCGGCTGCCACTAGTGCTGCACTTGGGGCTCCTAAGCATGAGATTTGGTGCACTCCAAGGCCAGATGATATTTGTTTGGGGTTTGTGAACCTTTGAGAAATTTTAGGAAAGTCTGCAGCATGAGCCAAGACAGGCTGCTTGCATAGAAAAGCCACTGGAAGCAGGCTGGATGGGCTCCCAAGTTGGGTGGGGTGGGGTCTCAGGAAATCACCAGGGCAGGGTGAAGAGTGTTAGCTAGGATGGTGGAGACTCAGATATGGTGCCTGCCTGTGTCTGCATACTGGGTTGGGGGTAGGACTCAAGAAAGGAACAATTGCTTCCTCAAGCATTGGTGTCTGGGAGAAAGCTGCCCCTCCAGCCCTCTCCCTGCAGCCAGACAATTTAGTTCCTCTCCGTATGTCCCTGGCGCCTTTTGAGCTGCTGCTCCAGTGCTGGAGCTCAGAGCAAGTTAGTCCATCAGTGAGTGAGTCTGTTCATCGGCCTTTTAAGAGGAGTGCCTGGGACTGCAGCTGCCCTACATCTCACTCAGCCACAATCTCTGCTGGTTTTCACAGCTAGAAGTTATGGGAACTTGTATTCCTGGTAGTGGAACACTGGGCTGGGGTGCCTGATGTGGTTGCCTTATGTGGGGGCCCCTCACTCTTCGGGGGGTGGTCCTCTGCAGTTGAAATATCCCTGCCAATTTTTAACCACCACACCTGTGTGTGTGTGTGTGTGTGTGTGTGTGTGTGACCAGCCCATTCCACATCTCTGCCCCTCTTACCAGCCTTAACGTGGCTTCCTCTGTATGTCCTTAGCTATAGGACTGCTGTTCATCTAAACTGCAGGCAATTCTCAGTGATGGTTGTTCTGTAATTTACTTATAATGTTGAAGTGGTCATGGGAGGAAGCAAGCACAGACAGCATTTACCAATTCCACTATCTTCTAAATTCATCACTTTGACTTTTGAACCATGTAAATGTGCTACTTATTCAAAACCATAATAATAGAAAATACAGCTATGATTTATTAAGGGGTGGGATCTGTTTCCAGTGAGCTAGAAAATACAACCCATCAATAAACTCTTCCCTTAGACACACTCTCTAGCACCATGTCTAGCATATGGTGTTTTTTCCTTTACAATTGAACACAGTCATCCACCTGAGAATGCCCAGCACAGCTGGTAGCCTCAAAAAGCTTGGCTCTTCTGAGAGCTGTTTGAATAAATCCAACCAGAAAGTAAATTATGTATGTTTTCAATCTGTAGTTGGAATTAGAGTGAATTAGAGTATTTAGATAAAATTTGAATCTCATTATTCCAGTTATTATACGGATAGTAATATTATATTTTTGTTAATCATATTTGAATAGGAAGAGACAACCAAAGTATTTTTCTATATTGAATTAATCTTCCTCAAACAAGGCAGGTAATAGTTAAGTCTAAGTCAGCTGTCATCATTTTAATATTACTCTTTTAGCTTCTTGTTGATTACTAAATACTTGAGTTTCATGGATAAATCTTGCTTTGTTAATTATACCTTAGTACCTAATTTTACAGTATTCATATTCATTTGGAACTTTGACTTTATCTATAGTAAGAATTCTTAATCCAGAATCCACAGGTAGAATTCAGAGGATCTATTACCTGGAGTAGAAAAAAAACCTTATATCTTCATTTCTAATAACCTTTAACTGAAATGTAGCAGTTCCTTTTGTTATGGTGAAAGAAAGAAACCAAAGTAACACTAGTAGCACCTGTGACTTTGTCTAGCCAGACAATCAGCTCTAATGCGTCTTTTAGAGCAAAAGTTAACATAAGACCTAGTATTTATTATATTACATTATGTTATATATATTATATTATTATATTATATTAATTATATTACTTATATTAATTATATTATATTATAAAGACCTAGTTTTATAGTAAAATAAGACCAGGTCTTATATTAATTTTTGCTCCAAAAGACTCATTAGAATTGATTGTCCAGCTAGGTCTTATTTTTGGGGAAACACGGTATCTCGTTACTGGTGTTGATATCTCAAAATACCATCATGCTCATCACTATTTCGAAATTATAATACTTATTAAATCTACCACTAGATCTTGTTCTTTATTAAGTTTATAAAGATATGGCTATACCTACTCTGTGCCTTGGTGTTCTCATTGGCAGAGTGGGAATAATAACAGTGCTTAGCACATAGAACAGTACTTGGCACAGAGTGCTCAATTCATGATATCAATTCCTATTGAACATATTATTTGTTTGCACTTCATGACACATTTGCGTATGGTCTACACAGTATAATCTGTGGACTTTACTACTTACCAGCTGTTCAAGTTTTTGTAAGGTCTTTAAGCCTTAGTGTCTTCATCCGTAAAAGGCAGATAATAATGTGGGATGCCTAACAGACAATGAAGAGTCAGAGAGAAGTAAGTTCTCCTGTAACAATGATGGCAGCCAATACAGGGCCTTTAACAAGCACCAGGCAGTGATCCAACATATTACAGACATTCGACCATTTAACCTTCACACAAACCTAAGAGGTAGGTACTCTGATTGTCCCCATCTTGCAACTGAGGAAGCAGGCCCAGAGAAGTTAGAACATGTGCCCAAAGTGATTCTGCTGGGGCATGGCAAAGCTGGGACTGGAGCCCTGACAGTGTCCCAGAGTCCGTGCTTCTAAAGGCCTCACTCTGCCATCCTCTACTCTCTGCATTTGTGCTTTAAGGCAACATCGGTGGACTTTCTTCCTTAAAGACACGGACTATATCTGTTTTTCCCTCCTTACTAAGTGAGAATACATTTGATTATACCGAAAAAAAATTTCTGAATCTTAAAAAAAATATATGGCTATATTTATATCTATCTACCTATGTAAAACTATATTATAAATTTTCAAATCGCTGGATAGCTTTTCCTATGTGGTTGTCTCCTTGGTAATCCTATGTATTTTATTTTTCCAATGCTAAAACTAAAAAAGTTTTCTAAGAAAATATAGTCATAAATGTCCATGACCTTGCTTTAGGCAATGATTTCTAAGACATGATACCAGAAGTACAAACAACTATAGAAAAAAATAGGTAAGTTGAACTTCATCACAATTTAAAACTTTTGTGATTCAAATGACACCATCAAGAAAGTGAAAAGACAACCTACAATATGGGAGAAAATATTTGCAAATCTTATGTCTGACAAGGGACCTGTATTCACAACATATTACAAACCTCTTACAAACCCATAATAACAGACTCAATTAAAAAATGGACAAAGCATTTGAATATACATTTCTCTAAAGATATGGCCAATAAGCACATGAAAAGGTGCTGAATATCATTAGTCATTAGGGAAATGCAAATCAAAACCACAATGAGATACTACTTTACACCCACTACGATAGCTATAATTTTGGAAAAGTCAATAGCAAGTATTGGTGAGGTTGATAGGAATTGGAAGCCTCTGACACTGCTGGTGAGAAGTAAAACAATGCAGTCACTTTGAAAAACAGTTTGGCAGCTCTTCAAAAGACCAAACATGGAATTACCATGTGATCCAAAAATTCCACTCTTATGTATATGCCTAAGAGGAATGAAAATACATGTCCACACAAAAACTGTACATGTATGTTCACAACAGCATTATTTATAATAGCCAAAAGGTGGAAAAAACCTAAATATCCATCATCTGGTGAATACATAAAATGTAGTCTATCCGTACACTAGAATATGATTCAGCCAAATGAGCCAGACACAAAAAGATAAATATTGCATGATTGCATTTATATGAGGTAACTACAACAGTCAAATTCAGAGACAGAAAGCAGAATAGAGATTATCAGAGACTAGTGGGAGAGGGGAATGGAGCGTTACCATTTAATGGGTACAGATGATAAAAAAAATTCTGGAGACAGATAATGGTGATGGTTGTACAAGAATGTGAATGTACTTAATGTCATTGAAATGTACATTTAAAAGTGGTTAAATTGGCCAATTTTAAGTTATGCGTATTTTACTACAGTAAAAAAAAGGAATGAAGTATTGATACATGCTATAGCATGGAAGAACCTGGAAAACATGAAAATGGGAGAAGCCAGACACAAAAGCTGCATATCATATCATCCCATGTATATGCTATACCCCAAATAGGTACATCTATAGTGATAGCGTGGGCAGAATCTCCACACTATTACACTGAGGAAGTGTAGAACAGTGGCCTGTTTCTCCCTGAGGGACACCTCTGCAGACACACTTGGGGAGGTAATAACCCCAGATCGCTTTTGTTTGCTTGCCCTCTCAGCATGGAACCTATGAGTGAGCTGGGACAGAGGCGATCAGAGCCCCAGTATTCTCAGCCTGTCATGCCTGAGGCAGAGCCCTTGCCCTACAAGTGGGAGCTAACGAGGGGAAGAGGACACCAGTTCTCTTGGCTGCACCTCCCTGAATAGTGGGTCTGCAACGTGGGGGGGGGATTAGAGTTGCTACCAGCCTGCCTTCCCGATTGTGAAACAGTAGCCCTAGACCAGGAGTTGGGCAGAGCCCCCTTCTCAGTTTCCATCACTTCCCTGGGGGTGGGTGGGGGGGTGGGAGCAGGTTTGGTGTAAATGCCACAGACTTTCATGGTTCTCACCGAGATTTAATAGGTTTTTTTGAATAAATGTTTCTCCATTTTCTTTATGCCTTGAGACAGACAATTCCCAGAGACTTTAAATGTTTGTGTGTGTTTTTATAAAGTAATTTTCACCCATTAAATGGTTGTTTTGCTGGGGAGAATGTCTGCCAAGCTCTTCACACCACCATTCCAGATATTATCTTGCAAATTTTTAAAAATCTCTTCCATTTTTCTCGTCTAATTACATCAGCCAGGTATGTCCAGAATAATGTTAAAGAGCAATACTGGACATCCGGGTCTTGTTCTGTGCTTTAAAGAAAACAGGTTTAATTTTAAAGTCTAATTGCATCGGGTCAAAATTTCAACACCCTGCCTTGGGGAGCCTCATTCGCTGGGTTTTCACAGTTTCTTAATTACGTCCTGTTCCTTGCACCACGAGAAGAGGAGCTCCTTATTGGTGTGGTTTGTTCCCAAGTGTAAGGAGACAGCTCCCATGACACTGCTTGCTTCTGGTTTGACCTCAGGCGACTTCTGGCTTAAAGGTTAGGTTGTCCGGCCCGTAAGCACGTCTTAAAGTGACCAAAGGCTGGGGCTGCCTATGCATAGCTTAGGAGAGCCTGCTTTACAAATCTGACCTTTCTCTTCTGCCCTGTCAGTCTATTCCTCTCTGCTGGTATTATTCCGTTGGCATACAACATGCTCAGGTTCTAAGTAGCCGGAAATAACTTTCCCTTATAACTGCCACTCTTGAGTTACCGTCACCTGTCCCTCTGCTTTCAGGGTCCATGCTGAAAGAGTTGTCTTTCCTTTATGTCTCTGCTGCCCCACCTTCACTCACTACTTAGCCTCTTGCTTAATTCATCCCTAATTCTCGGCTGTCTCTAAAACTGACCTCCTAATGGCCTCATCTCTGTCTTCATTTTCCAGATCTTTTTACTGCATTTGACCCACACAACCACACCTTCCACTTTCAAATCATTTTCCCTCTTGGCTTCATTGACAGTGCATTCTCTATCCCGCTCTGTCCATTCCTTCCGGTTCCTGTGCTGAATTTCTTCCCAAATTCTCAGTACGTGCAGCTTCTCCTGTATTCTGTCTGCCCTGTTGACTTCATCCTCCCAGAAATCCTGGGAAAGTATTATCAGTGTTTTGTGGTTAGATCCTAAAAATACATAACTTGGCATCTGACATCTCTCCTGAGCCCACCCTTGTTTCTTAACTGCCTCTTGAACATTTCTACTTCCATACTTCATCCAGAAAAGGGTAATGAGTACGTACCACTTGCTACATATTTTGCTGGGTATTAATACTTTATATACATTCTTCCACTTACTATGGTCACTATATCTCAAACCAAACTCATTATTCCCCTCTATGCCCAAACCAATTCTTTCGCCTTATATTTCTGCTAATCATGTCATCATTGCCCCATTCGGTCACACGGGGGATTTTAGAGTCATCCTCAACTTCTTTCTCTTCTTCTCTGCCCACATCTACCCAATGGTCCCATCTGGCACTGCCTTTTCATTACCTGCCATCGGCCATTCTCCTTTGTAGATCATTTTCTGCCACCCTAATCTAGGCACCTCAATTTATTAGGTTGGTGCAAAAGTAGTTGTGGTTTTTGCAATTATTTTTAATCTTTTAAATTGTAATTACTTTTTAAACAATTTTTATTGGGGAATATTGGGGAACAGTGTGTTTTTCCAGAGCCCATCAGCTCCAAGTCGTTGTCCTTTAGTCTAATAGTTGTGAAGGGCGCAGCTCACTGGCCCATGTGGGAATCGAACCAGCAACTCTGTTGTCAGAGCTCGCACTCTAACCAACTGAGCCTTCCAGCCGCCTGAAACCGCAATTACTTTTACACCAACCTAATACTACTGAACTGGTTTTGTGATCTCTAGTCTCACCTACATTTCCATTTGCACTGTCCAATCCTTTTATCCATCTTCCTCTAAGGCAAGTTCCATCCATCCCGAGGCTCCGTTTCCCCATCTGTAAGTGAAAAGATTGGTTGGATTATTAATAGATGCTCCCAACTTTTTCACCACCCAAGACCTCTTTTGTTTTGTTAACCTGTGAAGCCCATCATTAGACAGTTTTTTTTCTAATGTTAAAAGTTTCATTTGTTAAGAAACAATTACCTTGTCTTCCCATTAAAAAAAAATCCATCAGACTTTCATAACTGCCAATCAATGCTTCTGATCAGTGTCCCAGTTGGATTCAATCTAGGCCAAAACAAATAATACTGACATTGTAGTTGATCTGTACAACTCTATTATGGAGAAACGCATGGTTCCCTTCAGTCTTTCTGAAATCTTGACAATCCCTCCAGAACGCCCAGTGTGGTTGCCAGGACCCTCTGGCTGGCGACCATTGGGTGAGTAATCTCTAAGGAATCTTCCAGCCCTGCAGGTCTGTGATTCCTAAAATTCAGCACTGATCATGTATCTTCCCTGTTGATTATTCTGTAAGGGCTCCCCATTGCCTCTTGAATTAACTATAAACTACTTAGCCTGGAATTCAAAGCCTGCCAGGCTTCAGTCCTAACATAATGTTGTTTTTTTCAAATTGCGAGCTGACAGCCGTGCTTGCATGAGCAACGAACTATTAAGCACAAGCATACACACAGAGTTTACTGTTCTAATCACAAATAAAACTGACAACAAAGTTAATCTGACACATATTTAATGATATACCTAATGGTTATTGTGTTGGGTGGTAATTAGTCATAAATGGTAGGCAGTTCGCATAAATGATTGTAATTAGTATTACTTTTCCACACTCAGTCCAATTTTTCCAGTTTCCTTCCATACTATTAGTTCTTCAGCATCCCTAATCAGCATCCGTGCTGACAATTTTCGCTGATACCATGTACCGTTTAATCATGATCATCACATACATACACACACTCTTCCATACATTATGAGACAAAAGGTCCTGGGTCTTCCTTTTCAGCAGCTGAGGTTTGGCTGTGCCCCCACCTCCACTGTCTCCAGCCTCCTAGGACTGAGGTCCTCATGATAGGGTCACCTGCTTTGTCTCCTTCCTCCTGCCCAGCCCCCAACCCCGAAGCCCAAGGCCTCTTCTACTCATCCCCATACGTGGGGTGCTCTGACTGGCTCATCTCTATTTCAACTTCAAAAGGCTGAGGCTGCAGAAATGCAGTCCCTTACAACTATATTGCTTCAGAGAGAGACGACGAGAGGCTACAGTGTGTTCCCCCAGTTGTGTTGGTGGAAAGGGGAAGGCCAGTAACAGAAGGGCCTTTCAGGGTTGTTAGTACTGGATAAAAAGCATGATAAAGGGACATGGCAGACACTGGGGGCTCAGAGAGGAGAAATGCAGTGACACTGGAATATGGTCATAGCTGAAACTTTATAATTCCAAACACAGGTATTAAAATGAAGGCAAATAGGATGTCAATTATGCAGTTATTTGAAAACATTCAGGTGATTTTTTTAAAGTCACTACTCATATTTTCTGTTTATATGCAAAGCTTTCTGAACCACAAGTCATGAGAGCAGGATAGGGTTATTGGGCATGTTGCCCTCACTGGCTCACTGTGTGGCTCACTGTGGAAAGCCAATGGCCTCTCCAGTTCTGCATCCATAAAATGGGTTTTCACCCCAGTGGTGTTGCTGTTTGGCTAGGTGCCCAGCCTCAAAACCTTGGAAATGTCCTCAATGCCCGTCATGCACTTCTCATCTTATTGGCCAACAAGTCTTATACACACTGGTTCCTAAATAACTTGAATTAATTTGCCCCTCCCCATCTCTACTGCCAGCACCTTACTTCCGGCCACCATCATGTGACATTCTGGATCACGGTGATAGCCTTCTACCTGGTCTCATTTCCTTTCATGCTATTTCAAATCATTCTCCTCATGGCACCTAGAGGAATCACTTTTTAAATTCACGTAAATTTGCATAACATAAAATTAAGCCTTTTAAGTGTACAGTTCAAAGGCATTTGGTACATTCCCAATATTGTGCAAACATAACCTCTAACTCCAAAATATTTTCATCACCCCAAAAGGAAACCCCATGCCCATTCCCTACCTATTCTCCATTCTCACTACTCATTCTTCCTCCCCGCAACCCCTGGAAACCACTAATCTGCTGTCTGTATCTATAGATTTGCCAATTCAATAAATGGAATTATACACTATGTGAGCTTTTCTGTTTGGTTTCTTTCACTTAGCATAATATTTTTGAGGTTCATCCATGTTGTCACATGTATTATATACAACATTGCTTTTTATGGCTGAACAATATTCCATTGGACAGATATATCACATTTTGTTTATCCAGTCATCAGTTGATAGATACTTGTTATTGTTTTCCCTGATGTAAATGTAAATAGTACTGAGATGAACATTTGTATACATGTATTTTTTATTAATATTGTTTTCAATAATTTTGGGTATATAGCTAGGAGTGGAATTGCTGGTTCATACGGTGCTTGTAGGTTTAACATTTCGGGGACTTGGCCAAAGTGTTTCTTTCCCAAAGCAACTACACCATTTTACATTCCTACCACCAGCTTGTTAGACATTTATTTATATTCCTTGGAGAAATGGCTATTTAAGTCCTTTGAATAATCTTTAACCAGGTTATTTTGTCTTTTTGTTGTTGAGTTCTAAGAGTTCTTTAGATATTACAGATACTGGACCCTTAATAAATACATGATTTTCAAATATTTCCTCCTATTCTGCAGGTTGTCTTTTCACTATATTGATAGTGCCCTCTGAAGCACAAAACTTTTGATTTTTATGAGTTCTGTTTATCTATTTTTTCTTTTGTTTCTTGTGTTTTGATGTTATATCTGAGAATCCATTCCGAAATCCAAAGTCACAAAGATTTACCCCGAAGTTTTCTTCTAAAGTGTTATACCATTTGTTCTACATTTAGGTCTTTGACCCATTTTGAGTTATTTTTTGTATACAGTGTTAAGTACGGGGTCCAACTTCAATCTTTTGCATATGGCTATTCAGTTGTCCAGGCACCATGTGCTGATAAAATTATTCTTCCCTAATGGAATGGTTTTAGGACCCTTATAAAAAACCAATTGACAATAGATGCATTAATTTATTTCTGGACTCTCAATTCGATTCCACTGGTATATATGCCTATCTATTTGCCAGTGCCACACTGTTTTAATTAGTGTAACTTTGCAGTAAGTTTCCAAATTAAGAAGTTTCAGTCATCCAATGTCACTTTTGTTTTTCAAGATTGTTTTGGATATCTGGGGTGCTTTGCAATTCCACATAACTTTTAGGATCTGCTCTTTCATTTCAGAAAAAAAAATCATGGGATTTTAATAGACATTGCATTGACTCGGTAGCTTGCCTTGGATAGCACTGCCATTGTAACAATATTAAATCTATCAATTCATGAACATGGGGCACTTTTCCACTTATTTAAGTTTTCATAATTTCTTTAAAAAATGTTTTGTAGTTTTTAAAGTATAAGCTTTAAACTGCTTTTGTTAAATTTACTCCTAAGTATTTTATTCTTTGTGATGCACATTTAAATGGAATTATCTTTATAATTTCATTTTAAGATTGCTCATTACTAGTGTGCAGAAATTCAACAGATTTTGCGGTGTTGATTTTGTATACTCCAACTTTGTTGAATTCATTTATTAGTGGTAATTTTTTGTAGATTTTTTTTATATAAGATCACATCATCTGAAAATTGAGTTCCATTTATTCCTTTCCAGCTTGAGCATCTTTTTTTTTTCAATTCTTGCCTAACTGTCCTAGTTAAAACTTCCAGTACAATGTTGAACAGAAGTGATAGTGGGTACCCTTCTCTTGTACCTGACCTTAGTTGGAATGCTCTCAGTCTTTCAAAACTGAATATTATGTTAGCTGTGGGTTTTTCACATATGGCCTTTACCATGTTGAGAAACTTCCCTTTATTTCTTGTTATTGAATTTTTTTTATAATGAGAGAATATTAAGTTTTGTCACATTCCTTTTCTGTGTTGACATGTGATTTTTTTCCCCTTTGTCTATTAATGTGGTACATGACATTGAATAACTTCTATATGTTGAACTACCCTTGCATTTCTAGGATAAATCCCACTTGGTTACAGTGTACAATCCTTCTAAGATGCTGCTGAATTTAGTTTGCTGGTACTATGTCGAGAATTTTTGCATCTATATTCATAAGGGATATTGGTGTATAGTTTCCTTGTGCTGCCTTTGTATGGCTTTGGTATCAGGGTAATGCTGGCCTCATACAATGAGTTAGGAAGTGCTGACTTTTCATCTATTTTGTTGAAAGGGTTTGAGAAGAATCAATGTTAATTTTTCTTTCAATATTTTGTAGAATTCACCAGTGAGGCCATTTGGTCCTGGGCTTTTCTTCATTGGGATGTTGTTTACTGATTCTAGCCCTTTATTTGTTATAAGTCTATTCATATTTTGTATTTATTCTTAAGTTAGTTTTGGTAGTTTGTGTACTAGGAATTTACCCATTTCATATAGGTTATCTAATTTGTTGGCATGTAATTGTTCACAGCATTCTCTTATACTCTTTTCTGTTTCTGTAAGGTCGGTACTAATAATGCCACTTACATTTTTAATTAAATTTATTGGGGTAACATTGGTTAATAACATTATATGTTTCAGGTGTACAGTTTAATAATAAATCACTGTGTACTCACCACCCAAAGTCTAGTCTCCTTCTGTCACCATATATTTGACTCTCTTTACTCTCTTCATCTTCCTCCTTGCTAAGTGAAATTAGTCAGATGAAGAAGGACAAAAACCATGATTCATGATTCATTCATGATTTTAGTAATTTGAGTCTTCTCTCTTATTTTCCTGGTCAACGTAGCAAAAGGTTTGTCAGTTTGTGGAATTTTTCAAAGAACCAACTTTTGGTTTTCTTAGTTCTTGCTGTTGTTTTTCTATTCTCTCTTTTAATTATCTCTAATCTTTATTATTCCTTCCTTCTTGTAGCTTTTGGTTTAGCTTGCCCTTCCTTTTCTGGTTCCTTAAGGTGTAAAGTTAGGTTACTGAATTGAGATCTTCTTTTATTATCAAGTACTATATTTCACTATGTATACTGTGCATTTTTTCCCCAAATTTGTGAGGAGAAAATAAGGATGCACATATACATGGGTAGTACTAATTCCATATCAACATAAATGTTTTTCTTTTATTTATGCTTATGAGTTAAAAGTGTAACTCTAGAAAACAGTAACAATATTTGTATGCAAAATAATACCCTGGAATAAAATAATCGGTTTTGTTGAACTTATGACGAACTTGCAATAACAAAGAGTTCTTGGCCATGATGTGTAAATATTGTAAATGTTACTGGTACATAAAATTTGTTGTACTTTGTATCTGTTCCTGTGCTGTGTAATTGTTTGTTATAATAAAACTTATTGTACCATAATATGTTAAAAACTAATGCTAAAATTCCTTTATAATACAAAAAACAAGTACCTAAATGTAAACAAATAAAAATTTGAATTAGAAAATTAAAATGGGGATTCAATCAAAATGGTGGCATTAGGTGAGCCTCTGTAAATCTCCCCTGGAATTTACAACAAATAGAACAACTATAACTCCACAAAAGACGCCCTGCACAGAGACAGGCAAGACGAAGAGGCCCACTACTGAAGTCACCTAAAGGTGGGAGAATCGCTGGAGTGGGGGAGGAAGGAAGGGAGAAGTGCGGAGACGGAGCCACGCGGGCGCAGGACGCAGACCTAGCTCAGTGCTCCGAGCTCGCTGAATCCCGGAACTACTGCAGCTGTGGGAGAGGGAAGGACTCGGACTGCTAGGGCTCCGCATATGGCCCACAGGGCTGAGGGTGCAGCATATAACACGGCTGAACCCAATGCTCACAGCAGAGACTTCGGAGAACAGACTGAGGGAAGAAGGCAGAAAACGTGGTTTAAGCCCTCACTGCCGAGCGGAGAACGGAAGCCTTAGGCACGGAGACTAGCCGCCCCTCCCTACCCTCTCAGAGCTCGCCCCACCCCCACCTGCCCGGTGCTAGAAGCGAAAGAGTAGCAGTGTCAGATCAAAAGGACAGAATATTTGCTGTTCCGAGACCTGTGGACCGCACACACAGATTCGCAGCCCAACTAGTTCCGGCAAAGGGGAGGGAGCTGTGGAAGCAAGACCGGCTATGCTGGTGGTCGCTGACATTGCTCTGGGCCCCCTCTCACAACTCACCCCGCCCCTGGCCCCACCTATCTGCGCAGATCCCTGCAAGCGTAAACAGAACTGCTGAAACATAGGGAGTCTGAATCTGGTGCAGGAAGAGCTTTGGAACTTCAAAAGCTCTCCGCATACCCACACAAACACTGCGCCCTGTGACCAGATGAACTATTAACAGAGGAGAAGCCCGTCTCCCAAGGAATCCCCCCATTGTGTGAGAAGCTGGAACACTGCAGAGAAAACATAGCACTACCGTGTGAGAGAGAAAAAAAATGCTGCAGTCGGATAGAAAATAAAACATTCTACCCACAAGTACTGGAAAACAAAAGAAATACTTTTTCCTATCAACCTGTTGCAGAAGCCACTCCTGTAGATGTCTACGAAGAGAAATAATAAATCAGTAATTGCCATGAATAACCAAGGCACCAAGACAGCTCAGAAAGAAAGTGAAAAGTCTCCAGAAAAGGAACTTAAAGATATGGAAATATGGGACTTAAATGACAGAGAATTCAGGATTGCAGTTCTGAAAAAACTCAATGAGATGCAAGAAAACACAGAAAGGCAATTTAATGAACTCAGAAATGCAATCAAGAACAACATGAGCATTTTACAAAAGAGATTGAAATTTTAAAAAAGAACCAAATACAATTTCTGGAGATTAAGAACTCAATAGAAGAAATTAAGAATAAAATAACCAGCTTAGGTAGTACAGTTGACCAGATGGAGGAAAGAATCAGTGGCATCAAAGATAGAAACCTGGAAATGACACAGATGGAAGAAGAAAGACACTTGACAATTAAAAGAAATGAAAGAACTCTAAAAGAACTTTCTAACTCTATCAGAAAGAGCAATATAAGAATAATGGGCATACCAGAAGGAGAAGAAGGAGAGAAAGGAACACAGAATATATTCAAACAAATTGTTGATGAGAACTTCCCAAACTTGTGGACAGAACGGGATCCTCGAATCCAAGAAGCAAATAGAACACCTAATTACCTCAATCCCAACAGGCCTTCTACAAGGCACATTGTATTGAAGCTGTCTAAAATCAATGACAAAGAGCCCGCAGCTCTGCAGTTACAGTAGTGTTCTCCCGAGTTCCTGTGTCCATACCAGTGCCGCCCGGATGTCCTCCCAGAACCGCAACCCAGCCGCCGCCAGTGTACCCGCCGCCGGTAAAGGAGCCGAGCCCAGCGGGGGCGCCGCTTGAGGCTCCGTGGGCAAGAAGTTACAGCAGGAGCTGATGACCCTCATGATGTCTGGCGACAAAGGAATTTCTGCGTTCCCTGAATCAGATAACCTTTTCAAGTGGGTGGGGACCATCCATGGAGCAGCTGGCACAGTGTATGAAGACCTGAGGTATAAGCTCTCCCTAGAGTTCCCCAGTGGCTACCCTTACAACGCGCCCACGGTGAAGTTCCTCACGCCCTGCTATCATCCCAATGTGGACACGCAGGGTAACATCTGCCTGGACATCCTGAAGGACAAGTGGTCTGCCCTGTATGACGTCAGGAGCATCCTGCTCTCCATCCAGAGCCTACTAGGAGAACCCAACATCGATAGCCCTTTGAACACATATGCTGCCGAGCACTGGAAAAACCCCACAGCCTTTAAGAAGTACCTGCAAGAAACCTACGCAAAGCAAGTCTCCAGCCAAGAGCCCTGACCCGGGCTGTCCAGCGTCTCTCTCATTGTGCTGTCTTTCATTTCTTTCCTGAGATGGTCTGTCCTTTCCTTAATTTCTGTATAGGACTCTGTATCTAAAGCTGTAGTGTCATATTTGTTTTGTTTGTGTTTTTAAAGTAAGTCTCTGGTTGAACCCCTGTGGTGAACATATTAAATAAATACCTTTTGGTTTTAAAAAATAAAAATAAAAAAATAAAATCAATGACAAAGAAAGAATCCTCAAGGCAGCCAGGGAAAAGAAGACAGTAACCTACAAAAGAAAGCCCATTAGATTATCATCAGATTTTTCAGCAGAAACTCTACAAGCCAGGAGGGAGTGGAACCAAATATTCAAACTATTGAAAGAGACAAATCATGAGCCAAGAATAATATATCCAGCAAAGATATCCTTTAGATATGAAGGAGGAATAAACACCTTTCCAGACATACGGAAGCTGAGGGACTTTTCTAATACACAACCTGCACTACAACAAATACTAAAGGAGGCTATTCGACCACCAACAACGAGGACAATTTGTGGCAACTGAAACATAAAAAGGGGGAGAGTAAAGGCCTGAACCGGAATATGGGAATGGAGAAACTAAGCGTGCTGAAGAAAATGGAATACTCTAAATATCAAACTTTCTGTTACATAAACTTAAGGGTAACCACTCAAAAAAAATCTGGAAGTGAAATATATACTCTAATAAAAGACGAAACAGAGGGAAACATCATAGCATACCACCACACAGAAATAATAGACAACAACAAAAAGGCAAAGAAACAATGGAGGCACAGCCTTACCAGAAAACTAAACATTGAATGACAGGAAATCCTCACATATCAATAATCACCCTAAATGTAAATGGACTGAACTCACCAATAAAAAGGCACAGAGTAGCAGATTGGATCAGAAAAGTAAACCCAACCATATGCTGTGTCCAAGAGACACATCTCAGCTACAAGGACAAGTAGAGACTCAAAGCGAAAGGATGGAAATTGACACTCCAAGCAAATGGTATCCAGAGAAAATCAGGTGTAGCCATAATGATTTCAGATGAAACAGACTTCAGGGTGTAAAGGTAACAAGAGACAAAGATGGACATTTCATAATGGTAAAGGGGACTATACAAGAAGAAGACATAACAGTCATCAATATTAATGCCCCCAATCAGGGAGCACCGAAATATACCAAGCAACTACTAACAGAACTAAAGGAAGAAATTGACCAAAACGCAGTTATAGTAGGGGACTTAAATACGTCATTGACAGCTGTGGATACATCATCCAAACAGAATATAAATAACGAAATAGCAGCCCTAAATGACACGTTAGATGAAATGGACATAATTGACATTTATAGAGCACTTCATCCTAAAACATCAGACTATACATTCTTTTCGAGTGTACATAGAACATTCTCAAGGATAGACCATATATTGGGACATAAAATCAGCCTCAGCAAATTTAAGAAGATTGAAATCATACCCAGCATATTCTCTGATCACAAGGCTTTGAAATTGGATATCAACTGTGAAAAGAAAGCAGGAAGAAACACAAATACATGGAGATTAAACAACATACTTTTAAAGAACGACTGGGTCAAAGAAGAAATCAGAGGAGAGATCAAAAGATAGATGGAAACAAATGACAATGAAAATACATCCTACCAAAATTTTTGGGATGCAGCGAAAGCAGTTTTAAGAGGGAAATTTATATCATTACAGGCCTATCTCAGAAACAAGAAAAATTCCAAATAAATAACCTCATGTTACACCTAAAAGAATTGGAAAAAAAGAACAAGTGAAACCCAAAGTCAGCAGAAGAAAGGAAATAACAAAAATCAGAGCAGAACTAAATGAAATAAAGGACAAAAAGACAACAGACAAAATTAATGTGACAAAGAGCTGGTTCTTTGAAAAGATTAACAAAATTGACAAACCCTTGGCTAGACTCACTAAGATAAAAGAGAGAAGACACTAATTAACAAAATCAGAAATGAAAAAGGGGAAATTATCACGGACACCACAGAAATACAAAGGATCATCCAAGAATACTATGAAGGACTATATGCCACCAAATTCAATAACCTAGAAGAAATAGACAAGTTCTTAGAAACATATAGCCTTCCAAGGCTGAATCATGAAGAACTGGAAAATCTAAACAGACCTATCACCAGTAACGAAATTGAATCAGTCATCCAAAACCTTCCCAAAAGCAAAAGTCCGGGACCGGATGGCTTCACTAGCGAATTCTACCAAACCTTCAAAGAGGATCTAATACCAATCCTGCTCAAACTCTTCCAAAAAATTGAAGAAGAGACAGTACTCTCTAACTTATTTTATGAGGCCAACATTACCCTGATACCAAACCCTGGTAAGGACAACACAAAAAAAGAAAACTACAAACCAATATCTATGATGAATTCTGATGCAAAAATCCTAAACAAAATTCTAGCAAATCGAATACAACAATGCATTAAAAAGATTATTCATCACGACCAAGTAGGGTTCATCCCTGGGGCACAAGGATGGTTGAACATCCGCAAATCCATCAGTGTTATACATCACATAAACAAAATAAAGGACAAATATCATACGATTATATCAATTGATGCAGAAAAAGCATTTGACAAGATACAACATCCATTTATGATTAAAACACTTCATAAACTAGGTGTAGAAGGAAAATACGTTAAATCAATAAAGTCCATATATGACAAGCCCTCAGCTAATCTCATAATTAATGGTGAAGAACTGAAGCCCTTTGCTCTACGTTCAGGAACACGACAGGGCTGGCCCCTATCACCTTTGCTTTTCAACATAGTGTTGGAAGTCCTTGCCAGAGCCATCAGGCAAGAGAAAGAAATAAAAGGCTTCCAAATTGGGCATGAAGAAGTTAAATTATCACTCTTTGCAGATGACATGATGCTATACATAGGAAACCCTAACGACTCCATCCAAAAGCTATTAGAAGCAATCAATGAATACAGCAAAGTTACTGGCTACAAAATCAACGTACAAAAGTCCACTGCATTCCTATATACTAACAATGAAATCTCAGAAAAAGAAATACAAAAAACAATTCCGTTTACAATTGCAGCAAAAAGAATAAAATACTTCGGAATAAACTTAACCAAGGATGTGAAAGACCTATGTGCTGAAAACTATAAGACATTTTTGAAAGAAATTGAAGAAGACACAAAGAAATGGAAAGACATTCCGTGCTCATGGATTGGAAGAATCAACATAGTTAAAATGGCCATATTACCCAAAGCAATATACAGATTTAATGCCATCTCCATCAAAATCCCAATGGCATTTTTTAAAGAAGTAGAACAAAAAATCATCAGATTTGTTTGGAACCACAAAAGACCCTGAATAGCCAAAGCAGTCTTAAGAAAAAAGAACAATACTGGAGGTATCACACTTCCTGACTTTAACTTGTACTACAGGGCTACAATAATCAAAACAGCATGGTATTGGCAGAAAAACAGACACACAGACCAATGGAATAGAATTGAGAACCCAGAAATGAAACCACATAAATATGGACAGATAATTTTTGACAAAGAACAATGGAGAAAAGACAACCTCTTCAATAAACGGTGCTGGGAGAATTGGATAGCCACGTGCAAAAGAATGAAACTGGACTGCTATCTGTCACCATGTACCAAAATTAATTCAAAATGGATCAAAGACTTAAGCATAATACCTGACACAATAAATTGCATAGAAGAAAACATAGGTACTAAACTTATGGACCTTGGGTTCAAAGAGCATTTTATGAATTTGACTCCAAAGGCAAGGGAAGTAAAAGCTGAAATAAACAAATGGGACTATATGAAACTTAAAAGCTTCTGCACAGCCAAAGAAACCACCGACAAAATAAAGAGGCAACCAACTGAATGGGAGAAGATTTTTGCAAGCAGTGCCTCCAATAAACAGCTAATATTCAAATTATATAAAGGAACTCATGCAACTCAACAACAAAAAAACAAACAACCCAATGTAAAAATGGGTCGACGACCTGAACACACATTTCTCCAAAGAGGACATACAAATGGCAAATAGGCACCTGAAAAAATGATCAACATCACTAATTATCCAAGAAATGCAAATAAAAACCACAATGAGATATCACCTCACCCCAGACAGAGTGGCTATCATCAACAAGACAAATAGTAACAAGTTTGGAGAGGTTGTGGAGAAAAAGGTACCCTCATACACTGTTGGTGGGAATGCAGACTTGTGCAGGCACTAAGGAAGGCAGTGTGGAGGTTCCTCAAAAAATTACGAATATAATTATCATATGATCCAGCAATCCCTCCCCTGGGCATCTACCAAAAAAATCTGAAAATATTTACACATAACAACACGTGTGCTCCAATGTTCATTGCAGCTTTATTTACAGTGGCCAAGACATGGAAACAACAAAAATGTCCTTTGATAGATGAATGGATAAAGAAGTTGTGGTATACATACACAATGGAATACTATTTGGCGGTAAGAAAAGATGAAATAGGACAATTTGAGACACCATGGATGGATCTTGAGAGTATGATGCTAAGCTAAATAAGTGAGACAGAAAAAGCAGAGACCATATGATTTCACTGATATGTGGTATATAAACTGAAAACAACAAAGGAACAAGGCAAACAATGAGAAACAAAAACTCATAGACAGAAACAATAATTTAGTGGTTACTGGAGGGTAATGGGGAGGGCAATGGGAGATGAGGGTAAGGGTGATCAAATATATGGTGATGGAAGGAGAACTGACTCTGGGTGGTAAACACACAATGGGATTTATAGATGATGTAATACAGAATTGTACACCTGAAATCTATGTAATTTTCGTAACAATTGTCACCCCAATTGAACCGGTTGCTGGTTCAATTCCTCGACACCCGCAAGGTATGGTGGGCTCCGCCCGCTGCAACTAAGATTGAACATGGCACCTTGAGCTGAGTTGCTGCTGAGCTACTAGAAGACTCAGTTGATTGGAGCACCAGCTCTCAGCCACAAGGTTGCCAGTTTGATTCCTTGACTCCTGCAAGGGATGATGGGCTGTGCCCCCTGCAATTAACAAATGGCAACTGGACCTGGAGCTGAGCTGCGCCCTCCACAACTAAGATTGAAAGAACAATAACTTGACTTGGAAAAGTCTCAGAAGTACACACTGTTCCCCAATAAAGTCCTGTTCCTCTTCCCCAATAAAAGCTTTAAAAGAAAGAAGTTCCCAAACTATTTTAAACAGACTGTACCATTTTAGATTCCCACCAGCAACGTAGGAGACAGATAGGTCCTTGTGACAGCACAGTGATGTTGCACTGTGGTTTTAATTTGCATTTACCTAAAAGCTGGTGATGTTGAATGTCCATTCACGTGCTTTCTTGCCATCTGTATATCACTCTCCATAAAATATGTCTTCAGATCTCTTAAAACTGTCTACTTGGCATTGTTTGTGTTTTTAGTGTGAAGTTTTTAAAGTTCTTATACATTCTAAACACAAGTACATAATCAGATATGTGATTTGTAAATATTTTATCCCTGTCTATAACTTGTTCTTTCTTTCTCTTAACAGGACTTTAAAAAGCAAATTTAAAAAAATTCTGATGAATCCCAATTTACTATTTTCCTTGTATGTGTTGTGTGCCTTTGATGTCAAATATAAATTTTGTACTGAGTCCTGTTCCCATAGGTTTTCCCTGTGTTTTCTAAAAATGTTATAGTTTTACATTTATGATTCATTTGGGGCTAATTTTTGTTTAATGGGTGAGGTTTAGGTTAAACTTGATTGATTGATTGCCTATAGATATCCAACTGTTCCAGCACCATTTATTGAAAAGACAATCCAGGTATTAAATTGGGTACCTTCATGTAGGCCTCTTTCTGGATCCTCCATTCTGTCCTGTTCATCTGTATGTCTATCATTCTGCCAACCACGGCACTGCCAAGATTATGGCAGCTATATAGTCAGCCTTATTGTTAGCTAGAGACTTTCCTCCTAATTTATTCTTCTTTTCCAAGATTGTTTTAGCTATTTTAGGGCTTTCCATATAATTTTAGCATAAAAAAGCACATATCTACAATCAAACCTTCATGGGGTTTTGATAGGAATTTCATTAAACCTATAGAACTTAATTTGGAAGAATTAACCTCTTTATTATGTTGTGATTTCCAATCCAAGTACATAGTATGTCTCTCTATTTATTTAGGTGTTCTTTGATATTTTTCACCAGTACTTCTTAATGTTCAGCATATCGATCCTATACATGTTTTTCTTAACTGTTTACATATATACTTTATTTTCTTTGGAATGACTGTAAATGGTATTGTTTTCAGTTTCATTTCCATGTGTTCATTGTTAGCATTTAAAAATGTGATTCACTTTTTTGTGTGTGGGTTGATCTTATATCTTGCAACACTGCTGAACTCATTTATTCTAAGATATGTGTGTGTGTGTAGATTCCTTGCAATTTTCCATATATATAAAATCTTACAGTACATATATATTATATGTACATATAAAATCATGTTATCTGCAAATATTTCTTCCTTTTCAATCTGTATTTCTAGCACTTTTTTGTTGATTTCATCATTTTTGTACCAGGACAAGTTTGTTGTCTGTAAATAATGACAGTTTTAATTTTATTTCCAATGCAGACTCTTTTTATTTTGTTTTCTTGCCTTACTGCACTGGCTAGAACCTGTAATATAATGTTGCACAGAAGTGGTGGGAGCATAAATCCTTGTCTTATTTCCAAGTTTTAAGGGAAAGCATTCCGTGTTTCATTGTTAAGTATGATATTAGCTATAGGTTTGTCAAGTGGAGATAGTTCCTGTCTCTTCCCACTTTTTGATAGTTTTTATCATAAATATATGTTGGATTTTGTTAAATTCCTTCTCTGCATTGATTGATATGATTATATAAAAGTGGATAAAGCAGACATTCTTGCCTTGTTCACAGTGTAAGAGAGAAATCATTCAGATTTTCATCTTTAACTGTGATGAAGCATAGATACAGAGAACATTTTGAGGGTTGCCAGATGGGAAGGGAATTGAGTGCAAAAGTGAAAGGGAATAAGAAGTACAAACTGGTAGTTACAAAATAGTCATGCGGATATAAAGTATAGCATAGGGAATATAGTGAATAATATTGTAATAACTGTGTACGGTGTCAGATGGGTACTACATTTATCAGGGTGATCACCTCATAAGTTATATAAATGTCTAATCACTATGTTGTATAGCTGAAACTAATATAATATTGTATGTCAATTGAAATTGAAAAAAGTTATTTAAAAAAGGAAGGTGTAGGTTTTCAAAGATGCTCTTTATCTAGTTGAGTAAGTTTCATCTATCCCTTGATTGTTGAGTGGTTTCATTAGGTAGATATGTTGAATATTGTCAACTGTATTTTGTGTTTATTTTTTTTATTTTTTTAAAATTTATTGGGGTGACAATTGTTAGTGAAATTACATAGATTTCAGGTGTACAATTCTGTATTACATCATCTATAAATCCCATTGTCTGTTCACCACCCAGAGTCAGTTCTCCTTCCATCACCATATATTTGATCCCCCTTACCCTCATCTCCCACCTCTCACCCCCTTTACCCTCATAGACACAGACAATAATTTTGTGTTTATTAAGATGATCATTTTTTCCTTTATTTTATTCATGTGGTATATTACATTGGTTGGTTTTCCTATGTTGACCCAACCTTGCATTCCTGGGGTAAGTTCTACTTTGTCATGGTGTGTAAGTCTCTTTATACATTGCTGAATTTGATTTGCTAATATTTGTGGAGTATTTTTGCATGGAAAGACATTCCACATTCATGGGTTGGGAGTCTAAATAGTTTTAAGATAACAAAGTTGATACAGAGATTAAATGTAATCCTTATCAAAATAATAGTTGGCTTCTTTGCAGAAATTGACATGCTGATCCTAAAATTCATATGAAAATGCAAGGGACCCAGAATAGCCAAAACAATCTCAAAAAAAAGAACAATCTCAAAAAGAAATAAAGTCAGAGAACTCAACACTTTCTGATTTCAATACTTACTACAAAGCTACAGTAATCAAAAGGGTGTGGCATTCGCATAAAGAAAGACACGTAGATGAACAGAATTGAACTGGGAGTCCAGAAATAAACCCATACATCTATGGCCACCTGATTTTCTATAAGAGTACAAAGACAATTCAGTGTGAAAGAACAGTCTCTTCAACAAATGGAGGTAGGGCAACTGGATATCCACATGCAAAAAAATGAAGGTATAACCCCTCCTCACACCATATATAATACCAAAATTCACTCAAAATGGATCATCAACCTAAATGTAAGAGCTAAAACCATAATACTCTTAGAAGAAAATAAGTACATTTTTATGATTTTAGATTAGGCAATAGTGTCTTAGACATGACACTAAAAGCCCATGCAGCCAAAGTTAAAAAAAAATAGATAAAATGGATAGTCAAAATTTAAAACTTTTGTGTTTCAAGGGCAGTATCAAGAGAATGAAAAGAGAACTCACAGAATAGGAGAAAGTACTTGCAAATTATATCTCTTAGAAGATTCTAGTGTTCAGAATGTATTTTTAAAAGTGTACAACTTAGCCATAAAATATAAATAGCCTTATTGTAAATAGGCAAAGGATTTAAACAGACATTTACCCAAGAATGATACAAAATGACCAATGAGCACATGAAAACGTGTTCAACATCATTAGTCATAATGGAAATCTAAATCAAAACCATAATGAGATACCACTTTATACACACTAAAATGATTATAATAAAAAAGACAGGTAGCAATAAATATTGGCAAGGATGTGGAGAAATTGAAACTGCCATATATTACTGCTTAGAATGTAAAATGTCACAGCTGCTATGGAAAACAGTTTGGCAGTTCCTCAAAAGGTTAAACATATATGTTTCACATGACTCATCAATTCTGCTCCTAGGTATATACCCAAGAGAAATGAAAGCATATGCTTATACAAAAATCCCTACACAAATGTTTGTAGCAGCATTACTTACAATAGCCAAAAAGTATAAACAACCCAAATGCCCACCATCAACTAACGAATGGCTAAGTAGAATCTGGTATACTTATGCAATGAAATATTACTTGACAATAAAGCAGAATGAAGTACTGATTGATAAACTCTGGGAATATTATGCTAAGTAAAAGAAGTCAGTGAAAAAAGAGCACATACAAGTATTGTATGTTTCTATTGATATAAACTGTCCAGATAGACAAATCTATAGAGACAGAAAGCAAGTTAGTGGTTGCCTGGGACTTCAGTGTCTTGGGGTTAATAAGGAGTGACTGGTAAGAGGTATAAAAGGTATGCAGTTTCTTATTAGGGTGATGAAAAGGTTCTAAAGTTGATCATTTATTATGGTGATGCTTTCACAAATGTTCTGGACTGAATTGTGTTCCCCCCAATTTCATACGTTGAAACCTTAACAGCCAATTTGTATTTTGAGATGGAGTGTAATAGAGAGTAATTACGGTTAAACGAGGTCATAAGGATGGGGCCCTGATCCAATAGGATCAGTACCCCTATAACAAGAGACACCAGAGAGCTCTCTTGCTCTTTCTCTCTGCCACTTGTGACAAAGTGAGAAAGCAGCTACCTACAAGCCAGGAAGAGAACTCTCAGCAGAAACAGAATCAGCCAGCACTTGATCTGGGACTTCTAGCCTCCAGAACTTTGAGATAATAAATTTCTGTTTTTTAGGCCACCCGCTCTGTGGTATTTTGTCATGGCAGTCCAAGTTGAGAATTCTGTGAGTATACTAAAAACCATTGCATTGTACGCTTTAAATGGAGTAACTGTATTTATATGTGGTTATACCTCAATAAAGATGTTATGAAAACATATTATAACATTGAGAGAATGATGGCCAATGTGAATGGCTATAAAGGTGACCTGGAGTATAAAAGTCAGAGTGTCCCTCAGAAGCCAAAGTATATGACAAATTCACCATGGATGATGGCAGAGGAAAATCATGTGGGAGGGGAGTGATCACGGAGGTGGGTTGGGGAAACAGAATATTGACAGCAGCCGCCATGTACTGAATAAATACTCTGTACTAGGCATTGGTCCAAGGGCTTTATGTTCATCGTTTCTTTCCTTATTCCTAAAAGCCTAGGCAGCTAAGTTCTATTATTGTCCCTTATTTCAAAAATGAAGAAACTGAGTCTAGAGAGGTTATGGAACCTGGCCAGTTTTACTCAACTTGTACATTCAGAGCCAGATATTGAACCAGTTTTGTGGGACCATAGTGCAGGCTGTCTACATGAAGCTATCCCATCACTGTAGATGTTTGGACAAGAATGGGGGGGGGGACGTCGGTCAGATGCTAGAGAGACAACAACCTAGAGACAGCAAAGAAAGACAAGATGGGATCTCAATCCTCTAGCAGTGAAGTCTCTGTTACTCAGAATCTCTGGGGGCAACCAGAGCAGCAGAGCAACCAACACTCTGCTGTTCTGTTCTGTTCATAGCAGCATTACTTAGAAGAGCCAAAACGTATAAACAAGCCAAATGCCCATCAACTAATGAATGGCTAAGTAGAATCTGATATATTTATACAATAAAATACTCTTCGACAATAAAGCAAAATGAAGTACTGATTGATGAACCTGGGGAACATGATGCTAAATAAAAGGAGCCAGTGATAAAAGAGCACATATTGCATGTTTCCATTTATATGAACTGTCCAGATAGACAAATCTATAGAGACAGAAAGTAAATTCGCAGTTGCCTAGGGCTTAGTTCAGATCAACCTAAGTACAAATCTGCACTCCACTACCTTCTTATTGTGTGACCTTGGAAAGGTTAATTAAAGTTCTTGAGCATCAGTTTTCTCATCTGTAAAATGGATGTGATAGAGAGGATGATGACAATGATGATGATGATGATGATAAAATAATAACAATAATATTAATAATATTAATAATATAATGCATGCCTTAACAGAGTACCTGTGGGAACTAAATGAAGTAATGTATGTGAAACACTCACCAGAGTGCTTGGCAGATAGTAAGTGTTCCATATGTGTGTGTGTCTGTGTACCTATGTATGAGCATATACATGTACACACATGGAAAGAGAGAGAGAGCATGTATGTGCGTGTGCTGCTTGTGTTTCTTTACTGCAGTCTAGTGCTCTCCAGAGGCATGGATTCATGTACAGAACACACGTTGCGATACTAGACTCACCTTTGTATTACCCTTCAGGGCTATGTGTCAATCAAAGCAGGAGATGGAAAGAAACATCTGAGCGTGTGAACAGTGTTGGATCCTAGGAAAGAAATGAGCTGAACAAGTACCCCATTGATGGGCCTGGGAAATCTGAGTTATGGGCAAAGAGGAACTGTCAGGAGATGAGTTTCAACTGGAGCCCAGGAGTGAGGCCTCAAGAACCAGTCAGAAAGGGCACACTCTCCATAAACACCAAGAGCAACAGGTAATATATAGCAAGCCATGAATCAGACTCATAGATATAGAGAAAAAACTGATGGTTGCCAGCGGGAGAAGGGTTGGGGAGCTGGGTGAAAAAGTGGAAGGGATTAAGAAGTACAAATTGGTTGTTACACAGTAATCAAGGGGATATAAGGTATAGCATAAAGAATGTATTAGGTTGGTGCAAAGGTAATTGCGGTTTCTGCTATTGTTTTTAACCTTTTAAATCACAATTACTTTTGCACCAACCTAATAGTTACAATAATTATGTATGGTGTCAGATGGATACTAGATTTATCGGGGCGATAGATGGAAGGGGTTTAGGGGGCAGGGAGAAAAGGGGGAAGGGATTAAGAAGTATAAATTGGTAGTCGCAAAATAGTGGTGGGTATGTAAAGTAAAACATAGGGAATATAGTCGATAATACTGTAATAACTATGTATATTGCCAGGTGGGTACTAGACTAATCTGAGGGATCACTGCATAAATTATATAAATGTCTAACCACTATGTTGCCAGAAATTAATGTAAAATAATATTAAATGTTAACTGTAACTGAAAAAAAATAAATAATTAAAAATAAAATAAACAGTATTATGACATCAAAATATTTTTAAATCAAGATCAGGAAAAAATGATATTTTAAGAGAATCTGAAGACTAGGAGAAGAAAGCTAGGTAAATAAATGCAGGTCGAAAGGTTCAACACAATGCTCAAGTTCAGCTGTGAATTGGGAACTGTGTCCTGAGCAGGGGGAGGGGAGAGTAATTAAGCGAAGGGAACCTCCTTATAAGTGTAGCTTGCTAATGCTTCGTGACCTTCTTTTGCTGACCTGTGCTCCATTTGTGTTTCTTTTCCTAACACCATAGAAGTTTCTTATGCTCAAAAACCAGGGCTGACAAACTATGGCCTGTGGGCCAAATCAGGACGACCTCCTATTTTTGTAAATATAGTTTTACTGGAACACAGCCACACCCATTTATTTATGTACTATCTATGGGTGCTTTTGCATAACAACACCTGAGTTGAATCAGACACTGTATGGCCAACAAAGCCAAAAATATGTACTATCCGGCCCTTTTTTACAGAAAAAGCGTCCAAGCCCCTAATTTAAAACCACTGGCAGAATGTGATATTTCACATGGCTTAGGACTGAAAAATGTACTTAAGGAATTAAGGACAGAGTTACATCTCTAAGGCCATCATCTAAAGAAGACACTCCTTCTCTTTCTTAGATGAGGACAGGCAATAAGATCAAGAGCTGAATATATATATATATATCAATGAATATCATCATTGTCATCATATATATATAATATCTCAAACAATGGTTAACTTAGAACCAAAGCAAAAAGCAAAAGATCTTACATTCTATTCTAGGATGTTTGATACCAGATAGCACCTATTTTGGCTTGTCTAACATTAAGATTAACAGGCTTATGAACTACTGACCTCATTTAATACAAGCACATATTTGTGATATTGACCGGGATGCCAATTTTTACTGAAGTCTATTTCCCAACTGCTGAAGAGCTGCCTCTTGGAAAATACCAGGCTCTATTGGATGGTAGGATGGAGACTAAAAAAAAAAAAAAAAAAAAATCAATGTTAAGTTGTAGTTTCACACCATTCAAGAGCATACCAAAAGGGAACAAATCAGCACACTCCTGTTTTTCAGAAATTAGGAAGACCTAAACAGATAATGGTCACGGCCTACGAATTTGTATTCCCTGAATACGCCCTGGTGGAGGGTAATGAGGGAAAATAGAGAGAAACCAATGTGGAATTACCGCCAACCACAGAATATTATAAATGTTGCTTGTAATTAATGGAATAAATTATTGAATATAGAACTCAGAATTGCCCATAAAGATTTTACATATTCTCACTAAGGTACATTGGTAGATGGTAGTGAAGCCACTATGAAAAAGGGGATACATTTTCAATATTGTTTAATTATTGTCACATAGAATTCACAGCAGAGAAGTCTACCCAAAACAACCATGCCATTAAATAGACAAGAATGACTTGCAATTTATACACAAATTGTCTATGTTTAAATGTCACTTCTAAGGTACATGAATATTTATTCTTTTAAGGTTAAACCCATCCTACCCCCATCCATCCATCCATCCATACCTTTTCTCCAAAAGAAACTGTCAAACTAGTAGACTGTTGAGAAAACTGTTGCTCACCACGAGAACAAAGGGAACCATCAACCCCATCGGAGCCAAATGACTTCATGGCCCATATTAGTGAAGTCAGACGACTAAGGTTTGCCTAACTTGAAAGGGGGGGCAACTAGGTTCTGGCAATCAACCTAGGTGACAATGGTGAAAAGAAGAGATGCCAGTGGGTAATACTCTCCAAGGAGACTGGCAGGATGGATTTGACATGGTGAGGGTGCAGGACACAAAACCCGGATGACAGTTCCTACAATGAGATAAATGAAGACACCCACGCGGGAGAGAACAACAATGGCTCCCGCCCGGGGCAGCTGAGGCTTGCCCACTGGACAGGGGGAGTGCCTGACTAATTGCACTGCTGCCTGTGTCTATATAGCACCGTTTGTTTATTGAAGGTCCCCTTCTTTGTCCTGAACAAATTGACCCATTTGCTTCACTTTGTGCATTTAATTTTCAACTGTACGTTTGCAAAATACCCCATCGGTGTTCATTATGGTAAATTAATATTAGTGTTTCTGTAAGACAACCACCAGCCCTCATTTTCACTAACTCTTTCCCACCTCTCCTCCCGTCCCTTGACAAATAGATATCATTTCAACAGTTTGACTAACTGCCGTGTTATAGAAAAGGCAGTAATTTATACTGATGTAATGGCCGTGATAAAAATCATTTGTGTGCTGATTTTATAAATTAGGGTGGAAATGTGAGTGCCTCTGAAAAATGAAGTGCTACCACATGGATTTCACTGTTGCTAATGCTTCATACCTTTCTGCTTCATTAAACCAATTTCACGGGGAGATGAGTTAGAGGAAGAAGCTGCGCTGCTTATGAGATACAACAATGGCTTATTGAAAGAAATGGTGCTAAGATTAAATTAAGTGCTACTTGAGAAATATGGAAATACAAAAACATTCAGGCTTCTAGATGGGTAATTCAAAAAGTACGATAAGTTAGCTCTTTCATACTCCAAAAACTGGCTCATCATAATTGCACAGAACTGAATTCACAGCCTACTAATTAATATTGAAGAGCTTCTTGAAACTACCCTTATGAGTGGGAGAATCCAAGAATGAATTTATCCCATATCCACTTTGAAATCATGTCAACTCAGAATTTTCTTCTGGATATGTTCTGATAGAGTTGGAAATTCAAAATGCTTCTTCAGTGGTTTATTCATTCTGGAGGGGTGAACACCAATCTTAGATAAAATAGGAGGGAGCAAGATGAAGGCATGTGGTAGAAAGTAGTCAGGCCATTCACTGGCAATTACTGAACCTCACTGGTTGTTCTGTTCCTTCTTTCCGGTTTCAGGTGAACATATCACTAGCCGAATTTATGCTGGTCAGCATCTTGCTGCCCCTTTTTGGATAATGACCTAAACTGGAGGTGGAGACACTGAAAAATAAAGCTTTGGTTGGCATACCCTTATGAGCAGGTACCAAGAAATTGGCATGGGGTCATTTCCACTGTTCATCTAAATTGCCTACTATTTCCCCCATTCTTGATGAGCTTGAAGTTTTCACTTTCTAGCAACTAAACCCTATTTGTTCCCTGAGTTGCGAAGGATGTAAACACAAAGGGATTCATTCATTAAATAAGAGGCTTATGAATACTTAGTGTTTTTTTTTTAATGCAGAATTTCAAAGTGCAGCTGAGGAGCTGCCATTTTGCTCCCCCCTCACAATGAAATCTCTGTGTGTAAGTGACCCAAGTCCTGGGGTTGAGTCCAGCTCTCAGATTAGCACAGAAAACACGTACAGACATGACTTTCAACCCACCCCCTCCCACTGATGATAAAAAGAGTTCCAAAAAGTGTGCCTCTAGGAGGAGAGGAGAGGATTTCGAGATTACAATCCTGAGGACCATGAGCCAAGAGTAAGAGCCATATCCCCGAGTGACTGCTGCTACCATCCTAGAATTTGGGATTCGACAGACTTGGTTCATACGGCTAACAGCATGTGTACAGTGATAACAAACACTGTTCGTCACACTATTGTAGAGGGACTTGTAACCATTCCCTTCCGAGGCTCATCCCTGCTACTAGCTGATAGGTGGGTTCCCCTATCAGAAAGGGCAAGCATGCCCTCAGCCTGATGGTGGCTTGCAAAGCCAGTGTCATGGTTTTGAGCATTATCAAAGACATATATTTGGCTCAAAATTAAAGAATATACTTAAAGAAAATTAAGTTTTAGAGAAACATCAGTATTTGGGTTAGATGCTTCCAGAATGGGGCAGGAATAAGAATTTGATCTTCAAATACCATATTTTGCCATGTATAATACACACTTTTTGCCCAAATTTGTGAGGGAAAAACAAGGAGGTGCATTATATGTGGGCAGGACTAATCTCGAATCTATGTAAATGTTTTTAATTCTTTTATTTATGCTTATGAGTTAAAAGTATAACTCTAGAAACAATGATATCCATATGCAAAATAATACTCTGGAATACAATAATTGGTTCTGTTGAACTTATGACGAACTTGCAACGACAAAGAGTTCTTGGCCTTCTATGATGCATAAATATACATTTCTTACTGGTACATTAAATTTCTTGTATTTCGTATCTCTTGTGTTTTGTAATTATTTGTTCCATAAAATTTCTTGTACCATAATATGTCAAAAAATAAATGCCAAAATTCCTTTGTAATGCAAAAAAAACAAGTACCTCAATGTAAACAAATAAAAATTTGAATTAGAAAATTGAAACGAAAGATGTTTTTTCCCTGAAAGTTTGGGCCAAAAACATGGGTGCACATTATACACGGGAGCACACTCTACACAACAAAATACGGTAACTGATGACTTTAAGCCTCAATGTCTTGGTCCATAAAGAGAGGTCCTAAAACTTTATGCTAGCTACAAATTTCTACTGTCTACATTGCCTTCTTTGTAGAAACTGTCTTAGAAGAGCCCCCACCTCACCAAAGCCTGTTAACCTAAAACGAAGAACAATGAGAGGCAAACAAGCAGTTTATTTGAGATCAATAAGAATTGCTATTAGGGTTGCAATGCTTCAGACAGAAGCCCAAATAGTGCTCCCATTAGGACACAAAAGCAGTGGGTTTTCATGAGAAAGGGAAGGGGGAACAAGTACATCAACAGAAGGAAGGCGTTTCTATTGGTGCACATGACATAACACAGTGGTGTTAATTCTAAACAATGTTTTTAATTTTCTTTCCAGTAGTCATAATAGCTGCTTTCTTGTTACCTTTGCAAACTGTTCTTTGGGACACTATGTTGCCTTAGGCCCAGTCCAACGGTTGTTTTGCCCTGTTTTAATACTATTCCAAAGGTTTTAGGTAAGGGGGGAGTGGGGTGGTAGATGAGGGTAAGGGGGATCAAATATATGGTGATGGAAAGAGAACTGACTCTGGGTGGTGAACACACAATGTGATACATAGATGATGTATTACAGAATTGTACACCTGAAACCTATGTAACTTTGCTAACCATTGTCACCCCAATAAACTTTAATTTTTTAAAAAAAGGTTTTAGTTATAAGACATTTAAGGCACTTCCTCTGGCACTGCAATTCCAGCTCCATTTTTTTAAAGTGGCTCTTTTTATATTATTGTTGACAAGCCTGATGTTAATAGTTACCAAAAAGTTGCTCCATGTCTATGACTCATAAAAATTACATCGAAGTCCGACGTGTCTCATGCACAAGGCACAAAACAGGTCTGAATGCTCAGAGTTACGAAGTTTTAAGGACAAAAAGCATGCATGTGTATTGGGCTAGGGAAAAAGGGGTAGTCTTAAAACATAAAGATATCTCCACTCATGTCGTTCTGTGTTTGTTCTCCCCACTATCCAGGAATCTAAGATTCTCTAGGCCCCGATTCAGGTTCCCTCTCGCTCCAGCAACAGTGGTAGATGAAGAACCCCACTGTCCTCCGCAG
This sequence comes from Rhinolophus hipposideros, assembly GCF_964194185.1. Lineage (NCBI taxonomy): Eukaryota > Metazoa > Chordata > Mammalia > Chiroptera > Rhinolophidae > Rhinolophus > Rhinolophus hipposideros. Next base: position 16,967,116 of record NC_138046.1, read on the forward strand.
CAGTCTGTCTCTTCTCTACTGGGGCTAGAGCTCTGGGGAGGATGGGAAGTGATGAGAACACTCAGGAGGGATACTTCCTTGAGCAGATTATAGGAAAAGAAGAGGCTCGTTTCCTTCCAATATTGACATTCAGGGAAACTGCAAGCACCTTAAGTGATGTGCCTAAAAGTCATACCAAGAGTTGGGGAGGAGATGACTGGGAAATAGGTCTCACAATCTTTTCATTTAATTCAGGCCAGGGCCTGTTCCAAACGGTGAAATGAATGAATCGCCTGAGATTCACTGATTTGTAAAAATGGACAAGGCTTGGGGACACCCATATGATGTTCAAACATTACGGTTGTTCCCAGCTCCCTCTGTCCATCTACTACTAAGCATTACTCTTTCAAGTCAGTCTTAATTTATCTCTGAGTTTATACTTCAAACTAAACTTCTGTTTGGACTTTATGTCTTCTGCTCCCTTCTTACCTTCTCTAAATGTCAGTGCTACTCTCTTTCCCACTGCAGGGGACATTTGTCTGTGTAAAAGAGAAAGCATGGCCAGGAAAAAGCAGTGAAGCATTTTATAAGCCTATATTACATCAACTACTTAATTTAGTATGGCAATGTATGTTTCCTGTTTTACTATAGAGGATATTAAATCAGTAATCAGCACCACATACCACATAAATACCATCTCAAAAAAACCTGAAATTGCTGAGAAGGTTAAGAGGACTGCCTTCAGATGGCCACTTAGCCTCTCAATCCTAGACCAGGGATTCTCAAACTTAAGCATGCATTAGAATCACCTGGAGGGCTTATTAGAAAGCAGATTGCTGGGTCCACCGCCAGAGATCCCTGAGGCCTGGGGCCAGAGATTTTGCACTTCCAGCAAGTTTCCAGGTTCTGTTGATACTGCTAGTCTGGGAATACAAGACCAATAAGCAACCATTGCTTTACCTAGTCTTCTCAAACGTTCAGAACATTAGAAATACCTAGGGATCTTTTTAAAAACCCAAAGCCCATTCTGCACCTTATATAATTAAATAAAAATCTCCAGGGCTGGGACCAAGGCATCAGTATTTTTTGAGCTCCCCAGGTGATCCTAATGTGCAGCTGAGTTTGAGAGATACTGCTGTGGAAAGCAAGGGTAATTCCTTTTTCTAAAAATTATTTATTTTCTTTTCATTTACAGTTAACAAGCAATATTATTTTATACTAGTTTCAGGTGTACAGCATAATGGTTAGATATTCATATAATTTGTGATGATTTCCCCCCATTAGTCTAGTACCCACCAGGCACCATACATAGTTATTACCATATTATTGACTATATTCCCTATGCTATACTTTATATCCCCGTGACTACTTTGTAACTACCAATTTGTATTAATCCCTTCACCTTTTTCACCCAGCTCCCAAACCCCAATCCTCTCTGGTGACGATCCGTTTGTTCTCTGTATCTATGAGTCTGTTTCTGTTTTGTTTGTTTGTTTATTATGTTCTTTAGGTTCCACATATAAGTGAGATCATATGGTATTTGTCTTTCTCAGTCTGACTTATTTCACTTTTCTCTACATCCACACCAACAGGATTTGTTGTTTGTTGATTTACTGATGATAACCATTCTGACAGGTGTGAGGTGATATCTCATTGCAGTTTTAATTTGCATTTCTCTGATAATTAGTGATGTTGAGCATCTTTTCATATATCTATTGGCCATCTGTGTATCCCCATTGGAGAAACATCTATTCTGGCCTTCTACCTATGTTTCAATTGGATTGTTTGGGGTTTTTATTGCTGTTGAGTTGTATGAGTTCTTTATAAATTTTGGATATTAACCCCTTATCAGATGTATCACTGGTGAATATCTTCTCCCATTCAGTAGACTGTCTTTTTGTTTTGTTGGTGTTTTTCTTTGCTGTGCAAAAACCTTTTAGTTTGATGTAGTCCTATTTGTTTATTTTTCCTTTTGTTTCCCTTTCTCAAGGAGACAGATTAGAAAAAAATATTACTAAGAGCAATGTCAAAGAGTTTCCTGCCATGCTTTCTTCTAGGAGTTTTATGGTTTTGGGTCTTACATTTAAGTCTTTAATCCATTTTGAGTTTATTCTAATATATGGATTAAGGTGGTCCAGTTTCATTTTTTGCACGGATCTGTCCAGTTTTCTCAACATCAATTATCGAATAGGCTGTCTTTACCCAACTGTATATTCTTCCCACCTTTGTCATAAATAAAAAGATCCTTATAAGCATGGGTTTATTTCCAGGCTCTCTATTCTGTTCCATTGAGCTATGTGTCTGTTTTTATGCTACTACCGTGCTGATTTGATTACTATAGCCTTGTAGTATAGTTTGATTATCAGGTAGCGTGATACCTCCAATTTTGTTCTTTCTGAAGATTGCTGTGGCTATTCAAGGTCTTTTGTGGTTCCACATAAATTTTAAGATTATTTTTTCTAGTTCTGTGAAAAACACCATTGGTATTTTGATATGGATTGCACTGAATCTACAGAATTCTTTGGGTAATATGGACATTTTAACAATGTTAATTCTTCCTATCCATAAGTACGGTATATGTTTCCATTTATTTGTATCTTCTTCAATTTCTGTCTTCGGTGTCCTATAGTTTTCCAAGTACAGGTATTTTACCTCCTCGATTAAATTTATTCCTAAGTTTTTGTGTTTTTTTAATGCAATTGTAAATGGGATTGTTTTCTTAATTCCTCTTTCTGACAGCTCATTACTGGTATATAAAAATGCAACCCATTTCTGAATATTAATTTTGTGTACTACTTCACTAATTTATTAGTTCTAATAGTTATTTGCTGGACTCTTTAGGATTCTCTCTATACAGTATCATGTCATCTACAAATAAAGACAGTTTTACTTCTTTTCCAAATCAGACACCTTTTATTTCTTTTCCTTGTCTGATTGCTGTGACTAGGACTTCCAATACTATGTTGAATAAAAGTGGTGAGAGTGGGTATCCTTGTCTTCTTACTGACCTTAAAGAGAACGCATTTAGTTTTTCCTTCTTGAGTATGATGCTAACTGTGGGTTTGTTGAATTGACCTTTATTATGTTGAGGTATGTTCCCCCTATTCCCACTTTGCTGGAAGTTTTTCTTTAATCATAGATGAATGCTGGATAAAGTGTGAACAGTATTTATAAATCCTTTCCTTTGAAATTACTCTAGTACTGGAAAGTGATTTGAGTTTCTGCCAAGTTTTACATTTTAGAGAGATACCTTGATATATCATTAAACATGCATGAACTATTAAAAATAAAAAAATAAAAAAGCAAATGAATGCTGGATTTTGCCACATGCTTTTTCTGCATCTATTGATATAATCATCTGATTTTTATCTTTCATTTTGCTTATGTAGCGTATGATGTTAATTGATTTGCAGATATTAAATCAACCTTATATCCCAGGAATAAATCCCACTTGATCACGGTGTTTGGTCTTTTTAATGTATTGCTGAATTCGGTTTGCTAATATTTTGTGAGGATTTTTGCGTCTATGTTCATCAGGGATATCAGCCTACAATTTTCTTTTTTGTAATGTCTTTGTCTGGTTTTGGAATCAGGGTAATAATGGTGGCCTCATAAAATGAGCTTGGGATCTTTCCCTCTTCTTGTATTTGTTGGAATAGTCTGAGAATGATCAATGTTAATTCTTGTTTGAGTATTTGTTAAAATTCATCTGTGAGAAGCCATCCAGTCCAGGACTTGTGTTTGTTGGGAGTTTTTTTTTTTTTTGTTTGTTTGTTTTTTTTATTACTGATTCAATTTCTTTACTGGTAATCAGTCAGTTCACATCTAGTTTATTCTTGATTCAGTCTTGGAAGATTGTATGTTTCCAGGAATTTATCCATTTCTTCCAGAATGTCCAAATTGTTGGCACATAAATGTTTCTAATATTTTCTTATACTCCTTTGTACTTCTGTGGTGTTAGTTATAACTTCTCTTTCATTTCTGATTTTATTTATTTGGGTCCTCTCTCTCGTTTTCTTGATAAGTCTGGTTAGAGATTCATCAATTTTGCATATCTTTTCAAAGAACGTGTTCTTGGTTTCATTGATCTTTTGTATTGCCTTTTTAGACTCTATTTCATTTATTTCTACTGTGATATTTATTATTTTCTTCCTTTTACTCACTTTGGGATTTGTTTGCCGTTCTTTTTCTATTTCCTTTAAATGTAAAGTTAGATTGTTTATTTGAGATTCTTCTGGTTTCTTGAGGTAGTCCTGTATTGCTATCAGTTTCCCCTCTTAAGACTGAGTTCTCTGTGTTCCATAGATTTTGGGTCACTGTGCTTTCATTTCATTGTCTCAATGTGCTTTTTGATTTCTTCCTTGATGGTATTGTTGACCCACTCATTATTTAGTAGCATGTTATTTAGCCTCCATGTATTTTTCAGTTTTTTTCTTGTAATTGAGTTTTAGTTTCATACCATTGTGGTCAGAGAGGACACTTGGTATAATTTCACTATTCTTAAATTTATTGAGACTTGTGTTGTGGCCTAACATATGATCTATCTTGGAAAAATGTTACATGTACACTTGAAAAGAATGCATATTCTGCTGCTTTGGGGTAAAATGCTCTGAAAATATCAATGACATCTATCTGGTCTAGTGTGTCATTTAAGGCCTCTGTTTCCTTGTTGATTTTCTATCTGGAAGATCTCATTGGTGTCAATGCTGTTAAAGTCCCCTACTATGACTGTATTACTGTTAATCCCTCCCTTTATGTCAGTCAATATTTGCTTTACATATTTAGGTACCCCTATGTTGGATGCATAAATATTTATTAAGGGTTATATCCTCTGGTTGGATTGATCCCTTTGTTATGTAATATCCCACTCTGTCTCTTATTATAGCCTTTGATTTAAAGTCTATATTGTCTGATATAAGTATTTCTACGCCAGCTTTTTGTTTTGTTTCCATTCACACAAAATGTTTTTTTCCATCCCTTTACTTTCCATCTGAGTGTCTTTCAATCTAAAGTAGGTCCCTTCTTCTTAAAAAAGTCCCTTTAACCTTTCTAGTAATACTGGTTTGGTGGCAATGAACTCGATTAGCTTTCTCTAGTTTGGGAAGTTCTTTACGTCTCCTTCAATTTTAAATGATAGCCTTAATGGGTACAGTAGTCTTGGTTGTACATCCTAGCTTTTTGTCACTTTGAATATTTCACACCAATCCCTTCCTGCCTGCAAAGTTTCTGTCAGCTGATTTCCGAACAGAAAATTTGCAGGGAAGAAGGGATTGGCACAAAATATGCAAATGTGGTTCTTTACATTTTTGTTTTTGTTTAAGAAGAGAGGAGAAAAATCATAAGTACTTTGTATTGACATAGGGTTGATTTTTTTTCTAGTGCTTTCATATTCAAGTAATATCAGCAGATGGTTTGCAAGTACCACATATTTGTGTTCAATGTCAGCTAGAAGGTGTGGGTGACAAGAACAATTTAAAGTACAGGCAATCTGAGAGAGGCCTCAGAAATTTGACAATTCCAAGTCAGGCCTTGGAGCTTCCAACAACCTCTGATCAGAACACCCAAGAGAAGGCCTTGGGTGCAGCTATTCTAAAAACTGCTTAAGGGTTTATGCTTTCTTTTAAGCCAAAGAAGACTCCTGATGGCCCTCTTCTTAGCTCTACCTCCACATCTCATTTTTTAAAACTATAAAAACTTTTTGACAACAGAAATTGTGGGATGAGGAGTGCTTCTTGAAATCTCCTCTGGAATTTACAACAAATTGAACAGCTATAATTCAAGAAAGGACTCCCTGCGAAGCATACAGCCATGCCAGAGAGACCTGCAAATTAAATCATATAAAGGAAAAACACTGGGACTTCAGAAGCTCAGAATCAATAGCTCTCCACATCTCCCTACAGAGGCAGTACCCTGAGACCCAGATGACCCACTCACGGAAGACAAGCCCAACTTCCAGGGAACGCGTCCCCCATCGCGTGAGAAACCAGAACAGTCCAAGAAAAAATATAATGCTACAGTGTGAGAGAGAATAAAAGGCTGCAGTCGAAGAGAAAAGTAAATATTCTACCAACACCTACAGGAAAACGAAAGACCTCTTCCTATCAACCTGTTGCAGAAGCCACTCCTGTAGATGTCTAGGAAGAGAAATAATTACTCATTAATTGCAATGGATAACCAAGGTAATAAGACAGGTCAGAAAGAAAATGAAAAGTCTCCAGAAAAAGAACTTAAAGACATGGAAATATGTGACTTAAATGACAGAGATTTAAAGATTGCAAGTCTGAGAAAATACGAGATGTAAGAAAACAGACCGGCAGTTTAATGAACTCAGAAACACAATCAAAGAACAAAATGAACATTTTACCAAAGAGATTGTAATTTTTAAAAAGAACCAAATAGAAATTCTGCAGATTAAGAACTCAATAAAAGAGATGCAGAATAAAATAGCCAGTTTAGGAAATAGAGCTGACCAGATGGAGGAAACAATCAGTGACCTCAAAGATAGAAATATGGAAATGACACAGATGGAAAAAGAAAAAGACTTGAGTGTTAAAAAAAATGAAAGAACTCTACAAGAACTTTCTGACTCCATCAGAAAGAGCAATATAAGAATAATGGGCATACCAGAAGGAGTAGAAAGAGAGAAGGGAACAGAGAATATATTCAAACAAATTGTGGATGAGAACTTCCCAAACTTGTGGACAGAACTGGATCCTCGAATCCAAGAAGCAAATAGAACGCCTAATTACCTCAATCCCAACAGGCCTTCTCCAAGGCACATTGTATTAAAGCTGTCTAAAATCAACGACAAAGAAAGAATCCTACAAGCAGCCAGGGAAAAGAAGACGGTAACCTACAAAGGAAAGCCCATTAGATTATCATCAGATTTTTCAGCAGAAACTCTACAAGCCAGGAGGGAGTGGAATCAAATATTCAAACTATTGGAAGAGAGAAATTATGAGCCAAGAATAATATATCCAGCAAAGATATCCTTTAGTTATGAAGGAGGAATAAAGACCTTTCCAGATATACAGAAGCTGAGGGACTTTTCTAACACACGACCTGCACTACAAGAAATACTCAAGGAGGCTATCCAACCTGAAACAAAAATGGAAAAGAATGCAAAACCATGAGTAGTATTATGAACACAGAGACAAAAGCAAGAAATGGCAACCAATACACAAAATAGGACACTATACACTTAAACACAACATACAGGTAAAGAAGAAAAAACGTTTTTTGTTTTTTTTTTAAAAAGGAAAAAGACAACTTGCTACTACAATGCAGATATCAACTCACAGCACAAGTAGGGATAATTTGTGACAAGAAAACATAAAAGGGGATAGAGTACAGGTCTGAATCAGCAAAGAAGAATGGAGATAAGAAGAATGCTGAAGAAAAAGGACTACTGCAAATACGAAACTTTCTTTTACATAGACTTAATGGTAACAACTCAAAAAAAAGCCAGATCTGAAACATATGACATAATAAAAAAGAAACAGAGGGAAAAATCATAGAATACCACCACACTGAAATAACAGACAGAAACAAAATGGCAAAGAAACAATGACGACAGGGAGCCACCAGAAAACAAAAGATAGAATGATAGGAAATCCTCAAATATCAATAATCACCCTAAATGCAAACGGACTGAACTCACCAATAAAAAGGCACAGAGTAGGAGATTGGATCAAAAAACTAAATGCAACATGGAAGGCCTAATGGCTCAATTGGTTAGAGCGCCAGCTCTTAAAAACTGCGTTGCCAGTTCAATCCCCAAAAGGGCCAGTGAGCTACGTCCTCCACTACTAGATTGAAGACAACGAGCTGCGCTGAGCAGCCAGAGGAGTGACTGGATGGCTCAGTTGGTTAGAGCCCTAGCTCTTAACAACAAGGTTGTGGGTTCAATTCCCACATGGGATGGTGGGCTGCGCCCCCTGCTACTAAGATTGAAAACGGCAACTGGACTTGGAGCTGAGCTGCACCCTCCACAACTAGACTGAAGAACAACTACTTGGAGCTGATGGGCCCTGAAAAAACACATTCTTTCCCAATATTTCCCAATTAAAAAAAGATAATTAAAAAGAAAAAAACAACACCTACATCCAACCATATGCTGCCTCCAAGAGACACATCTCAGCTACAAGGACAAATACAGACTCAAAGTGAAAGGGTGGAAATGGACACTCCAAGCAAATGGTATTCAGGGAAAAGCAGGCGTACCCATACTGATATCAGATGAAACAGACTTCAGGGTAAAAAAGGTAACAAGAGACAAAGATGGACGTTTCATAATGGTAAAGGGGACTACACAACAAGAAGACATAACAGTCATCAATATTTATGCCCCCAATCAGGGAGCACCGAAATATACCAAGCAACTACTAACAGAACTAAAGGGAGAAATTGACCAAAACACAATTATACTAGGGGACTTAAATACATCATTGACAGCTATGGATAGATCATCCAAACAGAAAATAAAGAAATAGCAGCCCTAAAGGACACATTAGATGAAATGGACATACTTGACATTTATAGAACACTTCATCCTAGAACATCAGGCTACACATTCTTTTCTAGTGTAATTGGAACATTCTCAAGGATAGACTATATACTGGGATATAAAACTAGCCTGAGCAAATTTCGGAAGATTGAAATCATACGAAGCATATTCTCTGATCACAAGGCTTTGAAATTGGATATCAACTGAAAAAAGGAAGCAGGAAAAGCCACAAATACGTGGAGATTAAACAACATGTTTTTTAAAGGACGGCTCAGTCAAAGAAGAAATAAGAGCAGAGATCAAAAGATACATAGAAACAAATGAGAAAGAAAATACATCCTATCAAAACTATTGGGATGCAGCGAAAGCAGTAATAAGAGGGAAATTTATATCATTACAGGCCTATCTCAAGAAACAACAAAAATCCCAGATAAACAATCTCATGTTACACCTTAAAGAACTAGGAAAAGAAGAACAAATGAAACCCAAAGTCAGCAGGAGGCAGGAAATAATGAAAAATCAAAGCAGAACTAAATGGAAAAAGAACAAAAAGACAATAGAAAAAAATTAATGCAACAAAGTGCTGGTTCTTTGAAAAGATTAATAAAATTGACAAACCCTTGGCTAGACTCACTAAGACAAAAAGAGAAAAGAGAACAAATAAACAACAAATAAAATCAGAAATGTAAGAGAAGTTACCACAAATGCCATAGAAATACAAAGGATTATCCCAGAATACAATGAAGGAGTACATGGCACCAATTTCAATAACCTAGAAGAAATGGACAAGTTCTGAGAAACATATAACTTTCCTAGGTTGAATCACAAAGAACTGGAAAATTTAAATAACCCGATCAACAGTAAGGAAATGGAATCAGTCATCTAAAACCTTCCCAAAAGCAAAAGTCCACAACCAGATGGCTTCACTAGTGAATTCTACCAAACATTCAACGAAGATCTAATGCCTGTCCTACCCAAACTCTTCCAAAAATTTGAAGAAGGGACAGTACTCCCTAACTCATTTTATGAGGCCAACATCGCCCTGATACCAAAACCTGGTATGGATCACACACAAAAACAAAAATTATAGACCAATATCTCTGATGAATACTGATGCAAAAATCCTAAACAAAATTCTAGCAAATCGAATGCAATAATGCATTAAAAAATTATGCATCACAACCAAGTGGGGTTCATCCCAGAGGTACAAGGATGGTTCAACATCCACAAATCCATCAATGTGATACATCACATAAACAAAATAAAGGACAAGCATCATATGATTGTATTAATCGTGCAGAAAAACATTTGACAAGATACAACATCCATTTATGATGAAAACACTTAATAAAATGGGTATAGAAAACATACCTTAACATAATAAAAGCCTTATACGACAAACCCTCAGCTAATATCATAATTAACAGTGAAAAACTGAAGTCTTTTGCTCTACGTTCAGAAACACGACAGGGCTGTCCCCTATCACCACTGCTTTTCAACATAGTATTAGAAGTCCTAGCCAGAGCAATCAGGCAAGAGAAAGAAATAAAAGGCATTTGAATTAGGAATGAGGAAGTTAAATTGTCACTCTTTGCAGATGACATGATGCTATATATAGAAAATCCTAAAGACTCCACCAAAAAGCTACTAGAAACAATCAACGAATACAGTAAAGTTGCCGGCTACAAAATCAACGTAGAAAAATCCATTGCTTTCCTATATACTAACAATGAAATCTCAGAAAAAGAAATTTAAAAAAAATTCCTTTTGTAATTGCAACAACAATAATAAAATACTTAGGAATAAACTTAACCAAGGATGTGAAAGACTTACATAATGAAAACTGTACATTTTTAAAAGAAATTGAAGAAGATACAAAGAAATGGAAAGACATTCCGTGCTCATGGATTGGAAGAATCAATGTAGTTAAAATGGCCAAATTACCAAAGCAATATATAGATCTAATGCAATCCCCATCAAAATCCCAATGGCATTTTTTAAAGAAGTAGATTTAAAAAAGCATCAGATTTGTATAGAACCACAAAAGACCCCGAATAGCCAAAGCAATCCTAAGAAAAAAGAACAATGTTGGAGTTATCACACTCCCTGACTTTAGCTTGTACTACAGGGCTACAATAATCAAAACAGCATGTTACAAAACCAAAAAAAAAAAAAAACCAGCATGGCATTGCCAGAAAAACAGACATACACATACCAATAGAATAGAATTGAAAACCGAGAAATAAACCCACATAAATATGGACAGATAATTTTCAACAAGGAGCCAAAAACATAACATGGAGAAAAGAAAGCCTCTTCAATAAATGGTGTTGGGAGAATTGGAAAGCCACATCAAAAGAATGAAACTAGACAGCTATCTGTCACCATGTATGAAAATTAATTCAAAATGGACCAAAGACCTAAACATAAGACCTGAAACAATAAATTGCGTAGAAGAAAACATAGGTACTAAACTTATGGACCTTTGGTTCAAAGAGTGTTTTATGAATTTGACCTCAAAGGCAAGGGAAGTAAAACTAAAATAAATGAATGGGACTATATCAAACTAAAAAGCTTCTGCACAGCAAAAGAAACCATCAACAAAACAAGGAGGCAATCAACCAAATGGGAGAAGATATTTGCAAACAATGCCTCCAATAAAGGGCTAATATCCATAATATATAAGGAATTAATACAACTTATGAACAAAAAAACAAACAATCCAATTAAAAAATGGGCAGAGGATCTGAATAGACATTTCTCCAAAAAGGACATGGACATGAGAAGATACTCAACATCACTAATCATCAGAAATTTGCAAACAAAAACCACAATGACATATCATCTCATACCAGTTAGAATGGCTATCATCAACAAGACAAATAGTAACAAGTGTTGGAGAGGCTGTGGAGAAAAAGGAACCCTCATACACTGTTGGTGGGAATGCAGACTGGTGCAGCCGCTATGGAAGGCAGTGTGGAGGTTCCTCACAAAATTAAGAATAGAATTAGGATATGACCCAGCAATCCCTGTCCTGGGTATGTGCCAAAAAAAATCTGAAAACACTTATCCATAAAGATGTATGTATCCTTATGTTCATTGGAGCATTATTTACGGTGGCCAAGACATGGAAACAACCAAAGTGTCCTTCGATAGATGAATGGATAAAGATGTTGTGGTATATATACACAATGGAATACCACTCTGCCATAAGAAAAGATGAAATAGTGCCATTTGTGACAACATGGATGGATCTTGAAATTATTATGCTATGTGAAATAAGTCAGACAGAAAAAGTCAAGAAGCATATGATTTCACTGATACGTGGGATATAAAACTGAAAACAACAAAGGAACAAGAGAAACAAAGAAACAAGAACTGACAAACACAGACATTTCAGTGGTTAACAGAGGGTAAGGGGGGTGGTAGATGAGGGCAAATGGGGTCAAATATATGGTGATGGAAGAAGAACTGACTCTAGGTGGTGAATACACAATGTGACATACAGATGATGTATTACAGAATTGTACACTTGAAACCTATGTAATTTTACTATCGTCACCCAGTAAATTTTAATTAAAAAAAATGAAATTTTACTCAAACCAATTATTTGACACTGTATGGCCTAGAAAATCCATATCACCCAAATTAAAATTTTAAAAATTGTATCATATCAAATTGATATAGGTATATAAACACCATCATAGAGAAGGAGTTACAAGAGAGACATTGGGTAATTGGTTGTCCCATGCTGCCCTTTATTCCTCATGTCCTTATCAGTTTTCTCATCTGTAAGTCTCTAATGTAAAGAATTTTCAAGATAGAAGGACCAAAAGTCAAGTCCTATCTTAGTCAAGTGAAATCATGCAAGTCACTTAAACTCTCGGGCCTTAAGTTTCCCATATTTAAAATAGGGTTAATAACAGTAGTGACCTCAAAGGGTTATTGAGAGGATTAGAGGAAATTATGTATGTAAAACACTCAATGAGGGAGTGAGCAGTAAGGGCTCAAGAAGTGATAACCTCATATTTCCCAACAAAAAGAACTGTGCATCTCTTCATGTTACACTCTGCTCCCCAAATGCCTCAAATATGAAAAAGTGCTATTTCTGACAATTTTCAAACACTATGAGCTATTAAAAAGAACTGAAATCATTCAGAGTATGTACTCTGACTACAGTGGAATCAAACTAGAAATCAATAACAGAAAAACAGTAAAAATCCCCACACACTTGGAAAGTAACAACTTATTTCTAAATAATCCGTGGATCAAGGAGGAATCGTGAATAAAATTTTCTATAGGATTTTTCACTGAAAAATCCTCAACAATATTAGCAACTCGAATACAGCAATGTATGAAAATGATTTAAACAATGATCAAATGTTATTTGATTAACCAAGCCTTATTCAATATTCAAAAGTCAATTAATAAAAAAAATCAATCGATGTAATCTCTGTATCAGCTAAATAGGAAAAACAATATGATCATGTTAACGATTCAGAGAAAAGCAATTGACAAAATTCAACAACCAGTCATAATTTTAAAAACAAACCAAACCTGTCAGCAAATTAAGAATAAAGGGGAACCACCTCAAGATGATAAAGAGCTTCTATGGAAACCTACAATTAACATAATTCATAATGGTGAAAAGCTCAATGCTTTTCCTGTAAAATCCAAAACAAAGCAATGATGTCAGCTTTCACTCTTATTTAGCACAGTATTAGAAGTTTGAGTCCTACAGCAGGCAAGAAAAAGAAACAATAGGCATAGAGATTGGAAAGGAAGAAATAAAACTGTCCCTATTTACAGATGACATGACTGCATACATAGAAAATCCCAAGGAACTGATACAGAAACTCCTAGAACTTATAAATTAATTCATCAAGGTCACGGGATACAAGATAGATACATAAATGTCACTTGCATTCCTTATGCTAACAATGAACATCTGGAAACCAAAATGAAAAACAATATAATTTACAGTCACTTAAAAAAAATGAAATAGGTACAAAACATATACAGGACTTGTATGCTTAAAATTACAAAATGTTGATGAAAGAAATCCAAGAACGCCTAAATAAATGGAGGGATGTAGTGTATTCGTGGATTGGAAGACTCACTATAGTAAAGATGTCAATTCTCCCCTAAGTGATCTATAATAGGTTTAAGTTTATGCAATTCCTATCAAAATGGCGGCAAGGATTTTTGGTAGACATAGACAAGCTTACTCTAAAATTTATATGGAAAGTTACAGGAGCTAGAGTAGCTGAAACAATCCTAAATGAAAAGAAGAAAGTAGAAGGAATCACTCCACCTGATACAAAGGATTACTTACTCTCTACCTATAGTAATCAAGACAGTGTGGTATTGGCCAAAGGACAGACACACAGATCAATGAACAGAATAGAGAACTCAGGAATAGCTTCATATTAATGTGCCAAACAGAAGTCTCACAAAGGTGCGGAAGCAAGTCAACAGAAGTAATACATAGTCTTTTCAACAAGTGAGGCTGGAGCAATTGGACATCCACAAGCAGAAGAATGAACCTCAACCTAAGTCCCATATCTTACATAAAAATTAACTCGAAGTGGGTCACAGCCTTAAAATATATAACTTTCAGGGGAAATAAATGAGGGGAAATCTTTGGGGCCAGGAGTATTTATACCTGACACCAGAAACACAAACCATAAAAGAAAAAAACTGGACCTTCTTGAAATTAAAATACTTTGCTCTGAAAATACTATGAGGTAGTTTAAAACATTACTCTTTTATTTTTTAAAAAAGACTGTTAACATGCTAACAGGCGTTTCCAGATGCAGCAGATAGAGTGTTCAGCTTAGTTTATGTGGAGTGGTAAGTCCACAGGCCAACTTTCCTTGGAAGCTAAGTGTGCAGGATATAGGCTATTGTAGTGCCTGAGTCACTTCCAGGGCATGCGTTTCCTGTGGCTATGACTTTTCTAAAGGGTAAGTCAGCTGGAAACAACATATAATGAACATGTATATAGAATGCCAGGCTTTGGAAAAGAAACACATTTGGGTGAAAGTAAGTAAAGGACTTTATAGCAGCCTTGCTTTTTGCAAGTCTGACCATGCACTTGATTGCAATTTCCAAAACATGGAGTAAGAATGTCCCCGGTTTTTTTTTGAACAGTATTTTTTTTTTTTATTATTAATTTTATTGGGGTGACAGTTAGTAAATTTACATAGATTTCAGGTGTACAATTCTGTATTACATCGTCTGTAAATCCCATTGTGTGTTCACCACCCAGAGTCAGTTCTCCTTCCATCACCATATATTTGATCCCCTTTACCCTCATCACCCACCCCCCACCCCCTTACCCTCTGGTAACCACTAAACTATTGTCTGTGTCTATGAGTTTTTGTTTCTCATTTGTTTGTCTTGTTCTTTTTGGTTTATATACCACATATCAGTGAAATCATAGGGTTCTCTGCTTTTTCTGTCTGACTTATTTCACTTAGCATTATTCTCTCGAGATCCATCCATGTTGTCACAAATGCTCCTATATCATCTTTCCTTAACGCCGAATAGTATTCCATTGTGTATATGTACCACAACTTCTTTATCCATTCATCTATCGAATGTCCCCGGTTTTTTAAAACTCACTGATAGGAAGAAAGATCTGGCTTTGATTTCAACTGCACTTAAATCTCCCACTGCACTCAAGGATGGGACCAACACTCAGTTGCAGAATTCAAACCCCACGGTGGGCCTCTTTATGACAGACAAATTTGATTGCAGTGAACATGGTTGGTACCAGCTCAGAAAGTTTCGAGTTTCTAGATCGGGAAAGGGAAAGTCTCTTAGGAGCCCTTCAGCATTTCAGATCACTTGGTGGGAGGGGAGCAATGGGGGACACTAAGCAGAGAAGAGCTGCTGCCTGGCCTCTGGAGTTGGTCTTAGCTAACCTTTATTAAACCTACTATAACAGGCGCAGTCACTCATTTTCTTATCTAATCCTCATCACAGTCGGTAAATGCAGGAGGAGAATTCAAAACTCAGGGAACTCATATATATTGAGCATTTATTGCATGTACCCAGCACTCTGATTCTCTCTCTCTCTCTCTCTCTCTCTCTCTCTCTCTCTCTCTCTCTCTCTCTCTCTCTCTCTCTCTCCTGCATCTTGCAACACAAATATCCCCCAATACTAATATTCCCCATGACTCAACATTTGGCAGTTAAAAAGATGGCTGTGCAGCCATCAAGTGTCCACCAAGGGCAGGCAGCTGGAACTGGTGGTGGTCCCAGAAAAGCCCAGTGACAGGGCTTGTTAAAGCTCTGAGGCAGAAAACGCAGTGTGGAGATTGGCACAGTGTCAGTGGGTGAGGGAAGGGAGGACAGAACCAGAGCCCTAACTAGCAGTTTTGGTGCCCGGGGCAAGCAGCGTGAAACTGGCCTTGTCTTCAATGGAAGCAGCTCTTGGCAGGGGGAGGGGCAACCCTGCACACAAAAGGTCCCCTGGCTGGTGCGCTCCCAGCCCTTGACCTCAGGCCTCTAGCTCCATCCATCTCTGCGACTGCCAAGGGGGCTGGCCTGGGGCCAGGGTGAGGCTTCCAACAGAGACCAGAGAGGTGGTGGGAGAAAAATGTGGTGCCCTCTAAATTTCTGTGCCCCAGTGACCCCGTCCTAGCCAGGGCTCTGGAAAGAACAGAACAGAATGTTGAACTGGGAATGGAGGTGAGGGAAGTCAGAGGGGGACTAACTGGAAGAATAGGGAGAGGTTAGAGGGCCATCAGTCACAGCAGTGGGGTTGAACAAGTCCACTGAGAGATGGAAAGTTTTGGTAACTGGAAGGCATTTCAGAATTCAAGATATGAGAGGTGAAACAGGCAATTGCACATGGTAGTGGTGGTTGATGTAGTAGACAGGAGGCCCAAATCTTGGAGTCAAAGAGGTCACTGAAATGGGAGGTCTATTATTTGGTAACACAAGCTTTTACTGAGCACCTACTATGTGCCAGGCCCTGTGTGAGGCACCTGGGGTACAGTGGTGAACAAGACATAATTCTCGCCCTTCTTCAAATGTGTGAGGCTCATGGGGAGACAGCCGAAAGACAAGCAGCCAATAGGATGTGGAGATCCTCTAGGGTTTCTCCGGATGCTTAAGACAAGGCTCTTGTGCTTGAGAAACATTCAGGGTACAGAGATCTACTGCAGTTCTAAGAAGAAAGATGTATTCAGTGTAAGGAAACAAGTACAAGCAAGTATGTTCAACACATGGAAGAAGAAATGATTCATTCTGCTTTCTGAGGGAGAGGGTGGGACAAGAAAAATCAAGAAGGGCTTCATGAATGCATGACATGTGATGATGAACAGGGTTTTACAAGATGGAGGTGGAATAGGGGGAGAATGGTAGGCTGGAGAAACAATGTGAGTACACAAGGAGGCAGAAAAGCACAGGACATATTTAGGGAATGGGGAGCAACTGGGTGTGTTTAGAGGTGAAGCTGCTAACGGCGTTAGCAACAGTGAGGAGGTGTATCGGGGAACTACGAGCAAGTTCCGCGTTGACAGCAACTAGAAAGGGAAAGGTTGTTTGTGATCGGAGGATGGAGTCGTGAATGACAGTTTTCAGAGTTCGGTCAGGATCCTCTAGGCAATGAAGACACAAATGGGATTTTTTGAAAAAGAAGGAAATGACATGATTTCTCTGTGGTTTAGAAGAAACTCTCTGGTGCGAGGTCTAGGTAATGGCAGTGAGAGGAGAGACAGAAAGATCTGTTGAGAAACTATCACAGAGGTTCAAGTGCAAGTTGAGGTCCAGATGTGACAATGGGAATGGAAAGGGAAGGGGACCGGTGAATACTGGAGATGGGGCTCACAGGACTTGTCAATCAAATAAATATGGGAGGAACTAGAGAAGACATATCTATGCCACACCCTTCTTTCCAGTTCAAAAGTTTTCCTTACTGACTTTTAGGTTAAAATGGAAACTACCTTCCTTATTTAAATGCATGAGAAAACACAAAGAGATAAAGAGATGCAGGAGATTTAGAACGGGCAACATACCCCAAACGTCCGCCACAGTCCTTGCAGAACTGTCCTTAAGTAAAACACAGGTAGGTTCTGAAGCAGCTCACCTGGGTCGGAAAAGAAGTAATAATAATTTTTAAAATAATAAAAGATAAAATAATATGATATATATCTGATTTTCTTTATCTTTAAATATACACACACAATGGAATATCACTCAGCCATAATAGAAGGAAATCTTGCCATTCGCAGGCACATGGATGAACCTTGAAGCCATGATGCTAAATGAGATAAGTCAGACAAAGACAAATACCATTTGATCTCATTTATAGACGGAATCTAAAAAAACAAAAATGAACTCAAAGAAACAGAAAGTAGACTGGTGGTTGCCAGGGGTGGGGTGGGTGGCGGGTGACGGAAATGGGTAAAGGTGGTCAAAAGGTACAAACTTCAAATTATAAAATGAGGAAGTTCTGGGGATCTAATATATACAGCATGGTGATTATACTTAATAATACTATACTGTATATTTGAAAGTTGCTAAGAGAGAAAATCTTAAAAGATCACAAGAAAAAAATTGTAAACTACGTGTGGTGATGGATGTTAACTAGACTTATTGTGGTGATCGTTTTGCAATACGCATTAGCTTGGTGCAAAAGTAATTGCGGTTTAAAAAGTTAGTAACTGCAAAACTGCAATTACTTTTGCACCAACCTAATATATTGAATCATTATGTTGTACCCCTGAAACTAATGTTACATGTCAATTATATGTCAATAAAAAGATTTTTTAAAATAATACTTTAGATTTATTGAGCTTGTTCTTTGTGCTGACTCCCAGGGAGGTATTTTACATGCAATATCTCACTTATTCCTTCTAGTAATCTATATAGTAGATACTATTATTTCCACTACCCAGTGAAAAAAAAGGCTCAATGACGTTTAGTTCACATGGGTTTAGATCACACAGCTAGTAAGTGGCTACCGGAGATTTGAACCCATGCCACCAAGATTGCTTTGGAAACAAACCCACTGAGCTATGATGTCAGAAACAAGGACCCATCTTCAAAGCAGAAGTCACGCAACCCTCTCTCTGAGTTAGCCAGCGCTTCTTTTTCCCTTCCCCACACACCTGTTCCATGTAAAACGTAGAGCCATAATTCCCAGGGGACAGGCACCAAATCAACCAAGAATCTGTTAGGAACAGTAAGAGTTCAACAAAGTATTAAGACACTAAGTAAATATGCAAAAGCAAGATCTTCCTAATCTGTCAGCAGTATGTTAGAAAATAATACAAACGAATCCCATTCCCAGCAGCAACAACAAATTTAAAACAAGTAGGAATAATCTTATTAAGAAATGTTGGGTATCTGATGGACATGCGTCCTATTTGGGAGACCACCTCAGAGATAATGTGGATGCCTGATCATGGCATTGTACATCAGAAGCTAAACATTAATGAATGCCAACTATAATTTTATATATATAATGTGATGGCTGGGTGTGAGGTCGGAGGGATAATGGATGGGGGAGGGGGGTTCACAGTGTGAGGGATGTAAATGATGAACATCTAAGTATTACCTTGTCTTGTACACCTGAAACTAATAAGAAAAATAAAAAATAAAAAAAAAGAAATGTGTGTATGGGGTGGGATATATGAAGAAAATTTTAATACAAGAAAGGTAGTAGAGAACCGTAAAAATAGACTATAAATGCTTAAACCACACAGAGCAATTTTAATAACCAATGAGGAAATTATGACTTCCATGAACTTTAAAATTTTTGTCAGAACAATAAAAATTCTCTTACTGCCCATTCCATTATAAATACACAGGGGAATAAAAAATAAAAAATTATTTATTTAGTACACCGTCATTTAAACATTAGAAACATTGAAATTTAAAGTGTTGTATTACTTTGTAAAAATCTTATCTATGTTAGTTTTAACAGTTCTTGCCTTCTCTTATAATTTACGATACAAGCAAGCATATTTTCTGTGCCTTGAAAAATTGTCACAAACCTTTTAAAGTTTTGGAGCAGCATTCAATATTTTATCCTTTGCATTTTCAATGCCATGAAATATATCTAAGATGTTTTGTATATACCTAACATACAATGTGTAGGTTTTTTCCTGGCATCACTGTCTCTGGGGACATCTTTATCCTTTTTGTCACAACTTTTCATAACAAAATAATGTTGATAATTTCACCATCACTAAATTCCTACAGCTGCATTTCTAGGATCTCTAGAATAGCAGCAGTGACAAAATTCCCATGGTTAACTATTTTCTTTCTGTAACTTCATTTATGTTTGATTCTAATTTCATTCCTAGCAATATTTCTGTTTCTTCATTGAACTTTCACCCTTGCTGGCCAATTCACTCTTTTGATTATCCATTTTTGTAAAAAGTTACATGAGTTTACCACTGAGAGACAAGAGACAACACAACTACACTGTTTTGTTCAGTGACCAATGCCAAACAGACTTTGAAAGAAGTGATGTGATTGGCTATTAACCACGCCGTGCTTCTGTTATTTAAGTAGTAAATTTGTGGACTGAAGAGATAGCATCAAAGTTTGTATTTTAGGTAATTACTCACAGTTAATAGACAGTGGTGACAAAAATTCTAACCATATTGTTGGAGGGTTGGTGTTATTTAAATGTTTTTTTCTGCATCCATCCATCCCTACACCTACCCACTCATCCCCCTTTTTCACTTTGTCCTTCAAATCTTAAAGAAACCTGTATTCCTCCTCCTTGTCCTAGGCTTATTTCCCAAGTTTCCAAGGGACATGGTTCTATCAATTAATTATCTCCTTTTTTTATTAAAGTTTATTGAGGTGACAATGATTAGCAAAGTGTACAATTCTGTAATACATCACCTATATATCACATTGTGTGTTCACCACCCAGAGTCAGTTCTCCTTCCATCGCCATATATTTGATCCCCTTTACCCTCATGTACCATCTCCCTCCTCCCTTACCCTCTGGTCACCACTAAACTACAGAACCTACACTGTTGGCAGGAATGCAGACTGCTGCAGCCGCTATGGAAGGCAGTGTGGAGGTTCCTCAAAAATAATTATCTCCTTTTGAAAGCTCTGCCCTCCTTGCTCATGGGCTCCCTTCTCTCCATCCTTATAGATGGCCACACTCCTACTGGCCCCAGGTCTCTCTCATTCCGCCACCCCAACCTGTCACCACAAACATCTTTTACTCGTAGTCTGCATGAACTTCCTCCGCCTCTTTACCACTTAGTCCTGAAACTTTCACGATCTGGCTTTCCAATTAATTATTCTACTGACGTACAATCCCTAAAGATCACCACCTCTAACTGCAGACTCCAAGTGCTTCCTACCACTCCTTAACACCTGTACCCACTGGGCAGCATTTGCCACTGCTGATGAAGCTCTTTCAGGAAGCCATGGCTTTGGTGACAAACATTGCCCCTCTCTATTTGCACCTTCCCTCTTCCACCTCTCCCAACATCTTTATCATTTTCCAGCTCTTTTTGCTCCACCCATTCCTAAATGAGGTGATATTTATAGTCCCTTCCCCTCCTCTTTTCTCTCTCTAGACTTTCTCGGTGAGTCGAGCTTCTATCTCTCAGACCTGACCTATCTTCTGAATTTCACATTTCCCAGTCCCCACTCAACCTTTACCACCGCCATGCCTAGCATGCATATCAAACTCCATTTTTGGACCATCCAATATCTCTCACCTACCCAAACCTACTCTTCTTCCAGACCTGTCTGTTTCCATAAATGGTACCAGCTAAGTTCCCCTTCAAAATACACACGTAGCTTTGAGAAGCAGACTATCTTTTCCACACCCATTGCCAGAGCCTCCGCCTGAGCTCAGGCTCTTTTTTTCTGGAGAGATGAAAAAGGCTGCATCCTGCATCTTTGTATTTGATGTTTTTGTAGGATGGACCTCCTCCCTGGCTGTAGGAACTGTGAGTGGGAAGTCTCCCATTAACCACTGCAAGCACCTTATTGGAACTACGGCACAGGTATCTTAGAACCCTTCCACGAGATATTTTCTTACTTTATTTTTTTATTTTTTTACAATGTGATATATAGATGATGTATTACAGAATTGGACACTTGAAACCTATGTAACTTTACTAACCATTGTCACCCCAATAAACTTTAATTAAAAAAATACTTCAGTTTTATTTCAAACACATCTCACATAGTTTCCAGAAGCCTATCACTGAGATGGAATGCTGTCAGCCAGAGGAAATCTGAGAAAACAGAATGCTAAGGGTCAGAGCAATTTTGGCCCAGAGACACAGGAACAACCCTCAAATGAATTCCATAATTCATGACATGACCCAGAGAAGGGTTATACTGCAATGGGTGACTTCGGCAGGGCTTCCTGCTTTTGCTAACAACTCTAAGTAGGAATTAAGCTTTCAAAGGTATTATTTAAAGTTGATGCACCCTCTGAAATTTCATGATCTTACGCACAGCCATGATCTCGGCGTTCTAGTGAAAGTTCCACTTCACAGCAACTGGAATTTTCTTCCTCAGCAAGGCAGCTTGCCTGGCACACATACTGACAGCTGCAGTCACCAGCCACATACCTAACAATGACTGTGTTTCCCTGAAAATAAGACCTAGCCGGACCATCAGCTGTAATGCATCTTTTGGAGCAAAAATTAATATAAGACCAGGTCTTCTTTTAATATAACATAATATAATGTAATATAATATAATATAATATAATATAATATAATATAATATAATATAATATAATACCGGGTCTTATATTAATTTTTGCTCCAAAAGACGCATTAGAACTGATGGTCTGGCTAGGTCTTATTTTGGGGGCAACATGGGAATTACCTTGTTTGGGGCTACCCAGAGAAGACATTGCAGAAAAAAAAATTCCTCAACTTTTCTTAAAAAAGAAAAATACACACACACATGGGGCTTTTCTTCAGTGAGATCTTTGTATTTTCCCCTTTTTACATGGCTCACGCCTCCACCCACATCATTTACTGCCCCATCTCCTCTCCACTCTACCCTTCTAACCTATATCCTTCCATGTTTTACTTCATGGCAAAATAATTACATAGAAATTACACACACTTTTAAATAGGTATTTTATAAAATGAGATATTTAACACAATTGTCTGCATCTTATTTTCATGTTAAACAATCCCTCCTGGAAATGCTTCTAAATCACCTGGTAGAGTTTCATTTCATTCTTTTCGATGTCTTTATAATATTCCACTGCAATGATGTATTACCAATTTATTCAGACATCCTCCCTATTTACAGCATTCTCTTTGTTTTCATCTCTCTCTCTTTCTTCCCCCCCTTCTCTGTCTCTCTTTCTTTCTGTGTGTGTGTGTGTGTGTGTGTCTACAAACAATACAACAGTAAACATATGCGTATATAGAATCTTGTGTGTTGTGCTTTTATTTCCATCGGACATATTCTCAGGAGCAGGATTGCTGAAGTAAAGCATATTGCAGGATCTTTAAACATCCATTCTGGAAGAGGGAGTATCACTTTTTTAAAAATTTGCCTGTCTGATGAGTGTAAGATGGTATCACATTATTTTAGTTGGAGCCACCTTGACCACTAGTGAAACTGAGCATTTTGTCATAAGTTTGCTTAGCCTTTTGGATTACTATTCTGTGAATGTGTCTCTTCATTCCTTTGCTGCTTTTTATTTTAGGGTATTTATCACCTGTTTAATTTGCAAGAGCTTTTTGTATATTGTAGATATACCTTCTGTCTCTGCTTGGCATTGTAAATAATTTTCCAAATCTATTATTTGTCTCTGGATTTTGTTTCTGGTTTCTTTTGCCATACAGAAGTTTTAAATTCATACAATATCGAGTAGGCCCATCTTTTCTTTTATAGCTTCTGAGTAGCCAGTCTTGTTCCCTGTCTTGTACGTGTAATCTCCAGAAATTTCATGCAATTTTTGTTATTTTTTTTAAATTTAAGTCTTCATCTGCAATTTATTTTAATATGTGGTGAAAGATCGTCTCCATGCAACGCTATTTTTCTCAAAGATGTCAGACATATTATCATTTATTATATCACCTTTAACTTCAATCAATTAAAATATCATTTTGTAGTACCAGATATCCAAAAACCTTATAAAGCCACTGCAACCTAATTAAATCAATGTACTATTAGCACTGGACTAGACCAATTAGATAAATGACATAGAAAAGAGAACCATATACTTGATGCATTGAAAGACCACATTTTCAGAAGAGTTCTCTCCTTCCTCTGAGCCCCTAAGTAGAACACGGGTATTCTCAAAGGGAGCTTGAGACGATAAAGGAAACAAGAAATGGAAAGCACTTAGCACAGTGCCTGGCACACAGCAATCCCTTTGCAAAGGGTAGTTGCTATTATATCTGCTCTCTGCCACTTACCTATTCTGCCTTGCATGTGCTTTGTCTGATTTCAGTGACCCCACTTTGAACTCCTAGATGGCAGTCACTTTACCTTAGCTCCCTCTGCACCTCTATTGCCATCAATAAAGGATTAAGGGGAACATATTCTTGTAGACAAATGTCTTACATTGGCAGTTCTAACTTTTCCTACTGTAAAGAATCTAGGCTGAGTCTCAGCCCAGTCTTCTGGGATGGACCCCTACCACTTCTTGCAAGGATTCGCTCCTGTGTGTCTTTCCTGTGCTAGGACCTGCTCATAGTCAGCTGTAGCTATTATTCATTGAATATCCAGTCACTGGGCATTTTCATGGATACATTCGCATCTGCTTTGTCTCTCTAAAGCTTAGCAGTCCTGGCACAGTATGGGATACACATTGAATTATTTTGGGGAACCTTCCTTTGCTGGAAGTGCCAAAAAAATGTATATACATTTCAAGAGATGCTATCTAGTATGTTCAAGCAGTAGTTTGCCATAATCAGAAGTGTCCGGACACTGATAGTAACCACTTTGAGCACCTCTTGTAATTGCAGAGGTCAAATGTGACTTGTATTCATCTTTTGTTATCAGTATTTATTGAGTATTACAATTGATACAGTTTTTTCCTTTCTTAAAATCTGCATACATTTTTGGGGGCACTTGTTGCATTTTTATTAAATCAATCAACAACTGGGATAGGAAGGTTTATTTTTATTAGTTTAGAATTACTTCAAAATAGTTTAGTACTTTTAATAATTAATTTTATCACGAAAATTTGAAAAATACCTTTTCTATGCCACCTGTAGAATTGAGGAAAAAAGACCCCTCTATAAATTAGTTTAAAAAGCTTCTTCTTACATGAAAAAGTAAAATTTGGATGAACTTGAATCCTACTAAGACTTCAGCGAATCAATTTCTCTCTGTGCTAAGTTTTAGAGGTAAGGGGGAAGTAGAAAATAGCTACAAACCTCAAGGTCACATCAAGAATCCCTTTAAAATGTAAGGTTCCCAGATATAATATAGGACTCCCAGTTAAATTTGAATTTCAGATACACAATGAAATTGTTTAGTATAAGTATGTCCCAAATATTGTATGGAACAGACTTATACTAAAGAATTATTTGTTATTTATTGAAAATTCAAATTTAACTAAGTGTACTGTATTTTTACTTGCTAAACCTGAAAACCCTATTAAAAATCTGTTTCACAAGATACTTGAGGAATCATAACTGATTCACTGTGACGCCCCAAGTTAAAGCCCTAAGGATTTGTTGAACACACAGTTGGCATTCAATAAATGTTAGCTGAAGTGATTACATAATGGTGATTATTAATAGTTACTTTTTAGTCACTGAGATGTTTAAAGGCATGAAAAGGGACTGATGTAAATTTAGGAAGAATCTGACAATAAGGGAGCTACAAAAAGGGAGTTTCCGGGGGTGGTCAGTTAGCTCAGTTGGTTAGAGCATGGTGCTAATTAACACCAAGGTTGCTGGTTCAGTCCCCACATGGGCCACTGTGAGCTGCGCCCTCTGTAAAAAAAAAAAGGGGGAGAAGAGTTTCTGATTAACCCTTTATTAACCAAAGAGGAAAAGCTCACTCAGTTTGGGGAGAAAAATGCTGCTAAAAGGCACTTAAAACTTATTCTGACTTATATATGTAAGGTTTCTAATTTTTTGACTTGGTGTTTGAATATCACAACTTGTGTGTGTGTGTGTGTATGTGTGTGCACGTGGGGAGAGCATTAGAGGCAGGGGGCCAGAGAGGCAAGACAAGAAATGTAAGGCCAATGAATGGAAAACAGAACACGTGAAAACTTTTCTTCCTGCTACATTTCATGGAGAGTTAATGCCTTTCCTAAAGTACTTTCAAAATCAGAATTAGCCAGTACAGAGTAGCAGGCACAAATATGGCCTCCAGTGTTCTATTAATGATGGGATCAAATGAAGAAGCTCTTCTACACACTCTTTCTGAAAGAGCAGGAGAGCCAATGCGATGTTTAGTTTCTTGGAGGAAACTGAAAAAAAAAATAATCCCATATTACCACAATACAGGCATGAGTTCAATGCAAATGGAAAAGACTGGTGGCTTATTAATAGGCTCTCGCTGTAGCAAGCTGGCCTTCCCGGCTTCAGTTTGAAATTGATTATTTTAATACAGAATTCCTGAATGAAAGAGGTTCTTGGCCTTTTCCTGGGCTGTTGAATAATGTATGTGGGAGAAAGCAAATAGCAGCAGAGGGTCTCAGCTGCGGGAACAATGGCGCACACCCAGAGCTGAGGGGGCACGTTAGTTTATCATCGCCTTGTCAATCCTCCCAGCCTGGGAATCGCGGGGCAGCCTGGAAAGCAGCAGCTGCCCGACGTGTGGTGAACTGACCGGGGCACTTTAAAGAGACGACTCCATTTACCCATCTGAAAACAAGATATTGATTTTCCTCCAACTCTAGAGAGAAAAGAGACGTCCTGAAAATATATGGAGACCACCATTTATCCAGGCTCCTCCCCCAACAGTCACACCACCCCAACTGTTTTCTTGGCTTCCTCTCCACAAAGTTCCATTTTGTCCTTCACCTGGGGTGAGAAGAAAGCAAGCTCACTTTTCTGCCATCTGTGAATACACCGCAAAGAGTACTTTTAAGCTGAAACTGGAAAAGTACGTAATGACTGGCATCTGGGGATATACTTTTGAATGAGAAATCCATTTTCCCCATCCACATGGAAATAACATATTACAGTAAACTTCAGGCTGGCACTTGACAGCCCTCTCATGTCAAGCTGTGTACATCTTCAGTTGTTCAAGCAAAGCTTGTAGCATCCTAGAACAATAACAACCTTCAACTCCTTAGGTGTCTTTACCATGAAAGCCTAAATCTTAAGACCCAGATCAGATGGAAAAAAAACGCCACGGAGCTTGTTTTGCCATAGTAAGTATCCATGAAGTACTTCTTAGACCCACAGGAGTTTAAAATCAACATGCTAAGGGCATGAGGAGAAGGGTACCTCTGAACTGAGGCACCCAGAAGGCCAAGCTCCTGGGAGGTGACTAGAACTACTCCACAGGCATCAAGAGACTGGAAGCGTGTTATCCAAAGTCAATGCCAATTTCTTTAATGACTCATATCCTCTTGGGCTCAAAAGTCCGACCATACTGAGGAGACTAGATTGTTGTTATGGTATGCTTTTCTCTAGACAGAGAGAGGAATGGTTAAGCAAGGGATGGCCCAACAATCCTCACTAAGACTCAGTCACCAAAAACAGACATTAGACAAGGATCCCAATTCTGGATTTCAATATGGCCTTTTGTTTTCTGGAAAATCCCTTGTCCTTACCACTACCACCACCATGGGAAGTTTCATAGGAACTTAGGGAAGATCAAGGAAAAGGATGGGGGGTGGAGGTAGAATAAAAGGAGAGAGGAAAAACAACTCTTGAAAAGCAAATAGGAAGGCCCATCCTTAATCACTGTGAAGGTAGGTCAGAGATGGCAAGTGCTGGCCTTAACCTTGTGTGTTTACCCCACCAGGATCCAGAAAAGCTGAACCTTCTGAGCAGCCCCAGTTGTTGAACTCTCTGTTATGCTAAACAAGCACCGGAGGTGGACTGGCCCAACCATCTGCTAGAGACACGCATAAATTGAGGGAAGGTAGGGCAGTACAGCATGCGTGTAATGCGGAGTACATGGGAAAAAGCAAAAGTGCATCATTAAAAAGCAGCAGTAAGCAACCGGAGAACAGAATGTAGTAGGAAGAGAAAAGTGTTCCAGTTATTATTAATGTTAATAACTGCACGCGGGGAACTCCAGGTTCTCTTGTTATTCATCAAATACAATGCCTCCAACAGGGCAAGGATTGGGAGGGCTAGCTTAGCCACTGGAATTTTTATCCTTTATTCGATTTCATGACACGTGCCACACCTGGACAAGACATATATATCTAAAATTTTTACTGGAATTTAAAATTATTTTTCTGTTTTAGGTTGACCTAACATGCCTTGATTACTTAGGGACATTCTCATTTTGAAGGCAGAAAAGAGGAGGCAAAATAGCAAAAATTGGGGTGTGGGATCAGTAGCCCAAATGAAGAGAGCATATGCCACAGGTGACGCATCCTGAGGAAAGAAAGAGAACCTACACCTGGGGCTCCAAACTGGAAGTCCATTTTAATGCTCAGATGCACCTTGTCTGGCTCACAGAGATTTTTCAGGCTTTCTCAATGCTTTTAGATATGGCATACACTCTCCAGTTTTCCACAAGCCCCACTACTCCTTATCGTTATATTTCTCTGCTTCCTTGCATTTTTACCTCTCCCTGGCCCCTGAAAGTATCTGTACTTAAGCAGTCTGACAATTAAGTTTACAGACTTGTTGGAACAATGCTGCTAACCTTTTCTCATATCAGAGGGATTGTTCATTATGAATTTGTACCATGTGGACAGTTAACCAAATTTACTATTTGGAAGTGCTGGAAAGGATGCATGAAAAAGTTAGACGAAAACGACCTGAACTTTTCCCCAACAATTCATGGCTCTTCTATCACAACCATGCACCAGCTCACACGGCACTGTCTGTGAGGGATTTTTCAGCCAGTAAATAACTGTATTGGGACACCCTTCCTATTCACCTGATCTGGCCCCCAATGACTTCTTTCTTTATCTGGAGAGAAAGGAAATACTGAAATGAAGATATTTGGATAACATTCAGGACATTGAGGGTAATATGAGGACAGCTCTGATGGTCATTCCAGAAAAAGAGTTTCAAAATTGCTTTGAAGGGTGGACAAGGCACTGGCATCAGTGCATACCTTCCCAATGGGAGTACTTCAAAGGTGACCATAGTGATATTCAGCAATGACGTATGTACCCGTCCCCCATCAAGTGAGAAGCCAGAACAGTCCAAAAAAAATATAATGCTACAGGGTAAGAGAGAATAAAAGGCTGCAGTCGGAGAGAAAATAAAACATTCTACCAACATCTATGGGAAAACAACAACAAAAAAAAAACCCTCTTCCTATCAACCTGTTGCAGAACTCACTCCTGTAGATGTCTAGGAAGAGAAATAATAAATCATTAATTGCTATGAATAACCAAGGTAACAAGACAGCTCAGGAAGAAAATGAAAAGTCTCCAGAAAATGAACTGAAAGACATGGAAATATATGACTTAAATGACAGAAAATTCAGTTCTAAAAAAAACACAACTCACCGAGACGCAAGAAAACACAGAAAGGCAGTTTAATGAACTCAGAAACACAATCAAGGAACAAAAGGAACATTTTGCCAAGGGGATTGAAATTTTAAAAAGAACCAAATAGAATTTCTGGAGATTAATAACTCAATAAAAGAAATGAATGAAAAAGCCAGCTTAGGTAACAGAGTTGACCAGATGGAGGAAAGAGTCAGTGAAACCGAAGATAGAAATCTGGAAATGACACGGATGGAAGAAAAAAGAGACTTGACACTTCAAAGAAATGAAAGAACTCTACAAGAACTTTCTGACTCCATCAGAAAGAGCAATATAAGAATAACGGGCATACCAGAAGGAGAAGAAAGGGAGAAGGGAACAGAGAGTATATTCAAACAAATAGTCGATGAAAACTTCCCAAACTTGTGTAAAGAACTGGATCCTCGAATCCAAGAAGTAAATGAAACACCTAATTACCTACACCCCAAAAAACCTTCTTCAAGGCACACTGTATTGAAGCTTTCAAAAATTAACGACAAACAGAGAATCCTCAAGGCAGCCAGGGAAAAGAAGACGGTAACCCACAAAGGTAAGCCCATTAGATTACCATCAGATCTTTCAGCAGAAACTCTATAACCCAGGAGGGAGTGGAATTGAATATTCAAACTATTGAAAGAGAGAAATTATGAGCCAAGAAAAATATATCCAGCAATAATATTCTTCAGAAACGAAGGAGGAATAAAGACCTTTCCAGACACACAGAAGCTGAGGGAATTTTCTAACACACGACTTGCACTACAAGAAATACTGAAGGAGGCTATTTGACCAGCATAAATACGGACAATTTGTGACAACAAAAACATAAAAGGGGGGAGAGTAAAGGGCTAAACTGGAATATGGGAATGGAGAAAGTAAGCATGCTGAAGAAAATGGAATACTCTAAATATCAAACTTTATTTTACATAAACTTAATGGTAACCACTGAAAAAAAAATCCAGAACTGAAATATATAATGTAATAGGAGAAGAAATAGAGGGAAACATCATAGAATACCACCACACAGAAATAATAGACAACAACAAAAAGGCAAAGAAACAATGGAGACACAGTCTTACCAGAAAACCAAAGATGTAATGATAGGAAACATTCACATATCAATAATCACCCTAAATGTAAATGGACTGAACTCACCAATAAAAAGGCACAGAGTACCAGATTGGATCAAAAAACTAAACTCAACCATATGCTATCTCCAAGAGACGCATCTCAGTTACAAGAACAAGCACAGACTCAAAGTGAAAGGGTGGAAATTGACACTCCAAGCAAATGGTACCCAGAGAAAATCAGGTGTAGCCATAATGACATCAGATGAAACAGACTTCAGGATGAAAAAGATAACAAGAGACAAAGATGGATATTTCATAATGGTAAAGGGGACGATACAACAAGAAGACATAACAGTCATCAATATTTATGCCCCCAATCAGGGAGCACCAAAATATACCAAGCAACTACTAACAGAACTAAAGGAAGAAATTGACCAAAACACAATTATATTAGGGGACCTGAATACAACATTGACAGCTATGGATAGATCATCCAAACAGAAAATAAATAAAGAAATGGCAGCCCTAAATGACACATTAAGTGAAATGGACATACTTGAGATTTATAGAGCACTTCATCCAAGAACATCAGACTATACATTCTTTTCTAGTGTACGTAGAACATTCTCAAGGATACACCATATATTGGGACATAAAACAAGCCTCAGCAAATTTAAGAAGATTCAAATTATACCAAGCATTGTCTCTGATCACAAGGATTTGAAATTGAGCATCAACTGCAAAAAAAAGCAGGAAAAACCAAAAGTATGTGGAGATTAAACAACATAATTTTAAAGAACGACTGGGTCAAAGAAGAAATAAGAGCAGAGATCAAAAGATATATAGAAACAAATGACAATGAAAATACATCCTATCAAAATTATTGGGATGCAGCGAAAGCAGTTTTAAGAGGGAAATTTATATCATCACAGGCCTATCTCAAGAAACAAGAAAAATCCCAAATAAATAACCTCATGTTACACCTTAAATAACTAGAAAAAGAACAAGTGAAACCCAAGGTCAGCAGAAGGAAGGAAACAATAAAAATCCAACCAGAACTTAATGAAATAGAGAACAAAAAGACAATAGAAAAAATTAATTTGACAAAGAGCTGGTTCTTTGAAAAGATTAATAAAATTGATAAACCCTTGGCTAGACTCACTAAGATAAAAAGAGAAAAGACACTAATAAGCAAAATCAGAAATGAAAGAGGGGAAGTTATCACGGACACCACAGAAATACAAAGGATCAACCAAGGATACTATGAAGGACTATATGCCACCAAATTCCATAACTTAGAAGAAATGGACAAGTTCTTAGAACCATATAGCCTTCCTAGGCTGAGTCACGAAGAATTGGAAAATATAAATAGACCAATCACCAGTAAGGGAATTGAATGAGTCATCTAAAACCTTCCCAAGAGCAAAACTAAGGGACTAGATGGTTTCACTAGTGAATTCTACCAAACCTTCAAAGAGGATCTAATACCTATCCTACTCAAACTCTACCGAAAAACTGAAGAGACAATACTCCCTAACTCATTTCATGAGGCCAACATTACCCTGATACCAAAACCTGGTAAGGATAACACAAAAAAAGAAACCCACAGACCAATATCTCTGATAAATACAGATGCAAAACTCCTAAATAAAGTTCTAGCAAACTGAATGCAACAATGCATTAAAAAGATGATTCATCACAAAATCTCAGAAAAAGAAATTTAAAAAAAATTCCTTTTGCAATTACAAGGAAAAGAATAAAATACCTAAGAATAAACTTAACTGTGGATGTGAAAGACCTATATGCTGAAAACTATAAGACATTTTTAAAAGAAACTAAAGAAGACACAAAGAAATAGAAAGACATTCTGTGTTCATGAATTGGAAGAATCCACATAGTTAAAATAGCCATATTACGCAAAGCAATATACAGATTTAATGCAATCCCTATCAAAGTCCCAATGACATTTTAAAAAAAGATAGAACAAAAAATCATCAGATTTGTATGGAAATACAAAAGACCCCGGAATAGCCAAAGCAATCTTAAGAAAAAAGAACAATGCTGGAGGTATCACACTCCCTGACTTTAGCTTGTACTACTGGGCTACAATAATCAAAACAGCATGGTATTGGCAGAAAAACAGACACATAGACCAATGGGATAGAATTGAGAACCCAGAAATAAAACCACATAAATATGGACAGATAATCTTTTATAAAGAAGCAAAAAACACAAGGGAGAAAATACATCCTCTTCAATAAATGGTGCTGGGAGATTTGGAAAGCCACATGCAAAAGAATGAAACTGGACTGCTATCTGTCACCATGTACCAAAATTAATTCAAAATGACTCAAAGACCTAAGCATAAAACCTGAAACAATCAACTGCATAGAAGAAAACATAGGTACTAAACTTATGGACCTTGGGTTCAAAGAGCATTTTATGAATTTGACTCCAAAGACAAGGGAATTAAAAGCCAAAATAAATGAATGGGACTATATGAAACTTAAAAGCTTCTGCACAGCAAAAGAAACCATTGATAAAATAAAGAGGCAACCAAATGAATAGGAGAAGATTTTTACGAACAGTGCCTCTGTAAGGGGCTAATATCCAAAATATACAAGGAACTCATGAAACTCAAAAACAGAAAAACAAACAACCCAATTGAAAAATGGGCAGAGGACCTGAAGAGACATTTCTCCAAAGAGGCATACAAATGGCAAATAGACATATGAAAAAATGCTCAACATTACTAATCATGAGAGAAACGCAAATAAAAAGCACACTGAGATATCACCTCACCCCAGTTAGAATGGCTATCATCAACAAGACAAATAGTAACAAGTACTGGAGAAGCTGTGGAGAAAACGGTACCCTGATACACTGTTGGTAAGAATGCAGACTAGTGAAGCTGCTATGGAAGGCAGTGTGGAGGTTCCTCAAAAAATTATGAATAAAATTAAGATGTCACCCACCAATCCCTGTCCTGTGTATCTAACAAAAAATTCTGAAAACATTTATCCATAAGGACACGTGTGCTCCAATGTTCATTGCAGCTTTATTTTGGTGGCCAAGACATGGAAATAACCAAAATGTCCTTTGATAGATGAATTCATAAAGAAGTTGTGGTATATATACACAATGGAATACTATTCGGTGTTAAGGAAAGATGATATAGGAACATTTGTGAAAACATGGATGGATCTTGAGAGTATAATGCTAAGTGAAATAAGTCAGACAGAAAAAGCAGAGAACCCTATGATAAAGAGAATCTTAAAAGCAGCAAGAGAAAAGCAGTTAGTTACTTACAAGGGAGCTCCCATAAGACTGTCAACTGATTTCTCATCAGAAACTTTGCAGGCCAAAAGGTACTGGAATGAAACATTCAAAGTGATGAAAAGAAAGGACCTACCAAGATTATTCTACCCAGAAAAGCTATCATTTCGAGTCAAAGGAGAGATAAAGAGTTTTCCAGACAAGAAAAAGCTAAAGGAGTTCATCCCTACCAAACCACTATTACAAGAAATGTTAAAGAGACTTCTTTAAGATGAGGAAGAAGAATGACTAAAAGATCAAAAATAAAAATAATAAAATGTCAATAACTACATATTTATCAACAATTACTTTCACTGTAAATGGATTAACTGCTTCCATCAAAAGACACAGGGTAAAAAAAAAAAAGACAGAGGGCAGGGGCAGCTGGTTAGCTCAGTTGGTTAGAGTGTGGTGCTCTTAACAATAAGGTTGCCAGTTTGATCCCCACATGGACTACAGTGAGCTGCACCTTCCACAACTAGATTGAAACAACGAATTGACTTGGAGCTGATGGGTCCTGGAAAAACACACTTAATCAACAAAATATTTTTTTTTAAAAAGACACAGGTCAGCTGAATGGATAAGAAAACAAGACACACACATATATACTGTCTACAAGAGACTCACTTCAAATAGAAAGACACACATAAACCGAAAGTAGAGGGATAGAAAAAGGTATTTTATACAAATAGAAATAAACAAAAATCTGGGATGGCAATACTTGTATCAGACAAAATAGACTTTAAAACGAAGGCTATAATAAGAGATAAAGAAGGACATTACAAAATTATAAAGGGATCAGTACAAAAGGACATAAGCTTAGTAAATGTTTATGAACCCAAGATAGGAGCACCTAAATATATAAAACAAATATTGACCGACATAAAGGCAGAGATCAACAGTAACATAATCATACTAGGGGACTTGAACACGCCGTTGACACCAATAGACAGATCTTCCAGATAGATAGTCAACAAGGAAACAGTGACCTTAAATGACAACTAGACGAGATAGATTGAACTGATATTTTTTAGAACATTTCAACCCAAAGCAGCAGAATATACATTCTTTTCAGGTGCACATGGAACATTTTCCAAGATAGACCATATGTTAGGCCACAAAACAAGTCTTAGTAAATTAAAGAATATGGAAATCATATAAAGCATTTTCTCTGACCACAATTTTATGAAACTAGAAATCAATTACAAAAAAAAAAACAACCTGAAAAATCCACTGAAAAATAGAGGCTAAGTAAGTGCTATTAAACAATGAATGAGTTAACAATCAGATCAAGGAAGAAATCAAAAGACACCCTGATGTGGAGGTTCCTCAAGAAATTACGAATAGAATTACCATATGACCCAGCAATCGCTCTCCTGGGTATCTACCCCAAAAATATAAAAGCATTTCTCTATAGAGACACGTGTACTCCAATGTTCATTGCAGCTTTGTTTACGGTGGCCAAGACATGGAAACAACCAAAATGTCCTTCGATAGATGAATGGATAAAGAAGTTGTGGTACATATACACAATGGAATACTATTCGGCGTTAAGGAAAGACGATATAGGAGCATTTGTAACAACATGGATGGATCTTGAGAGTATAATGCTAAGTGAAATAAGTCAGACAGAAAAAGCAGAGAACCCTATGATTTCACTGATATGTGGTATATAAACCAAAAAGAACAAGACAAACAAATGAGAAACAAAAACTCATAGACACAGACAATAATTTAGTGGTTACCAGAGGGTAAGGGGTGGGGGTGGATGATGAGGGTAAAGGGGATCAAATATATGGTGATGGAAGGAGAACTGACTCTGGGTGGTGAACACACAATGGGATTCATAGACGATGTAATACAGAATTGTACACCTGAAATCTATGTAAATTTACTAACAATTGTCACCCCAATAAATTTAATAAAAAAAAGACACCCTGAGACAAAGGAAAGTGAGAACACAATGACCCAAACTCTATGGGTCACAGCAAAAGCAGTCCTAAGAGGGAAACTCATAGTAGGCTTGATGCAGGCCTACTTCAAGAAAGAAGAAAAATCTCAAATAGACAATCTAACTTTACACCTATGGGAACTGGACAAAGAAGAACAAACAAAGCACAAAGTGAGGGCAAGGAAGGAGATACTACAGATCAGAACTGAAATAAATGAAACAGAGGCTTAAAACACAACACAAAAGATCAATGAAACCAAGAGCTGGTTCTTTGAAAATATTAGCAACATTGACAAACCTTTAACCAGACTCATCAAGAAAAAAAAGAGAGAGGACTCAAATAAAATCAGAAAGGAAAGAGGAGAAGTGACAACTGACATTACAGAAATACAAACAATTTTAAATACTATGAGCCAAACAATTGGGAGAATCTGGAGGAAATGGATAAATTCCTAGAAGCATACAATCTTCCAAGGCTGAATCAAGAAGAAACAGAAAATCTGAATCAACTAATTACTTCTAATGAAATCAAATCAGTAATCAAGAAGCTCCCAACAAACAAAAATCCTGGACCAGATGTCTTCATAGGTGAATTTTAGCAAACCTTCAAAAAAGAATGAACACCTATTCTTCTCAATATTCCAAAAAAATTCAAGAGGAGGGAAAGCTCCCAGGCTCATTTTATGGGGTTACCATTACCCTGATTGCAAAACCAGACAATGACATTACAAAAACAGAAAACTATAGGTCGATATCCCTGATGAACATAGACGCAAAAATCCTCAACGAAATATTAGCCCACCAAATCCAGAAATACATTAAAAAGGTCACATACCAAGATGGAGTGGGATTTATTCCTGGGATGCAAGTTTGTTTCAATACCTACAAATCAATTAATGGGATACCCCACATAAACAAAATGAAAGATAAAAATCATGTGATCATATCAATAAGTGCAGAAAAAGTGTTTGACAAAATCCAGCATCCATTTATGATAAAAACCTCTGAGTAAAGTGGGAATAGATGGAACATATCTCAACATAATAAAGGCCATATATGACATACCCACAGTTAACATCGTACTCAATGGGGAAAGGCTAAAAGCATGCTCCTTAAGATCTGGAACAACACAATGATTCCCACGTTTACCACTTTTATTCAACATACTATTGGAAGTCCTAGCCATAGCAATCAGATGAGAAAAAATAAATAAATAAAAGGTATCCAATTTGGAAAGGAAGAGATAAAATGGACATCATATTATATATAGAGAACCCTAAAGATTCTACCAAAAAGCTATTATAACAGATAAATTAATTCAGTAAAGCAGCAAGATAAAAATGAATCTTCGAAAATCAGTTGCATTTTTATACATCAATAACAATCAGAAAGAGAAATTAAGACAACAATCACATTTACAATTGCATTACAAATAAAATAAAATACCCAAGAATAAATTCCACTAAATAAGTCATAGGCCTGTGCTCACCAAATTATAAGATACTGAAGAAAGAAATTAAAGAGGATATAAATAAATGGAAGCATACACCATGCTCATGGATAGGAAGAATTAATACAGTTAAAATGTCCATATTCCCCAAAGCAATCTATAGATTCACTGCAATTCCTCTAAAAAATACCATAGGCATTTTTCACAGAACTACAACAAATAATTCTAAAATTTATATGGAACCACAAAAGATCACAAATAGCCACAGCAATCCTGAGAAAGAAGAACAAATCTGGAGGTATCATGCTACCCAATATTGAACTATACTACAAGGCCATAGTAATCAAAACAGCATGGTATTGGCATAAAATCACACACATAGAACAATGAAACAAAACACATACCTCAGAAATAAATCTATGCCTATATTGTTATTTCATCTATGACAAAGGCAGCAAGAATATAATACATTGGGGTAAAGAGAGTCCATTCAATAAATGGTGCTTGGAAAACTGAACAGATACATGCAAAAACAAATGAAATTGGGCCACCTTCTGACTTCATATACAAGAATAACCTCAAAATGAATCAAAGAATTGAATGTAAGACCCAAAACCATACAACTCCTAGAAGGAAACATACACAGTAAATGATCAGACATTACCCTTAGTAATATTTTTAATGATACATATCCTTGGGCAATGGAAACAAAAGAAGAAATAAACAAATGGGGCTGTATCAAACTAAAGTTTTTGCACTGCAAAGGAAAACACCAACAAAACTGAAAGACAGCCTACTAAATGGGAGAAGATATTCACCAATGATACATCCAATAAGGGGTTAATATCCAAAATTTATAAAAATCTCATACAACAACACCAAAAACAAACAAACATACCAATTAACAAATGGGCAAAGGACCTGTATAGACATTTCTCCAAAGAGGACATACGATGGCCAATGGACATATGAAAAGACACTCAACATCAGTAATCATCAGAGAAATGCAAATTAAAACTACAATGAGATATCATTTCACATCTGTCGGAATGGCTATTGGGTTGGTGCAAATGTGATTGCAGTTTAAAAGGTTAAAAATAACTGCAAACACCGCAATTACTTTTGCACCAACATAATATAATCACTATATCAATAAACAAGTGTTGACGAGGATGTGGAGAAAAGGGAACCCTCGTGTACTGTGGCTGGGATTGCAAATTGGTGCAGTCATTGTGGAAAACAGTATGAAAGTTACTAAAAATTAAAAATAGAAGTACCATATGACCCAGAAATTCCACTCCTGGGTATTTATCCAAATAAATCCAAAACAG
Organism: Rhinolophus hipposideros; assembly: GCF_964194185.1. NCBI lineage: Eukaryota > Metazoa > Chordata > Mammalia > Chiroptera > Rhinolophidae > Rhinolophus > Rhinolophus hipposideros. The sequence continues at coordinate 17,005,329 of NC_138046.1, forward strand.
TAATTGATAAAGTTAAATGCACCACTATGTTCACTACAGTGTGATTTACAATAGCCAAGATATGAAAAAAATCAAAATGCCCATCAATGCACAATTGGATAAAGAAGTGGTACATGTATATGAGATTGGACAGTTAGGCTTGTGAACTTGTTGCAACGATGTTGCTAACCTTTTTTGATATCAGAGGGATTATTCATTATGAATTTGTACCAACTGAACAGGTAACCAAGTTTACTATTTGGAAGTGCTGAAAAGTCTGCATTAAAAAGCTAGATGACCTGAACTTTTGGCCAACAATTCATGGCTCTTGCATCACGACCATGCACCAGCTCACACGGCACTGTCTCTGAGGGAGTTTTTGGCCAGTAAACAAATAACTGTATTGGAACACCCTCCCTACTCACCTGATCCCAATGACTTCCTTCTTTACCTGAAGAGAAAGGAACTATTGAAAGGAAGACATTTTGATGACATTCAGGACATCAAGAGTAATACAATACAGCTCTAATGGCCATTCCAGAAAAAGAGTTCCAAAATTGCTTTGAAGGGTGGACTAGGCGCTGGCGTCGGTGTATAGCTTCCCAAGGGGAGGACTTCAAAGGTGACCATAGCGATATTCAGCAATGAGGTATGTAGCACTTTTTCTAGGATGAGCTCATGAACTTAACTGTCATACCTTGTACGATGGACTATTACTCGGCCATAAAAAAGAATGAAATACCATGTGATCTCATGTATATGTGGAACCTAAAGAGCAAAATAAATGAACAAATAGAAGAGAGATGGACCCATGGATCAAGGGAACAGACTGATAGTTGCTAGGTGGGAGGTGGGTTATGGGGCTGGGTGAGAAGGATAAGGGGATTAAGAAGTGCAAATTGGTAGTTACAAAGGACTTATGGGGATGTAAAGTAAAGTATGGGGAATATAGTCAATAATATTATAAGAACAGTTTGGTGTCAGATGGATACTAGACTTATCTGGGGGGGTCATTGTATAAGTTATATAAATGTATAACCACTATGCTATACACATGAAACTAATATAAAATAATACTGATGTCAACTATAATAAAAATAGTCATAGGGATATATAATACATCACAGGGAATATATTTAGTAATATTGTAATGACTATGTATAATGTCAGATGGGTAATAGACTTATTGGGTTATCTCCTTGTGAGGTATACAAATGTCTAGTCATTATGTTGTTTTGTATACCTGAAACTAATAAAGTAAATTTTTTAAAAAAGAGATAAACATCCATGTGTTAATTGCAGCATTATTTACAATAGCCAAGATATGGAAGCAACCTAAGTGTCCATCAATAGATGAATGGATAAAAAAGATGTGGTACATATGTACAATGAAATATTACTCAGCCATAAAAAAGGATGAAATCTTGCCATCTCCAAGATCAAGGATGGACATCGAGGGTATCACGCTAAGTGAAAAAAGTCAAACAGAGAAAGACAAATATCATACGATTTCACTTATACATGAAATCTAAAGAACAATAAGTGAACAAACAAAATGGAAACAAACTCATGGAGCATTGCCAGATGGGAGGGGGTTTAGGGGATGGGTAAGGAGGGTAGGGATTAAGATGTGTAAATTAGTTGTTACAAAGTAGTCATGGGGATGTAAAGTATAACATAGGGAATACAGTCAATAATATTTTAATAACTATGTATAGTGCCAGATGCGTACTAGACTTATTGGGGTGATTACTTCATAAGTTATATAAATGTCTAATCATTATGTTGTACACCTGAAACTAATATAATATTGTATGTCAACTTTAATTGAAAAATAAAAAATTATTTTAAGACAAGTCAAAGTATCATAATAAGGAACCCACAGAATGTTTTACCCTCACCTACAGTACCTTTTACCCTCCTCCCCAAGTCCCTATAGACAGTGATTTTATATTTTATATGTTGCAGACTACTTTGTCTTTGTCACAACTGCTCAACTCTGGTAGGCGAAAGCAACCATAGATAATACTTAAATGAATGAGTGTATTTGTGTTTTATTAAAACTTTATTGATGGACATTGAAATTTGAATTTCATATAATTTTCACATACCATGAAATCTTTTGATTTTTCTCAGTCATTTAAATATGTAAAACAAAAATAAAAATTTTCGTTCATGGGCCATACAAAAACAGGCACAAAAGGGAAATACATTGGAGTGAAATAGAATGATTCACATTTTCCCAGAGAATTAAATAAGGACACATTATGTTACAGGGATTGTAGGTGAGACACCCAAAATGGAAGGTTATGGTAAGAATGGGAGGGAACAGAAATGAGCCACTGAATGGGGGTGGCTGTGGGGAATGTCTTGGAGGAAGTACTGCCATGTGACCCACCAGAATTGAACATGGGGAAATGAGGAAAGATAGCAGGTCACTTTGGGATAGATTTTCAGGGGTATTGAGGAAACATCCTGTTTCTCCAACCACAGCATTAGGGCCTCCCTGCCCCCACGGAGGTGTAAGGAGCAGTGCTTTGTGATGTCCAAGCCACCTCAGGGCTACCACTGGCTGGAGGAGCTCCTTGATGATGAAACAAAGCTGAAGGGTGTGGCTCTTTGTTGCCATGGGGAGGGTATATAAATCTCTGTGTATGTATGGAGGTCTGAAGCCCTGCGGTAAACCAGTGGGAGGCCACGTATAGCTGAGGAAAGCTACACACCAGAGAACCTCACCATAAATATAGAACAAGCAATCATAAAGCATGGTAGAGACAACCCCAACCACTACAAGGAAGAAGAAAAGGAAGACCTCATGTCAATCCAAGACCAGAAACAGAAGCAAGGTTAGATGACCCTACCTGTGCTCCTCTTCTTCCCCAGACTTCCTTTAGACTCCTACCCTACCCTTGCTTGGCACAAACACCTTCCTCAACCCACACCTCTACTCATGAAGCCCCGCTTTCCTATACATTCCCATCTTTTTCTCCCAAACCTTTTTTCTCCTGCTGACTCATCCTGTTACCCTTCCAGGTTCAGAAGAAAACCACAAAGGCAAAAAGACCTCGTGAAAGAAATTCAAGAAAAAAATCTCCTCAATCATCTGTGTCTTGTCCAAAAATACCTGATATACCAATAAAGCCAACAATATTCATCTGTTACCACAAATGGAATAAGACACCAAATGAAAATGAGCAGATCAGGCACAAGAAAAATTGGAAAATTCAACCATTTCAACTAACATGCTGTGAATCCCGTAAATGCAGAGCCTGGTCCAGAGGCCTGGCAATAGCTACAGCATCATCAGAAGCATCCATGGAGAAATGGTCAAACAAATAGGAAACAAATCTGAGACCAAGTCACATGAATATTGGTCAAAATAAAGCCAACAAATCGTGAAAAGATGTCTGTGTCTGTCTGTGATAAGGAGGGAGGGAGGAAATGAAAGGGAGAAGAAGGTGTGTGAGAAGGGAAGGCAAGGTCCTGAAGGATTGGGGGTCAGATTGGCAGGTCCACAGTTAGCCAGACATTGAAGGATAAGGACTGGGTGAGCACCAAGAACTGAAGAGAATTTCCTCAACACTTTGTCCCATGGGCAAAAAGAAAAAGGGCTTGGGTAGTTCTACGTGTGTTTGGGGTGGACAGGGAAGGCAATATCAGAGTCGAGATTGCAAGAATGCAGAGGACAATGATGTTTCCCTCAAAAGGCAGACAACATAATCACCTCCAAGTCAGGTATGTCATTGTGGTTGTACCCTACCTGAGGCTGTAAGCAACTAAAGGCCCTCACCTCAGAAGGACAAAAAAACTCACCCTACAGAAAAACACTGGCACAACACCACACATTAAAATAATGGTGTTTGTCACAGGACGTAAAATACAGCATAGGGAATACAGTCAGTGGTATTGTAACAGGCATATATGATGTCAGAAAGGTTGTTGACTTGTAGGGTTACCACTTTTGTACACCTGAAACATAATATAATATAATATAATATAATATAATATAATATAATATAATATAATATAATATAAATAATGTAATGTAATAAAAAATAAAATAAAATAATGGTGTTTGGAGAACACAAACCCAACACTGAATAGACCAATTTCTTGTTGTTAAGAAGCTTAAGGTGGGGCAGTAGCTTACAAAGGGTGGGGCAGTGAGGGTACTGTGCCCACCTGTAGGCAATAAAAGAAAACACTGTACACAGAGAATTTTAATATAAGAACAGTAAAACCCAGGATTTCCGGTCAAGAGATGATGGAGTAGGTAAACAATGTGCTTACCTCCTTCACGACCAAATAAAAATTACAACTACATTTTCCAGTCAAGATTACGGAGTACACAAACACAGTGCACCCCTCCTCTCAGGACCACATCAGTTATAACTAAACCCCAGAACAACCATTATTGAGAATCATCTGAGGCCTAGCTGAACAACTAGCCCTACAACTATGGACCTACAGAAGTCACCTTGAGACTGATAGGAGAAGAGACACAAAATGGACTGGTCCCACACCCATGTGTGTCCATTAATAATCGGGTGGGATAACTTGGATGCAGAGTCCCCTTGGAAGTTTGAGGGGTCCCAACCCCACTCCATGCTCCCCAGCTCAGGGTTCTAGTGCCGGGCAGAAAAGTCCTTATAATTTCTGGTGGTGAAATCCAGCAGAGATTGTGGCAGAGTGAGCAGGACAGTGGCTGAAGCCCTAAAAACTCCTCTTAAGGGTGGCACACACAGACTTATCACTGATGGACTTGCTCACTCTGAGCTCCAGTGCTCAGGAAGCAGTTCAAAAGGTGCCAGGGACATTTGGGGAGAAAGTGAATTGTCTGGCCTCAGGATGAGGGCTGGAGGGGCAGCTTTCTCCCTAAAGGAGAAGCTGGTGGAACCCATTGTTTCTTTGTTGAGCCACCCACCTTCCCTGAATCTAGATGCAGGTGGGAGCCATATCTGAGTCTCTTATCAAACTGGCTATCACCTTTTGTCTGCCTGGCACTACTTATATACTGAGATCCTCCCCTACCTAACTTTCTTGCACACCCAAACCGTTTACCGTGGCTTTTTCCTATAAACAGCCTGCTTTGGCTCATACTGCAGACTTTCCTAAAATTGCTCAAAGGTTCACAAAACCTAAACAAGCAGCATCTGGCTTTGGTGTATCCTGTACATCTGGCTGAGCAGCCCCAAAGTCTGGCACTACCAACACACAGCCTTGGTTTGCATCTAGGACTCTCAAGGCACTTTCAACCACAGCTTTGTCACTCATGCCAGGTGACCTCTGGTAGGGCACAGACTGCATTTGTACTTGCCTGCAGAGGGTCACCTCCCAGGAGGCCCAGGGGCTGGCAGGCACCAGAGCCTGGCTAAATCAAACCATACTCCACAGGATTAGCCTTTGCACCACAGTAGTCACAACCAGTCCTCACAACCAATCACAAAGAGTCAATCCCTCTCACTGATGTGCAAACAGCAACCAAGACTCAACTATAACAGGAGGGCACACGCAACCCACACAAAGGACACACCTGGATCACTAGGCTCTGGTGACAAGGGAGAGTGCACCACTGGTTCCCACAGGACACCTACAACATAAGGCCACTCTCCTAAAACCAAAAGATATAGCAGCCATACCTAACACATAGAAACAAACACTGGGAGGCAGCCAAAAATGAAGAGACAAAAAAAATGTCCAAATGAAAGAACAGAACAAAACTCCAGGAAAAGAACTAAACAAAGTGGAGACAAGCCATCTACAGATGCACAGTTCCAAACACTGGTTACAAGTATGCTCAATGATCTAAGGGAGAACTTCAACAAAGAGAAACACATAAAAATGGAGATAGAAAACAAAAAAGTTAAAAATAAATAACACAAAAACAAAATAAAGAATATATTAGAGGGAGTCAACAGTAGATTAGATGAAGGAGAGGATCAGGTCAAATCTGCAATTTAGAAGATAAGGTAACATAAAACACCCAATCAGAATACTGAAAAGGAGAAAGAATCCAAAGACAATGAGGATAGTTTAAGGGACTTCTGGGACAACATGAAGTGTACCAACATTCGCATCATAGGGGTATCAGGAGAAGAGAGCGAGCAAGGAATTGAAAACCGATTTGAAGACATAATGATGGAAAACTTCCCTAACCTGGTGAAGGAAATAGACATATAAGCCCAGGAAGTGCACAGAGTCCTAAACAAGATGAACCCAAAGAGGCCCACACCAAAACACATTATAATTAAAATGCCAAAGGTTAAAGACAAAGAAAGAATATTATAAGCAGCAAGAGGAAAGCAGTTAGTTACCTATAAGGGAGCTCCCATAAGACTGTCAACAGATTTCTCAACAGAAACTTTGCAGGCCAGAAGGCATTGGCAGGAAATATTCAAAGTGATAAAAAGCAAGCGCCTACAACCAAGATTATTCTACCCAAAAGAGCTATCATTTAGAATCAAAGGACAGATAAAGAGCTTTCTAGAAAAGAAAAAGTTAAGGGAGTTCATCAACAAGAAACCAGTATCACAAGAAATCTTAGAGGAACTTCTTCAATTGATAAAAAAAAGATAAAAAAATATGAGTGATAAAATGGCAATAACTACATATCTATCAATAATTACTTTAAATGTATATGAATCAAGTACTCCAATCAGAAGATAGGGTAGCTGAATGGATAAAAAAAACAAGACCCTTACATATGCTGCCTACAAGAGACTCATTTCAGATCAAAACACACAAAGTAAAGGGATGACAAAAGATATTTCATAAAAATGGAAATGAAAAAAAAAAAGCTGAGGTAGCAATACTTATACCAGATAAAATAGACTTTAAAACAAAGGCTATAACAAGAGACGAAGAAGGACCCAGTAAACCCACTTCCAGGCTTTTATACAAAGAAACCCAAAACGCTACTTTGAGGGACGTGTGCATCCCCATGTTCCTTGCAGAATTGTTTACAATGGTCAAGATGTGGAGGCAGTCTTAGTGTCCATTGATGGATGAATGGATAGAGTAGGTGGTCCATATATACAATGGAATGTTGCTGGGCCCTGGAAGGGAATGGGTTCTTGTCATCTTGGTGGCATGGATGGACCTGGACGGTATTTTGCTGAGTGGAGTATGTCAGACAGAGAAAGACAAGTGCAATGCGATTTCATTCATGTGTGGAATCTAAAGAACAGAATGAACAACCAAAACAGAAACAAAATCATAGAAATGGTTTCCAGACAGGAGGAGGGTTGTAGTGGTAGATGAAAGAGGGAAAGGGATTAAGAAGTACAAATTGGTTGTTACACAGTAGTCAAGGGATGTAGAGTACAGCATAGTGAACATAGTCAATAATATTGTAATAACTATGTGTCTGATGGGCACTAGATTTATCAGGATGATAGATGGGTTGCAGGTGGGGTGCAAAAGGTGAAGGGATTGGTAGTTACAAAATAGTCATGGAGATGTAAAGTACAGCATAGGGAATATAGTCAACAACATGGTAATAACTAGGCATAGTGCCAGATGGGTACTGCACTACTCAGGGGGATCACTTCTTAAATTATATAAAGGTCTAACCACCATGCAACACACCTGAAATTAATATAAAATAATATTGAATGTCAACTGTAATCGAAAATTATAAAGGGGGGAAGGGAAGGGGATCCTATGTAATCCTCTTCACCATCTCTGAAACTCCTGTAGAAATTTGTTGAAGCATCTCAATCTATAGTGCATACCTCATCACTGTTACATTGCATTTTTAAAATATCCTCTTTCTGTGCTACTTTTAGAATTCCTCAGTATTGCCTTACACTTTGCTATTTTCTCTGCAGTATGTCCAATCCCAAGTTTACACTCTCTTGAGTTTGCGTTGAAATTACTTTATTTTCCTTTCCAAGATTTCTAATGGTTTTTTTCCATATCTATCCGGTCTCATTTGTTCATCTGTTTAATTTCTGCTTGTTTGTTTCATAATTTCCTGCTATCTCTAATGAAAGTTGTGTGTATACTTCTTTGAGCATTCCCAACATACTTTTCAAAAATCTTTGATAGATCTTTCCATAAAATCATTTCATCCTGAATGAATTCACATTCTCATTGTGTATTTCCATGCTGGTCTTTCTTGGTGTGGATTTGTTCGTGTGTTTTGACATTTTGGTGTGGAGGCTTATTTGCAACAGAATATAATTGTCTTCCTCTCCCACATTCTCTATGTCCCATGCTTCCTTTTACTAGCATTCATGTTGTTCTTACATGGTTCCCAGGATTGTAGTCCAGAATCAGGTCTTATTATACATTTTCAGAACTTCTCTCACATACTGATATTGAAGATATAGCACAACCATTGGCAGCTTGACTCAGTTCCCGATGACAAGTTTATCTTTGGTCTTCTACCCCCCAGGCCAACAGCTTTCTACAATGTTCTATCTAGCCCCTAGCACTGAGAGTAAGTGTAGCAGTTAAATTTTCCTTAGCTCTGTACTCAAATATCCAACTACCCTCATGATTTCGCTGGGTGTCTGAAAGGCATCTCAAACTTTATGTGTCTAAAGTTGAATTCTTGATTTTTACTCTCACTCCAAATTCCCACTCACAGATTTTTGTCATCACAATAAATGACACCATCATTTACCCAGTTGCTCAGGCAGAAAAGCTTGGAGTCATCCTTAAACCTCTTTCCTTCACCACCCTACATCTAATCCATCAGCAAGATGCGTCAACTCTTTCTTCTTCAAAACATATCCAGAATCCAGGCACTTCTTACCAGTTCCATCACTACCTCTTGGTCAGCTCCTGGATCATTTCAATAACCTCCTCACTTGTGTCCATGTTTCTGCTGTTGACCCCTTTCAGTCACCACTAGACAGGACATCCAGAGGGTTCACTTTATAGTGTAAATCAGACTGTATTATTCCTCTGTTCAAAATCCTCCAGTGATGTCCATTCACATTCAGAATAAAATCTAAATTGCTGCTATGGCCACACAGTCCTTACCTGATATGGTTCCTGCCTATTTCTCCAAATCATCTCCTATTACTCTCCGCCAATCTTACAATGCACTGTGGAGATGAAATGTTATCATACGTGTAAAGTGTCTACCATAGAGTTAGACACAGGTGCATTGCTCAGTTTATGGGTGACTATTATCATAATTGTGTAATGAATCTGTTGATAATTAGGCCTGACCTAGAATGATGGGACATGAGCAGAGAACAATACAAATAAAGTCATAGAAAGCAGAATATGGTGAGGTAATGTTGAGAGGGGCTGAGAAGTTCAAGAGAAACAATTGAGATGCCGTGCTTTGTTATAATTACTTTCCACTCCTTCCTCCCCAACACACACACACAGGCACCTAATGTCCATTAAATTTACAACCAATCTAAGTCATATTGAGTTGAGTAACCTTCCCCTCAGCCATTCATATTAGAATCAACTGTTGGTGTGCAAAAGCTTGCAGAATTTGATGCTTTATTTAAAATCTCGCTGTTTTCTGCATTTTTTCTTTTTATATGTTATTTTCTCTTAGTTTTATTTTTAAAAGTCGTGTGGTTTGCTTCACTTTGGTTTTCTTCAATATTCTGCTTAAATGGATGCAAAATCAAGTTCACTTTGACATGGCAGACTGGAAATATGAAAAAGATGTTTTCAATACATGCTCAGGAATTTCCAAATGTTCAGCCTTCCCAATTCTTCCATTTTCCCTTTATTTAAACTGGTTTTCAGGTACCCCACTCTTGTGACAACCCTTTTCTTGTAAAGATTACAATTTGCCAATGTTACTCTCAAATTTTTAAACCTGTAACTGAATAAAAAAATCTACATATAAAGTCATCTATTCTGAGTTTCATTCGTCTCATTCTGAATGCTGCACTGTAGCTTCAGAGCTGTAGCCTAAGAGTTCCACCAACACGTTTTAAACACATCCCAAAGTAGGCTTTTCCAACTGAAATCTTTATAGAAACCTTCTTTACCATCACGTACACAACTTTCTGTAAGTCTTAATCAAGTTAAAAATACATTATTGTAAATCCCTCATTTTAAATCTTGGTTTTATCATTTAGTTTATTATCTAGTTTTCTCTGGTAAGTATCTTCATGCATTTCTAAAGTAAACATTCTATCCTGTTACATGTGTCAGTCAGAATGGGTTATACTATACTGCAGTAATAATCAACCTCCGAATCTAAAAAAAAAAAAAAAAAAAAATCAGTGTCTAAGATAGGGGACTTAGTCACCGATGGAGACAGCTGATGAAAACGCCGTCATGACTCACGCCAGTACAGCTCATAAGAGCCTCTTTAGGGACCTTGAATAAAATCCCTTGTATTAAAATGCTATTGGTTAAAACAGTAATCAAAACAGCATGGTACTGGCACAAACACAGACACATAGATCAGTGGAATAGAAGAGAGAGCCTAGAAATAAACCCACGCTTATATGTCATTTAATCTATGACAAAGAAGGCAAAAATATACAATGAGATAAAGAGTCTATTCAAAAAATGTTGTTGGGAAAACTGGACAGATACACGCAAAAAAATGAAACTGGACCACCTCTTTACATCATATACAAAAATAAACTCAAAATGAATTAAAGATTTAAATGTAACACCCAAATCCATAAAACTCCTAGAAGAAAACAAAGGCAGTAAACTCTCTGACATTGTTCTTAGTAATATTTTCTCCTGATATATCTCCTTGAGCAAGGGAAACAAAAGAAAAAATAAACAAATGGGACTACCTCAAACTAAAAGGTTTTTGCACCGTAAAGGAAAACACCAACAAAATGAAAAGACAACCTACTGGATGGAAGAAGATATTCACCAATGATATATCCGATAAGGGGTTGATACCCAAAATTTGTAAAGAACTTACACAACTCAACACTGAAAAAGATAACAATCCAATTTAAAAATGGACAGAGTACCTGAATACACATTTCTCCAAAGAGGACATACAGATGGCCAATAGACATATGAAAAGATGTTGAACATCACTAATCAGCAGAGAAATGCAAATGAAAACCACAATGAAATATCACCTCATACCTGTCAGAATGGCTATCACCAATAGGTCAACAAAGGTTGGCAAAGATGCAGAGACAAGAGAACCCTCGTGTTCTGTTGCTGGGATTGCAAATTGGTGCAGCCACTATGGAAAACAGTACGGAGGTTCCTCAAAAACTTAAAAACAGGACTACCTTATGACCCAGCAATTCCACTCCTGGGTATTTATCCAAATAAATCCAAAATAGTAATTTGAAAAATTATATATCCCCCTATGTTCACTGCAGTGTTATTTACATTAGCCAAGATATGGAAGCAACCTAAATGCCCATCCATATGCAACTGCATAAAGAAGAGTGGTACATATATAAAATGGAATATTACTCAGCCATGAAAAAGAATGAAATGTTACTATTTACAACAACATGGATGGATCTGAGGATATTATGCTAAGTAAAATAAGTTAGATAGAGAAAGACAAACACCGTATGAGCTAACTTATATGAGGAATCTAAAGAACAAAATAAAAGAATAGACAAAACAGAAACAGACTCATGGATACAGAGAACTGATGGATACCAGATGGGAGGGGGCTAGGGTGGGTGAAAACGCTGAAGGGATTAAGAAGTATAAATTGATAGTTACAAACTAGTCACAGGGATGCAAAGAACAGCATAGAGAATATAGGCAATAATATTGCAATAACTATGTATGGTGCCAGGTGGGTACCAGACTAATCAGAGGGATCACTTCATAAATTATATAAATGTCTGAACACTACAGTGTACAAGTGAAACTAATATGAAATAATATTGAATGTCAACTATAATAGAAAAATTTTAAAAATAAAACTCAGTGACATAAAACAAACAAAAAATGCTATTGGTCGAAAGAAATTACACAGCTTCATCAAAATTTAAGCAGGGTGGGATACTGCCATCTTATTATTTCCATAGAGTGAGAAAAACTGAAGAATTTATGAGCAGCTCTAACATTTATATCACTGATAAAATTTCTGTTTAGGATAGTGTCAGTTATGGAACCCACACAAAGACTATTTTTTCCTTTTAAAATACTGTATATCCAAGTAACCACTGTTGGTATATTTATTCAACCAACTACAAATCACCTAATATATTATTTAGCTTGATTTTACATATTTTGTGCATCAAAACAAGACTTTGCCAAATGTTACCATAAAATCAATAAGACCAAAGCCCGTGACATTTAATTATTGTAAAAGAAAGCAGTCATGAGACTTTTTTTCCCTTTGGCCTTTGTATTTCTGTAAAGGCCAAACTATGATAGCCAATCACAAAACACAACCAGCACTTGTACCAATCTGTTTCCTTCAACTGGAGTTATTTCAAGTAGGAGTTAAAATGGTGCTTTTTGGCAAAATTCTTGATATTGGACGTGCCACCCTTATTGTAGGTCCCACTTTGGCAGAGTTCCGGAGCACCAGTTATTTCTCAACAATTCACTGGCATTCTCAAAATCTTGCTGATTTTGTTACATAATTTACAGACCTGTAAATCCTTCAGATGAGAGTTCTCATTTGATTCTACTAAAAATAAGAGGAGACTGATTCTTGCTCATTGGTACTGTTGATTCCTACATAGTGATCTATTGGTCGCCAGTTCTCACAAAAGGTTTACACAGAGAACTGTTAGAGCAAAACCTGTTGGTATCATTTGACTGCTGAAAGTTTTTGTATTATAAAATGGTCACATCAGTTATACACGATATAAAACTCTCCAAAAACAATGTTTTCAAAACACTCTTCTTAATGTTATTCCTGGAGATGTTAAGTAGTAATTAATATAAGAATATTAAAATTATTCTTATAATATTATATTAAGAATATTAAAAATATATTTAAGAATATTTAAAATATTCTTATAATAATATAAGAATATCAAAAATATTAAAAATATAAGAATAATAAAAATAGCTCCAACATGTTTTGGTTTGAAAAGTATGATTATGCCAAGGTAACCTGAGTGGAAATCCACACCAGCATGTTTAGACAGGATTATCGCCTGATATCATTGTTAGAATGTGAGCAGGTACCAAAATCCCTGACCCCGCTCAGCCTACGCTTGTTAAAGCAGCTAATTTACACAGCTCACTTCACCTCAGCGAAGGAGGTTCAGAACAGAATGCTTCCAGCTAAAAATGACTGGCTGGAGTTAGCTCCTATTTTGTCTAGTCAGCACGCAGCATGACAGATTAAAGAATATTGGTGCATTAATAATATTAATCTTTACAGAACTGATTGAAAATTAAAGGAAAAAATGCTAAGCTCTATTTCTATGAAGATGTCAAAAAGGTAAAGGCTAAGTGGGACCCCTTGCAAATGTAAACTCTGGAAGTTTGTGGAAAAAAGGTTGGATCTATGTTTCTTATTATTAACTTCCAGGCAAAGGTCTCTGTGAGACCTGGCATTAGAGAGGATGATGTTCATGGCTGACTTCCAAGGTAAGGAAGGAATGGCTTTTTGTTTGCTTGCTGGTTTGCTAGGTGGTCAGTAGGGCAAGAGGAAGGGAGAAGTTGGAACACCATCCAATGGATTCTCTTTCCTTTGAGACAAATTTTAACTTGACTTTGCCTCGGCTAATACTGAAAATCGAAATTCTCTAATTAAATTCCAGTGAAGTGATGCCAAGACAACGCTCCAGCTGAGATTTTTAAATCTCATAACATTGAATTCAAATAAATGCAATTCCTGGGGCCGGCCTGGTGGCTCAAGCGGTTAGAGGTCCATGCTCCTAACTCCGAAGGCTGCCGGTTCGATTCCCACATGGGCCAGTGGGCTCTCAACTACAAGTTTGCCAGTTCAATTCCTCGAGTCCCACAAGGGATGGCGGGCTCCGCCACCTGCAACTAAGATTGAACACGGCACCTTGAGCTGAGCTGCAGCTGAGCTCCCGGATGGCTCAGTTGGTTGGAATGAGTCCTCTCAACCACAAGGTTGCCGGTTCGACTCCTGCAAGGGATGGTGGGCTGTGCCCCCTGCAATTAGAAAAACGGCAACTGGACCTGGAGCTGAGCTGCGCCCTCCACAGCTAAGACTGAAAGAACGACTTGAAGCAGAATGGCACCCTCCACAACTAAGATTGAAAGGACAACAACTTGACTTGGGAAAAAGGCCTGACTTGGAAAAAAGTACACACTGAACCCCAATAAAGTCCTGTTCCCCTTCCCCAATAAAAAAATAAAATAAAATAAAATAAATGCAATTCCTTGTTTGAAGGAATTGATTAACAAAATTCTAGCCGCACATAGGTAGTGGCTACATACATCATAATATATAAGACCCAGAGTTTCTGTGTACCATTCAAATTAAGTTGTTATAAGCTTAAAATAGACTGTTATTACTATAAGATATTTTATGTCAGCCCCATAACAACGACAAAAAAATACCTATAGAAGTTACACAAATGACAAAGAGAAAGGAATCAAAGAATAACAATGCAAAAAATTAATGAAATATAAAGGAAGATAGAAAGAGCAAAAAGAGGGGTTAAAGAACTGTAAGGCAGACAGAAAACAATGAAATGAACATAGTAGATACTACCCTATCAATAATTACTTTAAAGGTGGGGCCGGCCCAATGGCTCAGACGGTTAGAGCTCCGTGCTCCTAACTCCGAAGGCTGCCGGTTTGATTCCCACATGGGCCAGTGGGCTCTCAACCACAAGGTTGCCAGTTCAATTCCTCCAGTCCCGCAAGGGATGGTGGGCTCTGTCCCCTGCAACTAAGATTGAACACGGCACCTCGAGCTGAGCTGCCGCTGAGCTCCTGGATGGCTCAGTTGGTTGGAGTGCATCCTCTCAACCACAAGGTTGCTGGTTCAACTCCCAAGGTTGCTGGTTCGGCTCCCTCAAGGGATGGCGGGCTGTGCCCCCTGCAACTAACAACAGCAACTGGACCTGGAGTTGAGCTGCGCCCTCCACAACTAAGACTGAAAGGACAACAACTTGACTTGGTAAAGTCCTGGAAGTACACACTGTTCCCCAATAAAGTCTTGTTCCCCTTCCCCAATAAAACCTTTAAAAAATAATTACTTTGAATTTTATTTAAATTGATTATAATGTGTCTCAGTGTGGATTTTTGGGATTCATCTTTTTTTAGAAGTTTTTGGGCTTCCTGGATCTTGACATTTATTTCCCCCCCAGTTTGGGGGAGTTTTCAGCCACTATTTCTTCTTTATTATTATTATTATTATTATTATTATTATTATTAGCTTTCTGGTCCTTTCTCTTCTCCATCTGAGAGTCCCATACTGCATATATTGGTCCAATTGATGGTGACCCATAAGTCCCTTAAGTTTTCTTCATTTTCACTCTTATTTCTTTTTGTTCCCCTGTCTGGATAATTTCAAATTACCTGATGTGTTCTTCTGCTTGATCTACTCCACTGTTGAACGCCTTTACTGAATTTTTCACTTCAGTTATTGTATTCTTCAGGTCCAAGATTTCTGTTTGGTTCTTTTTAAACTTTCTATTTCCTTCTTGACATTCACACTTTGTACATACAAAGTATGACAATTAAGTTCACGAACTTGTTGCAACCATATTGCTAACCTTTTTTGATATCTGAGGGTTTATTCATCATGAATTTGTACCAACTGGACAAACAGTTCACCAAGTTTACTATTTGGAAGTGCTGAAAAGGCTGCATGAAAAAGTTAGACGACCTGAACTTTTCACCAACAATTCATGGCTCTTGCATCACGACAATGCACCAGCTCACACGGCACTGTCTGTGAGGGAGGTTTTAGCCAGTAAACAAATAACTGTATTGGAACACCCTCCCTACTCACCTGATCTGGCCCCCAATGAGTCCTTTCTTCACCCAAAGATAAAGGAAATATTGAAAGGGAAACATTTTGATGACATTCAGGACATCAATGGTAACACGATGACAGCTCTGATGGCCATTCCAGAAAAAGATTCCCAAAATTGCTTTGAAGGGTGAACAAGGTGCTAGCGTCAGTGCATAGCTTCCCAACGGAGTACTTCAAAGGTGACCGTAGTAATATTCAGCAATGAGATATGTAGCACTTTTTCTAGGATGTTTGCAAACTTAATTGTCCGACCTCATATATTGTTCTCCTTAGCTCATTGAACATTTTTATGATGGTTATATTGAATTCTCTGTCAGGTGATTTGTATACCTCTGTTTTACTAGAGTTAGTTTCTAGAATTTTATCTTGTTCCTCTGTTTGGATCATTTCCCCATTTCTTCATTTTCCTTGACTATCTGTATTGGGAGCTACACATTAGAAAAAAAAGCGCCACCTCTCCCAGTCTTCATGGATTGGCCTCATACAGGAGATCTTTACCAATCGGTGTGGTCAGCAATTCTGTGAGACCCTGAAATCTTTGTGCTAGACTGTCTTTGCTCTTAGTGGTCCCCAGGCATTTAGAGGATGTCGGGTCCATTCCATCAGTGTTCTGAGACAGGTGAGACAAAAGCCAGTCCCTTGGGTAGCACTGAAGAGAAGTTGTGGATATGTGGTACAAGTCTTTCCCTCTAGTTTAAACGACTGTCTTTGTTGTCAGTGATGCCAATTTCAGGGCCTGCAGCCCTCGGCTCTGCTGTGAAAAAGTTTGGTTAGGAACTTGCAAATTCCCATTCTGATCAACTCTGACATATGTGTGAGCTCACAGAGGTTTTGCACCTTCCTTTGTACAAGAGCACACAACTGACAAATGGAAGCACTGAGACTTCTAGAGATTGTATCCTGAAACTCAGGTTTCTTCCCACGGTCCACCACTGCACTCTGAATTTTTCTAGTAATTAATGCGTTTCAGCACAGGAAGAACGTACTTGAGAACTTTGATGAACAGGTCTGACAGTCTAACTTCTATAATGTTCCTTAAGGTGCGAGACAAGAGCATATGGCTAAGTTTGTTCTGTACTTTCCAAGGCTCAGACATAAGAACCACCTGTGATGGTCTATGTGAAAACAGTCACCTTTGTAAATGACATGAAGCACATAATTTTGCTGTTCAGAGGGAAATTTTACTTCTAGAAATGGACTGTGTAGCATAAAGAACAAGAAGCACAGGATTTGCAGACTGAATAGGCTAGATGTGAACTCATAGTAAATATTTGATGAAGGTACACTGTTGTCATTATGAATGTCTGATGATGCTTAGATGCAATTGTTCAAGTAATGGGGATGGCTCTAGAAACCAGAGCAGGCTGGGAACTGGGCGGGAGGCGAGGGAAGTCTGAGACACTCTTGGTTTCCAATCCCAGCTTCCACCACTTACTCACTATATGATCTTAGACAGAAAGCCAACCTAACCTCCTCAAGCCTCAATGGGTTCATCTGCAAAATGGGTACAGTAATGGTACCTACCTCATTTGTTTTGTGATGAAGATAAAATGAAATAATGTATGCAAGTCACCTGCTATTTACTGGGTGTTCAATAAATGAAAGTTACTTTGATTACCCTTTCAAGGTGAACCGATTATCAGCCAAAGCATTAATATCAGTGATTCTTTTTATTTGATGAACCAATCTGTATCCAATTAACTCTTTGTAAGTATCTTTTGGGGTAGAATTGTAATGCGTCCTTCATTTTATCTCATGAGGAAGATTTGGCTGGAATTCTGTGCTCAGGAAATCAATAGTGTCTGAGAATCCATTTGCATCAATACTCGTGCTATCAGGGGCAGATGGGTGGCTCAGTTGGTTAGAACATGAGCTCTGGGGAACGGGGCGGCTGGTTCGATTCCCACATGGGCCAGCGAGCTGCACCCTCTACAACTAGAATGAAGTCAATGAGCTGTCGCTCAGCTCCTCGGTGGCCAGATGGCTCAGTTGGTTGAAGCTTGGGCTCTCAACCACAAGGTTGCCGATTTGACTCCCACAAGGGATGGTGGAGCTGCGCCCTGTGCAACTAACAACGGCAACTGGACCTGGAGCTGAGCCATGCCCTCCACAACTAAGATTGAAAAGACAATAACTTGACTTGGAAAAGTCCTGGAAGTACACACTGTTCCCCAATAAAGTTCTGTTCCCCTCCCCAATTAAAAATAAATAAATAAAAATACTCGTGCTATCACAGTGACATTAATGAATGCATCCTGATCTGGTCCTGCCAGCACAGAAACAGAGCTACAGGAATGCAAACACACTCAAGGCCTGGTGATCGGTTCCTCTAAGACTTTTCCCCCAGAAGTCTGCCTTATCTTGCTGAGATCGGCTGGAAAGATTCTGACAGCAAAGTAGCCGTGGAGAAAGAACGTCTAAGGAAAGACTTCCAGTTCCCGAATGACAAAAATTCTGCCTGGGGACAGGAGATAACAATCCAGCCTCCCAAATCCCACTGCACACATGGACTCCAGGCTCTCACTCTGGGATCATTCCCTCCCTCAGCTAAGGGGATGCTCTGTGCCGCTCAGGAAGCGCTTGACCCACAAGGGCTGTAAGACAGAACCACCCCTTTCCAGGTGGCCTGGTCCAAACACAGGGCACTTGGGACCTTGGGTGTATCTCCAGCTCACTCTTCACTATCTCTATAAAGGGCAAAGGTGCATCTCAACAAAGATCAGGCCTAGTTTCAACCAACCGGGAGCCCAAAGGTCTACATGCCAATCAAAGTCAAATGGCACTGAGGTTAAGACTCCTGGGCTGAATGAAGACTCTCTCTGCCACTTACTAGCTGTGCACCCTTTCGTAAGTTGCTCAATTTCTGTGTCTAAATTTCTTCATTTGTGAAATGGAAGGAAGAAGAATGTCTCCTCAGAGCTCTAAGGTTTAAATGACATAGTGCTCAGTAAATGTTGGATGCAGCAGAAGCACTCAGCAAGTGGTAGCTACCATGATGATTATGAACCTAAGCTGCATGAATAAAAGTAGAGTATTTTCCTACTCGGGGCTCTGGCTTCAAAGGTGAGCCTACTCAAGCATTTTCAATGTTCAACATATTTCACAATTTGGGGCCAACAAAGAGTTGATGACAAATTGAAAGGTTATCTTCAATTTGTTTTTTACCATAGTGAATGCAGAAATGGTGGAAAAAGTATACTGTCTTATATTGCTGGTGGAAAAAGGAATCCTTACAGGTTGTCTGGAGAGGAATCTGGTATTATCTACTAAATCTAAAAATATAGACACACTTCAACCTAGCAATTCCACTCTTGGGAGTCTATTCCATAGAAATTCAAGTACTAGAAATGGAAGGAATGTTTGTGAGGAGAGAGGGCTCAGTGAATTGCCCATCCAATCCATGGGCTTTTATACAGCATTTCACAGAATGAGATGGTTTCCATGGTGTATTGTTTAGTGAGAAAAGCAAGATGTGGTGGTATGTATACGAAGATGCCACTGTTATAAAAGAAAATGTCCAAAACACATAATATAAATGTTCTGTATAATTATGCAAGCATGAAGGGAGGCACGCAAAGATGCGGAGTAGATTATACACATCAATTACCTTTGTGGGGATGGTACGAAGTGTAAGGAAGAAAGGCTGTGCATTTTTTAAAGAAAGGAGCTCACAGTGAAAACTTGTATAGTGCAATTGTGGTAAAATTCGTGTGTGTGCGTGCGCATGAGTGCACGTGTACTCACATACATGTATGCACACATGAGGAGAAAGAAGTGAGAAAGGATGGTCAGCAAGATGTTTACTGGTGTATATCTCAAAGGGGGTGAAAAGTAGAAAAATACTCATGTTTGCTCACTTATTTATTTATTCATTTATTTTACACAACTACAACCTGCAAATTTCCTTCAAGGAACATTTTACCTCAAGTACTGGTAACAGCGGTTCCTTTGCGAAAAGAAACTGGGTAGGCGGCGCAGAAATGATTGGGTGGGAAGGAAATACACTTTTTACTCTTTCCCCTTTGCTTCTTTTCAATGTTTTACCATATGCACATGTTACCAACTCAAAATAAGAAATAAAACTTAAGTGTTGTACAATGTATAGATGATTGTACAACCTATGAAACCTATGTGATTTTACTAACCATTGTCACCCCAATAAACTTTAATTTTAAAAAAAAACATAAGTGTTGTACCTCAAGAACTGCAAACTCTCTCAGAGGCCAGTGATTTACCATCAGTTTCCTCAGTAGGCCCACAAGCAGCATTCTTTCTCTCAGTTCTTTTAGCACACACCCTTCTTTCCCATTGCAGGGCCCGGGTTCATGCAGTCCCTTCTGTCCAGAAAACTCTCATACAAACTCTTTTGATATTGGCTCAAACATCATCTCCTCACCCCTGTGACTAACTTAAGTCCTCTGTTTTATCCCTCTGTTGTACATTGTACTTACTTATATTTGTTGAATAAAGTTATTCTACAGACAATGTTTGACACCCATGTACATACATGGGAAGGTGTCGCCTCTTGCTTTCTGGAGAACTTAGGCAAGCTCAATTGTGACTGGCTCCCCCAGAATCACAGAAAAGCCCAGAAGCTTCATTAGAAACTGGGTCATCCATGCCCACATTTAGCAAATATTTAATGAGCATCTGCCAGGTCCCAGGTATCGTGACGAGCAGAAACAAGAGAAACAAGAGTGAGCAGAACTTGGGGTAGTCCCTGATCTCATAGAGCTCACAGCGTAGTGGAGAAGACAGGCATTAAACTAGTTCACAAATGAATAAACAAAATAATTATAGAAACAACCAAAGTGTCCTTCGATAGATGACTGGATAAAGAAGATGTGGTATAGATACACAATGGAATACTACTCAGCCATAAGAAAAGATGAAATAGTGCCATTTGCCACAACATGGATGGACCTTGAGATAATTATGCTAAGTGAAATAAGTCAGACAGAAAAAGTCGAGAACCATATGATTTCACTCATATGTGGGATATAAAACTGAAAGCAACAAACGAACAAGCCAAACAAATAAAGAAGAACTCACAGACAGACAACAGTTTAGTGGTTACCAGAGAGTAAGGGGGGAGGGAGGATAGTAGAGAAGAGTAGAGGGTTCAAATATATGGTGATAGAAGGAGATCTGGGTGGTGAACACACAATGTGATATATAAATGATGTATTATAGAATTATACACTTGAAATCTATGTAATTTTACTAACCATAGTCACCCCAATAAATTTAATTTTAAAAAATAAAATAAATAAAACTAATTATGTTGTGCAACTACAAAGAAGAGTGCAGGGAGCTATCAGAGAAATATATTCAAAAAATGTGTCTTGCTCATACGTAGGCTATATATTTAATGTAGATAGATATAACTATGATTGATTCATTTAAAATGCTGTTGAATTCATAGTTATTTTTTGCCTATGTATTTTTTCTCAATCACCAAATTCTAACAGCATAACTATTATCAATGTGCAGTTGGGAGGGTGGCATGTGACAAGATACCTCATGAAAACTGCAAACATTAAAATGGGGTTTTTACATGTGTCTATACTTGGGCTTTCTAAGTCAATGTTGGATCGCTGTGCCAAAGACCCAAAATGGATTTGGAAGTGATTGTTGACACATTTAAAAATTTTTACTTATGAACGTTTCCCAAGATTAGCTGTTTGATTTGCTCAATAAAAATTATCATTATTTAAAAAGGGGTCTTGATATGCAAAAGAATTTAGAGCCACCAGTCTAATAAAGCTCTGAGATCATAATGCATTCATTCTCATTCTCTCTCTCTCTCTCTCTCTCTCTCTCTCTCTCTCTCTCTCTCTCTCTCTCTCTCTCTCTCTCACACACACACACATACACACACACACACACACACATACACACTCACACACAAGCATCTGGCAAGTATTAGCAAGCAGTAACATGCCTATGCAAGAGAAGGGTTACAAACTTACCCCTGCTCCCGTCTGTCATCTCCCAAAGCCAGGTAGGAGCAGGGTGAAGGGTAAGACTACCAGTGCCCCACCCAGTGTGGGCGAGTACATGGTCCATTTTGTATGTTAGTGTCCTAACTTACAGAATGAGGAACTGACCTTACAGGTTAGCCCAGAGACTAGGGAGCCTAGGACCAACAACTGTGTGCATGGCCCCAGCCTGACTCTGCAGGGGATCCAAAAGGAATGCAAAATTCAGTCTGTGCCCTTAAAAAGCTTGCAACCTAGCGATTTGCTTTCAGGAAAGAGGAGACTGGAGTACCTCATTTATCTGGACTAGCAGTAGAAGCAGAACTCCCATATAAATTAATTGCCCAATTAACTGATATGTTCTGCTAAGTTTTCATCCTGTTTATTCGGATTGTTTTCACTGGAAAGCCTTGGAAATGTAGTACAAATTTGCTTTATTCCATGGAACATTCTAGGCATAATTTAACCTTTTCCTGATGACTCAGGGTCATCAATATGAATATCCTTTATTGTACCTCATCTGCTTTTGCATTATTCTGAATTCTCTTTCTTTCCACATCTGGCTGTCAGCTGTCACTGCTCACCCACAGTTAATGAGCCTGTCTCTTCCAAGCCTCTCAGCTCTTGGCTAATCACTGATAATAACAGCAAAATCTGCATTGATCCCCTGCTACCCGCCAGGCCTTGTGCTAAACGCTTTCAATGGATTAATTAATTAAATCCTCAGACCCACCCTTGAGGCAGGTACAATTATTATCCCCAAATTACAGATCAGGTAACCAAGGCCCAGAAGGGTCAAGTCATTTGCCTGAGGTAACACAGCAAGCATTTAGCAAAACCAGGATCTGGTCCCTGATCTGCGCCTCTCGAGATTTCAAGGTCTTTACCACCACATCAGTGCCTTTCAAACCTTTTAGACAGTGAGACACAATCAGAAATATATTTTTATCACCACCCAGTAGACACATAGATAAAAGCATCAAAACTTCCAGCAACAACACATTGATTACATGGAACACATTATGATATTCTATTCTATTCCATCATCATTGTCATCATCATCATCTTCACCACTAACGTTGGTTGTAACCCACTGAAATGATTTCCACCCTATTCATGGGTCACAACCCACGGTTTGAAAAACCCTGCAGCACATTTTATGGCGAATCTGCGATGGGTACAGAGTCACCACTGGCCATGTGACACCTTGGTATAAAGAACAAGGTGCCCTTTCCTCAAGATTCCGAATTCCACTTGTGAAAAAAATGTCATATATGCTAATTTTGGTAGAGTAAGACACGCTACTGCCATCTGCCAGAAAATAGTTATCAGTAACTCTTTATGTAGACATTATGAATGGTGTCCCCAAGACAAAATGACGCTGTGAGCACCCAGTGCACAGCTATACACACTGGCCCTAGTAGATGGAGAAACCATGTGACAAAATGCATTCAAAGGTATTTGTGAACTGAGTCACTTGTTTCTGAGCGCCTGCATGCCCAGGATTTTTTTATTATTATTAGTTTCAGGTGTACAAAACAATGTAATAGACATTTACACCCCTCACAAAGTGATAACCCCCTTCCCCCAATCTACTACCCCTCTGACATCGTATATGGCTGTTACAATACCATTGACTATTCCCTATGCTGTACTCCACCTCCTGTGTCTATATATACATTAAATTGTGCTTGACATTCAGTATTATTCAGCTTCAGCTTCAGGTGTACACAGCACAGTGGTCAGGCATCTACGCCGTCCATGAAGTGGTCTCCCTAATAAGACAAGTGCTTATCTGACCCCTACAAAATCTTTACAACATTATTGATTATATTCCCCAAACTGTCTTTCATATCCCCATGGCCATCTTGTGGTTTCTGATTGTGCTTTCTAATCCCCTCACCTTCTCCCTCATCTCCAACCCCCTCCCATCTAGAAACCATCAGTTTTTCCTCTATATCTCTGAGACTGTTTCTGATTAGTTTGTTCATTTATTCTATAGATTCCACATATAAGTGAGATCATATGGTATTTTCACACCCCCGAGAAAGAAGTGTCCTAAGACCCAGGAGACCTGGGCACAGGGAACAAGCTCACCTCCCAGTGCTGGGGTGGTGCTCTCAGTGCGCATATGTGCAGGCAAGAGCAGAAACTGCACTGACTTTGTAAAACTACCAAGCACACCCCATTGCCCCACTCATCTAGAACTGCATCGCCAGCATCACTCTGGGCACCAGGTGGCCGGCTCTGCCTCCACAAGGCCTAGGATTTGTCATAGCTCTTGTGCCTTCTCAGGGTCTTTCTCCTCAGTTCCCAATTAGGGTTGCCAGGTGCAAAACAGGACACTCATTTAAATTGGAATTTTAGATAAACGATAGATGATTTTTAGTATCAGTACGCCCCCATACAATATTTGGGATATACTCATACTACAACAAAAATATTTGCTGTTCATGTGAAATTCAAATTTAACTAGAAATCCTGTATTTTTATTTGCTAAATCTGGGAGACCTATTCCCAACGGACAGCTGGATTGATGTAGGTCTTGCTGCTATGTCTGAGGACGCTGGAGCAGTTATTACATGACAAAGGGGTGAGATGGCCATTTGGTCGTAACAGCTCCAGATCTGTCACTGACTGGGGCAAGGTGCAAAGCCAAGTGGGTGATCCTGGGGGAAGAAAGAGTTAAGTTGCTGGAGGACATCAGTTGTGTGAGTGTACCAAGTCTTGTGGGCTGGGGTGATCAGGGAAGGCTCCCTGGAAGAGACAGCCTTAGAAGGGTGGGGAGGATGGAGAAAAATTTCAGTAGCTGTTTCATGAGAAAAGGCTGACGCTGAGATGGATTAGGGAGTGTATGTTGGGCTCAGTAGGAAATGAATTTTATTAGAGCAGGGATTTGATGATTTTAAAGATCACTTAGAAGAGGGGCACATGAAAGTAGTCAGGGGGTCCTTCTGACAGCATTTCTGTAAAATGTATGGAGAGGACAGGAAATCACAATGGTACAGTACTTATTTGAAATGCCAGGCACTGTAACAAGTCCCTTATATGCATCACCTCGATTGAGTCTCACTACAAAACTGTGAGACATGCACATTATCGTCCCCATTTTATAGCTGAAGAAACTGAGGCACAGAATGAATTTTATATAACATGCCCAGAGTCACATAGTTTGTAAGTGGCAGAGCTGGGTTTGGAAGCCACATCTGTCAGGACTATCAGAGCCTACACTCTTCACACTATGCTGCTAAAAGTAACGTGAGGGAGGAAAAAAAGGAATGTTGCAGAGCAGAGTTTCTGAGGCATTCAAGGTACTGTGTAATGTCAGGGACAGAGAGATGCGAACCGAAGCAGGGAAAAACCCTTAGATTAATGAGGTGTCCTGTAACACTATATCCTTGCTACTTTGTCCAGGCAAAAAGGAAAACAGGCTCTAGTGAAATGACATGTGTCTGGCATCCCTAAGGAGAGTAAGTCCCAGATTTCTCTGGCCCGCTTTTCCGCTCTTTCCAAAAACTGGAACCTGGTAAGTCCTACTGTGACCAGAAAACAATCTGCCCCTAATCTTTGGTAATGCACCCATGGTATAGAGAACAAACATTTGGGGCATCATAGGACCCATTCTAGCAGCAAGCATTCTTTCCCTGACAGAAACAATGAAAATCCCTGAAAAGACAACAGACCCGTTATGGTCTTTTACATTCTTCTTACTGCTGGCTTTGCTACCCATCTGTAATCTATTCAATCGGAAAGTTGTTACTACTAGGTGAACAGATAACACAGTTTTAATTCATTTAAAACACTTGGCTTCCAAAACCTTATTATTATTTATTTATACATGATTGTTAAGATCCAATGCCTGTACTCCATGACTGGAGCATTAGCCACAAATCTGGTTGTTACTGTGATTATTTGTTGTCAGTTCTTTCTCCCCATCCATCACCCCTCGTCAGACCAGCTGAGTTAGGCAAAGTGAAGCCAGGGAGTGACCTGAGGGGCTCTGTATGATGTGCTAATACATCAGCTCTCTGGGAGGAAAACAAAACCAAACCCTATTTGTAGCATTTGCCGATTTCCATGACTTAAATACCCCCACCACAACAGATTTAAAACTAGCAATGTGACCTCTCTGAATGTGAAGTTGGGAAGAAATCCAGTGTTAACAATAGCTCTCCAGAGCCAGGACAAGCCAAGCAGGAAAGTCTATCAGGGCATCAGAAAGGAGTTGGGCCGGTCAGGCGGAGTGTAAACAAATGACAGTTTATCCATACAATGGGCTACCGAACAGCTGTTCAAAATACTAAGGTGGATCTATAGTTAAGTAGATTTCCATTGATTGACAAGGAAATAACTGCAATACGCTACTATTCAAATTTTGTGTCACCAAATAATATTAGTATGACACAATTGTAATTTTTAAAAAGGTGTGTATACTCACAAATAGAAAAAGTAATTTAAGTACATACACCAAATTATTAACAGTAGTTATCTGTGGATGGTGGAATTATGAACAAATTTTACTTTGTTATTTTCAATATTTCTTTGTCAATTTTTTATAATTGACACATATTTCTATATTCATATGTCATGTATGTATGTATGTATACATGTATATATATACATATGTATGTTCATTTCTTTTTTTTGTTTTAATTTATTTTTCAATCACCACTGCCATACAATATTATATTAGTTTCAGGTGTATAAAAACAGTGATTAGACATTTGTATACCTCACAAACTGATAACCCCAATAAGTCTACTACCTATCTGACAGTGTACATAGTTATTACAATATTATTGGATATACATGTATATACATATACATTTTTATTTTTAATTAAAAAAAACCCCAGAACTTGAGCACCTTATTTCCTAAGTTCTCTTCCATTCCTTCATCCCCTTCTCCAGGCTGAACTGGTGGTGTCAGGATGGGGCAGGCATCAGTTGGAACCCAAGCCAACCAGGGACACATCTCCCCATGGGTCTCACTCCACTTTCCTGAGTGCCATTCAAGGAAGCAGGTGGTCCCTTGTCCAACATGACAGAGCAAATGAGTAGCAGTATACTGACCATAGAATTCTCAAGGCTCACTGCTCAGGCCTGGTCTCCCTATAACAGTGGCCTCACTGACAGCGCCACACCAGGTTACTTACCAATGCGGAATGATAGGGGCAAATCGAACTTGAGGGATTTGCTACTAGGTTGATTCGAGTCCTACAATCTAAATCATAGCACCCATGTGGATTCCTTATCAGTATCTTCTGAGAAACATGGGTCTCACTCCTCGATTTAGTTTGTTAGGCTGTCAGGCACTATCACTTATCAATTATACCATGATTTCAATGGACGTATAAGCCAATCCATGGTGTAATTAAAGGGCTATCGCGTTTTCCAGTTAGCCTAAGAAATTAACCATCATACATAACATTGGTTCTACAGAAAAACATGCTCCAGGTTCCCAACTGACTTACGTACATACTAACATCTGGAACATGACTTGATTCATTTGTAAATGGGGGCTGCCAATTAGGTGGTCCGATCTAAACAGATCAGAGACCTATGCTTCTCGTATGGAAATGTCTTTACAGATGTACTATTGTGATCCATGAATAATTTTAAAGCATTTTGGAAATGTTAATGATTGATCCTTGCTTGCCTGACCAAAGCAAGGTCTACAAAATGCTGCACAAATTCAGCGTGGTCTATGCATTACCAAATAACTGTGTCCATTGTCTTTTTCTCTGGCTGGCTATTTTCAAACGGCTTAGTCACAGTTTCAGGTTTATTCAAGGAGAGCTCAGACAAAATTGAGGATCAAATGTTATTATTCAGAAAACATACATAAAAAATGCAAATGCATGTAAAGGGAAATCCATCTTCCTCATTCTCAATCAACAGAAGTGACGAGGGTATTACAGTGTCCCAGGTGTAATCTACCTTCTGAGATGTCACTTCTTGCCCCTGGTTATTATTGTATGTCCGTCCAAGCTTTCTAGTTTCTTCCTTCTAAGAACTCCAAAAGCCATTTTGTTTTCAAAGATATTTCCCAAGGAATGATAATAAACCACTAACTGCTTTGTTTTGGTGGGGAAGGGTCGCCATTCTAACTTATGCTTCAAATATGTACCTTTAGATAGGAAAGCTCTCTAACCTGGAGTATGTAATTTATTTCATGACTCTCACTAGGCATGCTTCTGCTCTTGGTAAATGATGGTTACACTCCATTCGAGACTCTATGGACTCTGTTTCTAGACCAAAGAAGAGACCTTGAGGACCCAAACTAAATCTGAAGACAGGACAGAGCTGCAGAGTGAGACCAAGACTTTTAGCCTAGGAATCAGAGGCACAGGTTCTAGTTTTACCTGTGTAACTAACTACTACGTAGCTATGTTTCCTATAACCAATTCCTTTCCCTTCTCTGAGCCTCAATGAATCTCCTCATCCAGAAAATTAGAGTTCTCATTCTGTGGAATTTCACTGAGGTAAGGAGGAACGACAGGAGCCAGCACACCTTGCATGTAATCTAATGGGAAAACATCTGGTTACGGGAGATTCTCCATCAAGAGGCTCATCTTCCCACCAAGGCCAGTCCATCGGAATTGGTATTGCAGGAGCAGTCATCAAAAGTTCACAATTCCTATTTATCCCTGATCAGGTGACAAAAGGGACAGCTGAAAAAGTGTAGCCAGTTCTTTCTTGAAGGGAGGGAAGCCCAGAGGGTGCTAACACTAAGACAAGAGTTCAGAGGTAAAATGGAAAACAGAGAAGAGATTACTGCCCTCATCTTGCAAAAGACAAAATTTGTGGTGATTTCTGAATTGGAGCAGGGATGGTGGAGATGGAATCGTTTATATTGTTCTTGTTTCAGGTTGTGTTGGACCAGATTTACTCTCTGGATTGTTTCCAAATCTTTGAGAGGATGACTTTGTCATAATTGTGTTTTATCTGTCTCTTTCCCCCACCAGCTGATGCTCCTTATTAAAGGCAAGAATCAAGCACAAAGATATTCTAAAAGGGTTTGCTAAATAAATGACTGAGCGGAACATTTCCAGCAAAATTAAAACCCGATCTTAACAGAAAATAAATTAGCACAAAAATCAACAATTTGCCTTAAATCCTTCCTGGAATGAGGTAGAAAATAAAATTAATGAAACTGATGAGATTAATTTCGTCTCAAAAGTTTCTTGATTCTTAAAGTACAATGTCCTTAAATTGATAGACTGTGAGTAAATTCTGAAAACCCAAGGCAGAGCTTTCCACCATTAATCCACACCACAGATGGTTAAGTAACCTGTGAATGGAATACTACTCAGCCATAGAAAAGATGAAATAGTGCCATTTGGGACAACATGGATGGATCCTGAGATTATTATGCTAAATGAAACAAGTCAGACAGAAAAAGTCGAGAACTATATGATTTCACTGATATGTGGGATATAAAACTGAAGGCCACAAAGGAACAAAGACTTACAGACAAAGAAACAGAAACTCATAGACACAGACAACAGTTTAGTGGTCACCAGAGGGTAAGGGGGGACAGGGGTGGTGGAAGAGGGTAAAGGGGCTGAAATATATGGTGATGGAAGGAAAACTGATTTTGACTCATGAGCACACAATGTGATATACAGATGATGTATTATAGAATTGTACACTTGAAATCTATGTAATTTTACTAACCATTGTCACCCCAATACATTTTAATAAAAAATTTAAAAATTATTACAAAAGTAAAATTCAAAAAAGGCAACAGCCATAAAAAGAGAGATTGGGAGGCAACATGGAGGGAAAAAAAAAAACAAAAAAAACCACAGAGAAACAAATAAACAAAAAAGTACCCTGTGAAAGCATGGCCCATATTTGAAGTTGACATGCTTCTGTATGGAGTTAGTCATTTACAGAAGGAATTTAGCAGAATGGTTAGGAAATTCCACCTAAGTTATAATTCTAGAGTTAGCTCTGTCAAGTAACTTTGGACAAATTATATAACATGTCTGAGCTACAGATTCATCATCTTAAAAAGGAGAATAATAATTGGAGAGCGGTTGGGGGCAGCGTGAAAAAGGTGAAGGCATTAAGTACAGAGTGGTAGTTACAAAATAGTCATGGGGATGCGAAGTAAAGCACAGGGAATATAGTCAATAATATAATAACTATATAGTGCCAGGTGGGTCCTAGACTAGTCAGGGGGATCACTTCTTAAATTACATAAATGTCTAATCACTATGCTGCACACCTGAAACTAATATGAAATAATATGGAATGTCAAAATAAAATAAAACACTTACTTAAGAAGAGGAGAATAATAATGAAGCCTATTCATGGAGCTGTTATGAGGAGTCAATGAGACATTAAAAGTACAGAGCCTGGCACATAGTGAACCCTTATGTTATTGCTGCTGATTAAAAAAAGAGCATTTAATAAATAATACCAACAAAAAAAACATATCAAATATTTAGGTCCCTCTGGTTAGCGATAACCTCCTTCCAGTGTCACCTGTACATGAGAAGGCAGACTGGTCTCCTGGAAAAAGCACGGACTCCACAACAGCCAGAGTCCAACAGAAAGTCACGTGCCCACCAGAGTGCCGGCCCACAGTCAGCCTTCAATAAACAGCTGTGGCTGCTCTCGGTATTAATCTTCTTTCACAGAATCTTAAGATCTTCTTTAGAGTAAAAGTAGTTCAAGGAACACTGTAAATGTTTTTGATCCTGGCTGAAGCTGTACTCTGGACTAATCACCTTTACAGATCTGTAGTCTTTCCTAATAGCAGCAAAAGAAATCCAAACACTCGCATAGTAAGCACGCGTGATTCTTCCTAATTGCTGCCTGGCTCTCTGTCACAGCTGGAGGACAGAGATTCCCTCAGCTACTATATGGTTAATTACAATATGGAATCATAGA
This sequence comes from Rhinolophus hipposideros, assembly GCF_964194185.1. Lineage (NCBI taxonomy): Eukaryota > Metazoa > Chordata > Mammalia > Chiroptera > Rhinolophidae > Rhinolophus > Rhinolophus hipposideros. The sequence goes on from NC_138046.1 coordinate 17,036,048, forward strand.
ACTCAGAGACTAGAGAAAAGCATATACTTCTTTAGGCACAATTCTCACATTAGTTATAAAATAGACTAGCTAATAGAGAGTCAGCTGCAACGTTCTCCTCTCCAGTCAGTTGCCTGTTATTAACAGGCTTATTTCAATTGAGCTGTGTTAAGAATGATTGCTATTTGATCTGATGGCTTCACATCATGGAGAAATAGGTGTCATTTAGTAGGCTTGCCAGATTTAGCAAACAAAAAATACCCAGTTAAATCTGATTTACAAATAAATAATAAAACATTTTTTAGTGTAAATGGTTCCCAAATATCGGGGCTGCCCAAAAAAATGTATACAAGTGGACACTTTGGTCAACATTGCGCAAGCAGTAGTTAGCCATAATCAGCAGTGTCTGGACGCTGATGGGAACCACTTTGAGCACCTCTTGTAATTACAGAAGTCAAACGTGACTTGTATTCGTCTTCTGTTATCGGTATATATTGAGTATTACAATGAATACAATTTTTTTCTTTCTTAAAATGTGTATATATTTTTTTGGGCACCCTCTGTATAGCACGGGACAGACTTATACAAAAAACATTACTTGGTTATTTGAAATTCAAATTGAACTGACCATCCTGTATTTCATCTGACAACCCTATTGTTATACAACTATTCATCTTTAATGACAGCTTTCTAAATACGTGAATGATGACATTTTATAAAGAATATCAATTTAGCAGTCAGTTTCACTATTTTCTATCACAAAGTCGACTAATTACATTTTTTAAATGTTATAGGATTGACTCCTTGTTTTAAGAAATTATACCAAAGTTTCTGTAAATGTAAGTAACATGGCTTTTGCTAACATTAGGCATAACTGTATCAACAAACCACCAGTGACAACCAATAATCCATGGTTAAGTATAAACTCTGACTTGGCCACTTTGAAGTCAATCTCATATTGGAAACTAGAGCTCTAAGCCATCCCATTGAGGAAGGTTTGTGCCAGTTCACAAAGGTCATATTTACCTGTAGCTAGTGGCATTTCCTTGTTCCTAGATAAGATACAACAAAGGGAAGTGTTTGGTTCCAGGTGAGTGGGAAAGGGTGTAAGAAATAAGATAACAGTGTTTGGTTCAGGTGGGAATGTATCAAGCAAACGGTTCACTCTGCTACACACTCAAGAGGCCACTAACTGGCCATAATGTGACTATTATCACCCATTAAAATCCCACTGCTCTTTCACTCAGATTTATATGTAGAAAATACTGACTGTGCAAGCGCCTTAACTTTCCTTTTCCAGAGGGGGAGTGGACACAGTGAGGTTGGATTTATATTTAATGTTTACATAAACTTAGAGCGTTTCAATAGTTTGCCCTGGCTGTGTCCTCAGCGATGTCTCTAGTTAGGAATCTGTAAGGGAGGAGTTAAAATAGTTACGAGTCTCCAATGTACTTCTGCTCATTATTAAAAATCAGACCAGCAACAGCTTTGTGGCAGCATTCACAAGGCGGAGAGTAACTGAGAAAAGAAAACATAGTCTTGTAAGAAAAACATCCTAGAACTCCAGGCTGACCCGCCTTCACACTACTGCTGTGCTTCTGGAGAAAACTGTCAGGTTTTTGTAAACCGAGTCATTTAAAAATCATGAGAGCACCGAATCCTAACCACTGGACTTTAAAAAAAAAAATCATCAACTGGAGCTCCCTTTTCAAAGTTGGTGCTATGGATTTCCCCAATGCTGGATGCCTAGATCTGCTGTCTGGATAAATCTGAATAAAATTATGTATTTAAAACATTTTAACCTCCCAATGTCCTTCCCGCTTTTTCAGTGGGGGAGGGAGAACAGGAAGATGAGCTAGGTAAGCAAATACTAATAAAGGTCTTCAAACATCTTATCTGAATAGGCTCTTTTTTTCCTGCATGTCACTCCTTAAAGTCCCGAAGTGTGTTTTTTGATGCAATTGTGAGGAATCTTAACGTATCATTAACTGTGGTCACTCGTTTACCAAACTTTGGGCTGTGAAGTATCAACTTCCTTATCCCAGCTCTGCACAACTGTCCTAAAATCTTGTCTAGTTTCCTTGAGACAAGAAGCCATGGTAGCCTTTGGTTTGGAAGTTTCCAACAACATACCCCCGAGAGAAGCAATGTGTGTACGCTTGGGAAAATAGGATTTGGAGCCCCAAACCTAGATTTCAGGCCTGGCTTTGTGACTTGATGGCTCTGTAACCACAGACAGGTTACTTCCTGTCTATTACACTAAATAGCCTTCTCTGTAAAATGGATGGTCCTGCTCCAAAGAGAAAATGCACGTGGAAGACATTTGTACAGGGTAAAGCAGTATAAAAATGGTACTGATTGCTCTTATTATAGAACTCAAAATGGAATGTCCACCTTGTGCTAACAGGGTGGGAACAGGGCAGAGGTGGCCTTTGAAGAGGCTTCTGGTGATCTGTGGAAGGCCCTGGTCTGGAATGTTAAGCATCATTCCGGCTTTAGGACTGAAGGCCTGACCCCACAACCCTTATTTACATGCATCCCCTCAATGACTTTTCATGAGTCGAAAGTAGAAAGTCAGCTCCTCTTTGCACAGAGCTCCTTCCTGAGGAGTTGCCGCTCCCCCTCTTCTGACAAAAGAGGACAGGAAACACAGACAGCCCATGCCCTTTCATGTAGCCTGCATCTTCTTAACCTTCGCCGCCGGATCCCACTGGCCAAACATTTAAGGCCATTGATGACTCACGCTAATTTCAAGAACATGTTGTTATAACAGCTAGCATCTCCTTCACTGAGTGTAAAATTGGTTTAAATAGCTGAAATCACGACTACATCTAGAAAATGAGATTTTCCCCAGTTTAAACAACACAGTTATAGGCAAAGTAGAATATACAGTGTGCAGTATTATTTACGACGTACAATGACATATTAGCTAATGCTAAAAGGTGAGAGACACCCATTACAGGAATGCAGTGCGTATTGTGGGATATGATTAGATTAATTCTGAATATAATTTGGAGCTGGAAATCTTATTATTTTGAAAAGTACAATTACCACTGCTAAGGGACTAATCATGTATCATTCATTGTATCCTCCCAATTGTAGAAAGCAGAGAGCTAATTCCTTTTGCAGTCTCAAGAACTTGGATTAGCATGAGATTTCTAAGTGTCCTCTCCTATTTAGGAACTTGTAGGAACCGGAAGTAACACTGAAAGTTCCAGCTGACCATGGGAGGTATACTATGGGAGGTATTCTGTCAGAATTTTTTTTTGGTAATCCAATTGATATTACTTCAATAACTTCTATCTAGAATCAAGACAAGGCATTTGCTACTATGATACATATGTTATATAATAATCGCCATGATTGTGCCTGTGCACAAATGACAGATATTTGAATAATGTGTGATTTGATTTCATTTTCATCTCGGAAATAAATGTAAGAAACTTGGGTACGCATATTTTAATGTGCTTCCATAGTACTGGTCACCACTTTCTTCATTAAATGCCTATCAGATTGTCTTACTCCCCACCCTCGCTATCTTCCTTTCCTAGGTGCTACCTCTCCCTCTTAAATCCTCCTGGTTATATGACCCCCCTCCTTGAACACAGGTCCAGGGCTGGACAGCCACCCATGAATCTGTCATTGAGACTAAAAGAAACTTGGTCTCATTCTGAGGAGCTGAACCTATAATATGAATGCAGGTGCTAGGGATAGCCATCTATTGTCATGCAGCCTGGGGAGCAGAGAAAGAAAGACTCAAGCTGACATGCGGGGAGAGGCAGAGACAAGACAGAGTGAAAGGAAAGCCCTGACCACTAACCCGGTGTCCAGTCCCAGGTCATTCCTGAAGCCTGGCTGCATTCTTATCCCTGGGTGCCTCAAGAACCCTGGGGCCTGTAGAATAAACTCCTCCTTTTTGCCTAAACTAGTTAAAACAGATATCTGTTACTTACAACCAAGAGCCCAAATGACTGCACATTCAAACTTTGATTTTGACATTCTTCACTTTTGAAAGAGATACGCTCACCCAAAAGCAAAAAGAGTTTGCATTCAAGGATCCACCCAGGCAGGAATGATCCTAGCATATAGCATAAAGTCTGGCATATACTTTAGTGGTAAGGGCTCATGTAATGTTTGCTGAATGAATGAATGAATGAATGAATGAATGAATAAATGAATGAATGCAAACGTGTTACAAATCACAATGCATGAGCTGTAGCTGAGATTCTGATAAGGCTCAGTGCCCACGTTTTTATAACTATACATTTTCTAAATTTTATTGGTCAAAAATAAAAGTACAGTCATCCCTCCGTATCCCGGTTTGGGGGGAGACTGGTACCAGGAACCCCCCCATGAATACCAAACTCCATGGATGCTCAATGCTCTATATAAAATGGGGTAGCATGTACATATAGCCTATTTTTGCATACAGGCTACAGCAGGGTATGCCTACACATTACTTCACTTGCATGGTTCAGTGTAGTGCTCAGCGCATGGCAGATTAGTTTTCCTTTTTGGATCTTTCTGGGATATTTCTTTCCAAATGTTTTTCAAGCCCTGGTTAGTTGAATCTGTGGATGCAAAATCCATGGATACGGAGAGCTGACTATATTAAAACAGCTACACTTTAACCATTAACCTACTACTTTCGAAGCTAGTTGAAAGGCAGAACTTCATACCGTGTTTCCCTGAAAATAAGACCTAGCTGGACAATCAGCTGTAATGTGTCTTTTGGAGCAAAAATTAATATGACCTGGTATTATATTATAACATATTGTATTATATTATATTAAGACCCGGTCTTATATTATAGCAAAATAAGACCAGGTATGTTATATTATATTGTATTATATTATATTATATTAGACTCGGTCTTATGTTATAGTAAAATAATTTTTGCTCCAAAAGACGAATTAGAGCTGATTGTTCGGCTAGGTCTTGTTTTGGGGGAAACACAGTAGTAGGTACAAACAATGGAACTGGAATCAGACTGCTCATGTTAGCATCACAACCCTGCTCTCAGGCCTCTCTGGGCCTCAGTTTGCTCATCTGTAAAATGGGGACAATAACAGTAACTATCACAGATATTTTTACAGGATACAATCCATGAACTGTGCATGGTACAAGTATATATAGTAAGTGCTGAATAAATGTTAGTGATATTATGATGATTTGGGGGCAATTGTTAAAGAAATAAGAGCAATGTGTTCAAATCTCACTTGGTACACTCCTTTTGATGAGCTGCCCTTCTTATTATTGACCCAACTTTTCTTTCTGACTTCTTCCCAGCTATCTAGGCTGCAGGACAGCTTGGTGGCAGACTTCTTCCGGAATACCTCCTGGGTATCCGTATCTTTGCCTTATCTAGTGACAGATCTCTGAGGACTCTCAAACATTCTGTTCCCTTTTGGGCTCTCTAATCAATTCTTCAGGTTTTAATAGCCTGTGATGCCAAAAATGTGATAGCAGGAGACACAACACTACTACTCAGGGTATTTTCTCCCATCACAGGATTTTCTGCAATTCTGCAAATCTATTTAAAATGCTCTTGGAATCTTTATGTTGTCGTGATATCTATTAAAGTATTTATGGATGAAATGAGATCCCAGGTTTGCTTCAAAACAACTGCGAAAAGGATGGAGTTAGGGTAGAGAGGAAACAGGTATGGTCATGAAAACTGGATGATTGCTACCTGGGGGCTTATTATATTCATCTACTTTTTTACACAAGGAAGTTGTCCACAATAAAAAGCTATGCCTAAAAATGTTCTTAGGACTTCCCTCTGACACTTCTTTAGACTGAGCTGTGTATAATTTTATTCATACAAATGTGGTTCCTCTTTTTCTTACATATGTGGCTGCCAGAAAAGCCTTGAAATCGTAAACTACCTCCAAAAGAAGCAGAAGGTCCACATCCAGCACACAGTAAAGACAATGTTTGAGCACAATTTAGATACTATTTTTGAAAAGTTTTAAATTGGTTTTATTCCTGTTTTGATAGTAATGAGCAAAATAGGTAACAATTCCTAGGAGACACTGTCTGTTTAGTGGGGACTTAAGCTGCTAATTTTCGGTTCATAACCAAAATGGTGAAACATGTACTGCTCTCAGGTGTAATGGGCTAGCAAATGCCCTTTAAAAGCCAAACACGCAATAGAAGATAAATCAAAAGCTACATGAAAACCTGTCTCCACCTTGGATCAGGAGGTTTTTTGTTCATGTTTGCAGTGAATGCGCCAAATGTATCATAGCAACAGTAATTGGATACTACTAACAAGCGTCTCCTTCCAACGTTTAACCTTGGTTGCAAGCTTCACAGAAGGTTCTTGCCATGGCAGTGCTGACAATAGTTAGCACCAGTCATACGGCCTTAAATAACCAAGGACCATGGTAAAGCATCAGGAAGTGGCAGCCACTCTTTAATGGGGCCAGTCATTCAGAAAAAGGGAATAAGTTAGAAAGAAAATAATTATAATCTGTACTGCGATCAGCATCTTTATATGACCATTAGGGCCGATCATCTGTCTTCAAGGCCCAGTGGAATTAGGGATTGGTTTTTATGCGCAGCCATTTTCAGACGAAGACTCAGGCATTCAGCTATATCGCTCATAGTGAGGACCCATAGTTAAAGTCTCCTTCTCGAACCCCCCACCCCCTTGGAGCAAACACATGGTACAAAGCCAGCCGGTAGTTAGGGAAGCAGGGTAGGGCAAAAGAAGGGAGCAAAGCTAAGTGTTCCCCATGGGGATCCTGCCATGACCTTGGTCTCATTAGCTCTGGGCTCTGACTAAGCTCAGATGGCTTTAGGAATAAGGTAAAGACCTACCTCACGAAAAACTGGAGAAAGAAATTAATAGCTTACTAGCCTTAAAGTAATGGGGAGGTATGGAAAGGAAGATGTTCTAATGGATTTTCATAGGGTAAACTTCGAAGAACTTTTCAAGTTACATTGTTTTACTATTATTGCTATTATTTTCAGCTAAAGATGACTGAAATCTAATTGATTTTCTCCAAATAGAAGCAAGTTTTCGGTTTCTAAAAAAATCGGAACAATGAAGCTTTTCCTTTGAATAAAATGTATTTGTCTTGATACACTTTTCAAGGGAAGGACTAGAACTAACATTCATTGTGCATTATGTTACATAACCTATCACGTTTCATTCTCACACACATGCCTCACCAGCTAGATAATATTACTATTGCCAGCCTTGAAAACCCAGGCCTAGTGAGGTTAACTACTTTGTCCAAGGTCATATATCTACTGAATAGTGGAGAAAGGATATGAACTTGGTTCTTTCTGCCCTTGAAACTCCACAGCGTTCTGTAGCCCCGCATAGTTTACCAGTCAGAGCAGCACAAGACAATTGCAGGGAGTGTTCGCTAAGAACATCTGTGTGGCTTAAAACACAGTTAACACTCCTTAGCAAATGATCCCATTACACCAGCAAAGATACTCTGGAGCACCTGGATTGCAACAACTGTCTTCGGGCAGCTCCCAAATTTACAGCAGTGACCATCTTTAGCAAAATGGCTCCCAAATTTATTAGAAGAGGATTCGAAACATATTTTTGTTGCTGGGGGAAACAAAACCCATGTTACGCATATACTTGGATCACCCTTGTTTTCTGTGACTCTATGCCAAGTCCAGTTCAATTACCTAATTAATGGCTGGAGCACAGCTCTGACGCTGGAGGGCAGGGCATGGAGCGTTTGGCAAAAGATAGATCAACATCTGTGTGAGATAACACGTGTGCAGCACTTTCTAGATTAGAGGTTTTGCAACTAGTGGCTATTACTATGACTTACATTATGGTGCTTCTGTTTTAGTCTCCCTTGGCCCTTCCATAGGGAAAATTCCTCCAGTACTCACGCCAGTGTTTCTCAGCCTTGGCAAGACAGACATTTTGGACTGGATCATTCTTGGTTTCAGGGACTGTCCTATGCATCGTAGGATGTTTAGCAGCAGGGCCCGGACTAGGGTGAAGTGAGTGAGGCAGTTGCCTTGGGTACAAAATTTAGGGGGACAGCAGAAATTCAGGAATCGACGTAAGGAATGATTTAATACACAGAGGGTACCAAAAACTGTATTTTTAGAAAGGAAAAAACTGTATTAAAATTGTAATACTCAATATATACTGATAACAAAAGATGAATACAAGTCATGTGTATACATTTTTTTGGGCACCACGGTTATATTTTAAAATCAGAATGAATGCCCACCAAAATCTGTGATGAACAAAATATCAGAATTTACTAAAGGCAGGATCAGTATTGCTGATGTTTCCTCTTGTCTTGGGTTCCCCATTGGCTAGGCATGGCATTGCTACTGATCCTCTTACTGCCCTGTTCAGCACCGTCCCTGACCTCTACCCATGAGATGCCAGTAGCATTCCCTCACCTCAAGATGTGCTCACCAAAACTGTCTCCAGATATGTCTAAATAACCCCTAGGGGACAAAAACACCCCCATTCAGAACCTGTGCTATAGACCTAGAGCTATAGGGACCACTTGCATTTTTTTAAAAAAGGGGGTGGATGGGTGGCTCAGTTGGTTAGAGCGTGAGCTCTGGGCAACGGGGCTACTGGTTCAATTACCACATGGGCCAGCGAGCTGCGCCCTCCACAACTAGAATGAAGTCAATGAGCTGCTGCTGAGCTCCCGAGTGGCCAGATGGCTCAGTTGGTTGGAGCGTGTCCTCTCAACCACAAGGTTGCCGGCTCGACTCCTGCGAGGGATGGTGGGCTGCGCCCCCGGCAACTAGCAACGGCAACTGGACCTGGAGCTGAGCTGCGCCCTCCACAACTAAGACTGAAAGGACAACAACTTGACTTGGAGGAAAAAAAAAGTCCTGGAAGCACACACTGTTCCCCAATAAAGTCCTATTCCCCTTCCCCAATTAAAAAAGAAGAAGAAGAAAGAAACGATTAGATGATTGGGTGATTAGGTAGTGTCTAAGGCTAGGGGCATGATAACACCGTGGCTAAGGGCAGGATTCTGGTATTACTTGGGATCAAACTCAGGTTCAAGACTCAGTAGATGTGTGACATTATGTGTTTCAGTCCTGTGCTTCAGTTACAGGATTGTGAAGATTAAATAATGATTTGCGTAAATCCTTTAGGCGAGTACATGATGCATGGTAAGAACTCAAAAATATTAGTCACTGTTATTACTGGGAAGTCATCAGTGGGCTGGGTACATCTCTCCCTAAGGTTTCTGCGCCAAAGTGACAGGGCTGCTCATTTTTCTGAGCAAGGAGAGACGGTGCTAAAGGAAAGCAGGGCACATTCCCAGTGGCTTCAAACTTCAGATATACAGGTGCAAGTGATTATTCTTGTATCAGAAGGAAACCTCATTTTGTTTTGTGATGAAACATTTTGGTATGAAAGTCTTAGTGTCCCTCATTGCAGTTTAGAGCTTTGACAAACCTGACTGTGATTCAGAGAAACTGTTTACTGTAAAGGCTGAAAAGTTCAACCCACCGACCATCACTTTAACAAATAAACTAGGAAATGTAAAAACACCAAGTACAACTAGAATTCAACAGCGTCACCAATCTTATTTTATGTATAGCTTAGAAAACTAATAGGGGATGGTTTGTTTTCATCTGAATGCAGACGAAAGGAAAGTACCAAAAATGTTGAGCCGCTCAAATATGCTTAAGCCCTGAGTACCCATTACAAGGAAAATTATATACGGCTGTCTTGATTTCAGCTTATTTTAGTTTTTCTTAAGGTCTTGAATGTGGGAGGTAAAGAATTGCTTCTCTAAGTCCCAAATCACGACTTCAATTTTTTAATAGCTTTTTTGAGATATAATTCAACAGTTCAATGGCTTTTAGGGTATTCATGGAGTTGTGCATCCATCACCACAATTTTAGAATATTCTTTTACCCCTGAAAAAGAAACTGCACCTCCCTTAGCCATCGTCCCCACACAAACAATTTTCCCCTTCCCCTAGCCCCTGGTAAACACTAATCTACTTTCTGTCTTTATGGATTTGCTTATTTATGAACACTTAATATACACGTAAATGGAACCCTGCAACATGTGACCTTTTGTGTCTGGCTTTTTTACCTTAGCATAATGTTTTTGAGGTTCACCCATGTTATAGCATGTATCAATACCATCCCATGGTTGAGTAATATTCTATTGTAAGGATATGTGACATTTTGTTTATCCTTTCATCCATTAATGAACATTTCGGTTGTTCCCACTTCTTGGCTATGATATATAATGCTGCCATAAACATTCCAGTACAAGTTTTTGTGTAGACATACATTTTCAGTTCTCTTGGGTATATACCCATGAGTGGAATTTCTGGGTCATGTGCAAACACTATGCTTAATATTTTGAAGAACTGCCAAAGTGTTTTTCGAAGTGGCTACACCATTTTACATTCCCACCAGCAATGTAATAGGGATCCAATTTCTCCACATCCTGGCCAACCACTTGCTATTATCCGACTTTTGATTCTAGCCACTCTAGAGTGTGAAGTAATCTCTCGTTGTGGTTTTGATTTGCATTTCCTTTATGGATAATGATGTTGAACATCTTTTCCCTGTGCTTACTGACCATTTTTATATTTTTTTTGGACAAAGCATGGTTTCACATTGATACTCTAAGAGGTGTGGGAAGCATTATGTGGCAGGTGGGACCATCTGGAATAGAAATAGGAACCCTGATTAAGTATATATTAAATATCCACCAAGTCCTTCCACCCCATTAATGAATTAATTAGCTTAACCTATAGGAAAAAGAAAACCCTTTCTTCTAATGGCAACAAAAATTATTCTATTTGTGTGGCCTTAGCTGAGAATGAACAGAAACTAACTAATGGGGGAAGTTCGTTTAGCATGAAGAACAACTTAATTCACCTCTAAGATTCAAAATTCCATAACATCTTATTGAAACCGGGATTCTGCCAGGGCAGGGCAGGTCATTGGTGTGTGCCCCTGTACACAATGGAGTAATAGCAAAAGTCTAATGTGACTGTGTTCTTTATTTCTCAACTTAATTTAGTCAATTCCACGGTGCTTTCAGTTGACCCCATGGAAAATATTTCTTCCATGTTTGGAAAAAATTCACACATTTCTCTTCTTTGAAAATAAACTCTTATCAAAACAATAATATGAATATCCAGTCCATGTATATTGGATTACCACATCGGCATCCAACATTCGATTCATTTAGGAAAATGTGCAGTACTGCAATTAGAGTTCTAAGGTTGAGATGACTACCCATCTCTGAAAGAACACTGGATAACCTGATAAATTCAGACATTTGGAAATACTTGTTCAGCAGTCTGTGACAAATAGGGAAGGCAAAGGAAAACAGAACTCCAAGAGTCATTACTCTAAATTAATTAACCCAGTGACACTGTCATAGAATTTTAGCCCTACTGCAGAAACCAAATGAATACAATGCTTCAGGTAGGTAAGCTGTTTTTGTTTTGGGATGTTTATTTACAATGAACTGCAGAAGAGGGTTAATCTAATGGGATGCAGGACTGCATTGGATGCTGAAATGCTTTGTGACCAACATCCATTTGAGGTATCAATTAACTTTTAATTCTTCGAGGGAAACAAAAGCAGCCCCGTACAAAGACTAAATTGGGGGTGGTATAAGGGGCACAGAGCTCATGGAAACTTAGGCCTGCTACCGTTTTGTAGCAGGGAAAGGCCTCCTTATCTAACACAAAGGGGTTGAAGAGTAGGGAGGGAGAAGGGTGAATTGGTGTGTGGCCTGTTAACTCAATGATGTTTCTAAAGGCTGAATGGAAGAGTCAAAGCCACCCAAGTCAAAACAGTGCTAAGTCAACAGCTTGGCCGAGACAGCATGACCTGAATGGAAATGCAAACGGTTCAGTCCAGTAACTGCTTTGGGGTGTCACTTGGTCCACTGGCTCTTGCCTCCCTGGAACCTTGTAAACTGCACACAGAACAGCAAATCGCCTTACTAGACCCTGTATCCAAACTCCCAGGAAAGCCCAATATGTGCCAATACAAACCAAGAAAACACAAAAATTGTGGTATGGTAATTCCCAATGTAAAAAAAGAATATTTACTGTACTCAAGATTTCTCTAAAGGGTTCTTTTAAGGCACTTGCCATGTGATTTTGCAAAAGCACCAGCTGTAGTCCTACAGACTAGTCTCACGTTCAACAGGGAAGACAATTCTTTCCATGAAGTGCTGTTGTGGACATGTCCGGCTTCTGACGACCAGACAACACAGGAGTACATAATTAGTTTGTTTTCCAAAGGGGGAGCCACCTCATGCTTTTCTTCAAATTCAATCAAAACATACACGCTCTAAATAGAAACACGTTCATTTGAAACCCCTTTGCATGAGCAGCTGTCTGGGCCAGGCCTGGCCCAAGAGCCGAATTCTATTCATCTCTGCACTCCAGCCAGTAAATGCTTGGCTTTGTTCATCCCCACCAGCAGAGGCAGTCAGACTATGTCAATTGGGCAAGGGGCCTTAATGATCTGAGGCAGGTGTCCTCGGAGGCTGCCCAGGTGAGGGGGTCAGCCTGTGTACTATGACTCACTCACTTATCCTCAGTTTACAAAGCCCACAACCCCCAATTAATTACTGCTATTAGTGTGCTCGCTCACACAAGTGAAAGGAGTCTGTTCAGGCCTGTATAGGGATTTTGCTACTATTTAAGAGCTCGGAGGACAACCAAGAGCTAGTATTTTCAAAAGGAAGAGGGATGTGAAGCACTCTCCAGAAACTCTACAAAATGAAATCACAATAATATGAAAGAAACAAGCAGCTGCTAAGGCCTAATAAAGCAGCGACCAGAAGCACAAAGATGGCCTCTAGGCAAATGTTCATCAAGACTAACAAACTCATGTTCTCAGATTCCCAAAAGTGAGGAGAAACTTGTGTTCTTGTCATTAAGAAATTCTAAAATATCAATGTAGAGGTTTCCAGTCAAGAGGGTGGAGTAGGTAAACACTGTGCGTGCCTCTGCTCAGACCACATCAAAATTACAACTAAACTACACAACAACCATCAATGAAAATTGCCTGAAGTCTAACTAAACAAAAGTCCTATAACTAAGGATATCTAAAAGAAGCCACCCTGAGACTGACAGAAGGGGCAGAGATGTGGAACGGGCTGCTCTCACACCCATTTGTAATGGCTAAAAATCAGAAGGGCTACTATGTCAGTTGTGGAGGTCCCCCCTGAGGAACGAGGAGCCCTAGTTCCAGACCAAGCTCTCCAGCCCAGGATACTAGGGCCAGGGAGAGAAGTCTCCATAACTTCTGGCTGTGAAAACCAGTGGAGATTGTGGCTGAGTGAGAAGGAGGGCTGCTGGAGTCCCAGGCGTTCTATGTAAAGGGCCCTCACACGGACTTACTGATGGACTCACTCGCTCTGAGTTTGACACTGGAACAGCAGCTCAAAAAGTGCCAGGGTGGTCCATCCTAATCCCTGCGGGCCAACTGTGGCCTGTCAGGCTTCGCTTGTGGACCAGAGCATCCTAGAAGTCTCCCCCGGAGGAGCGAGCATCCAGTGGGCTCACGCCAGGGGACCTTCTAGACACTGCGGGGGAAAAAAAAAGTGCCAGGGACATACGGAAAGGAAATGAATTGTCTGGCTTCACAGCAAGAGCTTTAGGAACAGCATTCTCCCACACAGAAGTGCTGGTAGAAGCTACTGTTCCTTTGTTGAGCTGTCCCCTCACCCAGCCTGCACGGGCAGGAGGCCACCATATCTGAGTCTCCCTCAACCTGGCTAACACTGTTCACCTCGCCCTGGTGACTGATTCCCTGAGACACGAACCACCCAACATTCAGGCACACCCAAGCTGCTTCCAGTGGCTTTTTCATACAAACTGCCTCTTTTGACTCATGCTGTGAACTTTCCCAAAATCTCTCAAAGGTTCACTAACCCCAAACAAGCAGCATCTGGCCTCAGCATGCCCCTTATCTCTTGCTAAGCAGCCCCAAGTTTGGCACTAGCAGCAACTAGCCTCAGTTCTCAGTTTAGCCTCTCCCAGGCACCTCCAGGACCAGTTCAAGTGGCAACCATCTGCACATCACTCTTCAGCTCATGCCAAGTGGCCCCAGGCACGGTACAAGTAGTGGCTTCACTTGGTCTGCAACAGAGCCTCTCCTAAGAGGCCCCAGAACCAACACACCTGGTGGCTAGCTTCAGACCACACCAGAGCACCACCCAACCACCTCCATAAAAGACACACTCAAAGGGCAGGCTCACCAGAGCCCCACTAAAGAAAACCCCGCTCTGTAGGGTCAACCCCTGCAAATCAGCTCCTCCACTGTAGTGTAGTCACAACCAGTTCTCACAACCAATCAGGGTGAAGGTCAACCCCTTCCAATGACATGCCAACAACAATAGAGGCTCAGCTACAGCAGGAGAGCACATACAACACACACAAGGGACGCACCTGGAGCAACTGGCTCAGGGACCAGGGAGACAGCACCACTGGGCCCCACAGGACACCTATTACATAGGGCCACTCTACCAAGAGCGGGAGAAATAGAAGCTCTGCCTAATACTTAGAAACAAACACAAGGAGGCAGCCAAAATGAGGAGACAAAGAAACATATCCCAAATGAAAGAACCGAACAAAGCTCCAGGAAAAGAACTAAACAAAATGGAGACAAGCTATCTACCAGATGCAGAGTTCAAAACACTGGTTACAAGGATGCTCAGTTATCTCAGGGAGAACTTCAACAAAGAGATAGGAAACATAAAAAAAAACAAAAAAAAACACAGAAACCATCAAAAAGAACCAGTCAGAAATAAAAAATATAATAACTGAAATGAAAAATATATTAGAAGGAATCAACATCTAATTAGATAAAGCAGAGGTTATAATCAGCAATTTAGAAGACAAGGCAGCAGAAAACACCCAATCAAAACAGCAAAAAGAATAAAGACTCCAAAGAAAATGAGGAGATAGTTTAAGGGACAAAATCAAGTATAACAACATTCACGTCATAGGGGTGCCAGAAGGAGAAGAGAGGGAACAAGGAACTGGGGATATATTTGAAGAAATAATGATGGAAAACTTCCCTAGTATGGCAAAGGAATTAGACATACAAGTCCAAGAAGTACAGAGTCTCAAACTACATGAACCCAAAGAGGCCCACACCAAGGCACATTATAATTAAAATGCCAAAGTTAAAGACAAAGAAAGAATCTTAAAAGAAGCAAAAATAAAGCAGTTAGTTACCTACAAAAGAGCTCCCATAAGAGTGTCAGCTGATTTCTCAACAGAAACTTTGCAGGCCAGAAGGGACTGGCACGGAATATTTAAAGTGAAGAAAATTGAGGACCTACAACCAAGATTATTCTACCCAGCAAGGCTATCATTTAGAATCAAAGGACAGATAAAGAGATTCCCAGACAAGAAAAAGCTAAAGGACTTTATCTCCACCAAACCACTAGTACAAAATATGTTAAAGAGACTTCTTGAAGAAAGGGAGGAGGAGAAAGAGAAGGAGAAGGAGAAGATCAAAAATATGAATAATAAAATGGTAATAACTACATATCTATCAACAATTACTTTAAACATAAATGAATTAAATGCTCCAATCAAAGGACATAGATTGGCTAACTGGAAAAGAAAACAAGACCCTTACATATGCTGCCTACAAGAGACTCACTTCAGATTGAAAAACACACACAGACTGAAAGTAAAAGGATGGAAAAGATACTTCATAATAATGGAAATGATAAAAAAAAGAGCCAGGGTAACAATACTTATACCAAACAAAATAGACTGTAAAACAAAGGCTATAGAAAGAGATAAAGAAAGACCCAGGACTTCCACTTCTGTGTATTTATCTGAAGAAACGCAAAACACTAATTCTAAAAGAAATGTGCATCTATATGTTTATTGTAGCATTATTTACAATAGCTGAGATATAGAAGCAAGCTAAGTGTCCATGAATAGATGAATGGATAAAGAAGTGATACATATATACAGTGGAATATTACTGAGTCATAAAAAAGAAGGAAATCTTGCCATCTGCAACAACATGGATGGACCTAGAGGGTATTTTGCTGAGAGGAGTAAGTCAGAGAGAGAAGACAAATTCCATATGATTTCACTTATATGTTGACTCTAAAGAACAAAATAAACAAAACAGAAACAGACTCATGGATATAGAGAACTGATGGTTACTAGATGGGAGGGGGCTTGGGAAGGTGGGTGAAAAAGGTAAAGGGATTAAGAACTACAAATTGGTAGTTACAAAATAGTCATGGGGATGTAAAGTACAGCATTAGGAATACAGTCAATAATATTGTAATAACTATGCATGGTGACATATTGGTACTAGACTTATCGGGGTGATCATTTCTAAGTTATATACTCGTAAATGTCTAATAACTATGTAGTACACCTGAGACTAATATACTATCATATGTCAACTTTTAATTTCAAAAAAGAAAAACTTATTTTTAAAAATGTCGATTCAGAAGGTAAGCCAAACGGAAAAGAATAAAATCCATGCCTATGTTTATTTCACGTTTTTGCATTCTCAAAACCCCAGCCTGCATACCACCTTACTTTAACCCCCACAATCCAGGAGGCAGGCAAATGAGTACTAAGAGGTCCACATGACAGATGAAGAAAGTAAGTTGAGAGAGGTTAAGGGACATGCTCATAGTCGCACAACTAATTGAGCCAGGGCCAGAACCTAGGTATAAGAGCAAATACAGCAGAAGTCCCAGAGTTGCAGAAGTGGTCTCACAAGTCCCAGAGAAGTGCGGGTGGATGCAGCCTAGGTTAAGCAGTACAAGCTTTGCCACAGAGGAAATTGGCTTTTGATGGCCTGGAAGGAAGATTGAGCTATTTTGTACAAAGAGCTCGCCACTGTGTTGGAACCCAATTTGTGACGCTCTGTTTACTCTGGCTAGATGGGACTTTAAGTGTTTCTAAAAAGAACTTGCAGGACCCTGGAGTTTCTCATGAATGCAGAGATTCTGCCTAGTAACATTTTGTGAACTCTCAACTCTTACACAGAAAGATTCTTACTCAGGAGTAACCAGTTTTCACCTCTCTGCTGACTTCCGGATCCATTGGGGTATGCATTATTTTAATATAACCGGTCTTACTTCAGCAAGAATTCCAAGAAGCTGAATTAGTGTCCAGGCAATCTCACCTAATGTGGGATGGTTTTTCACCATAGTGGCATCTGCCCAAAAGGCACTGAAATGAAACAGCTGCCTCTCTGTAGCCTAGTATTTAAGAATCAGACAGTTTCTGGGTTCAAATCCCAGCTCTGCCACTTACCATCTACGTGGCCTGGAGCCAATGCCTTAAATCTGTCTGAAACTCCATTGCCTGATATTGGGGCTAATAATGAAGATTAAGTTAGTGCATAGAAACCACTCAGTCTAGTGCTTGATGTGTGAGCTGTGCTCATTACATCTCAGCTGTTAAAATCACTAGCTTTTTTGCTCTGATATTTAAATGAGTTATCAACTATTAAAGAGTGAACACAGTGTCTGACATATGGTCAGTGCTATGTCATTGTTACCTGCTATATTATTATTATCATCATCATCATCATCATCATCATCTCACTCTCCTCCCCTCTTCGCACCTTATACTGCAGTTAAACTCATCTCTCACCTCCTTGCCTTTGCACATATTAATTATTCCCTTTAACTGAGCTGAGCTCCCATTTTTGGTTTTAGCTAATAACTTGGTTTGTCTTTCAAGGCTCAGGTCAGAGGGCACATCCTCCTGGAAGTTTCTGCAAAGTGCCAAGGATGAGAATGGTATCCCTTCTCTGTGCTCCCACGACAACACTCATGATGCTGTCTGGTAATCCCTGATCTCCTACCCTAGACTGTGTGTGCTCTTCTGGAACAAGACTGTATCTTTGTCATCCCTCTGCCCCCTAGCACCTAGCAGAGCATAGCAACGGATAAATTTGTTGAAGAAATGATTTATAATAGCAATGGCAATTATGAATATGATGACAAACAACAAGGCAGCCTGCCGGTTTTTCAGGAAAACTACCCAAGGACCCCAGAGGTAAAATTTATCCCGTCAGGCCCTGGCAGGACACGGGGAGCACAGGTTCGCTTCCTGACTTCTCAGGATGAGTTCCAGCTGTCTCCTCCCCAGCAGCTGGGGGAAAACTGACCTGTTACCTGGATTCAGAGAAAAGGGAACCAAATCAAACAGGTCTGCATGACAACAGAGCTACGCACCATGAAGTTACCTGAACCTGGATAGCCCCCTTGACTAGAGTCAGCAAGTCACGAATCTGAGGCTCCAGCTTTAGCACCGTCGGCAGCCAGCTGGAGTAGTGCCTCGTGGGTGCCACGCAAATAATCTTAGCAAGCATTTCTTAAGGACTGCTAACATGAATTTCGGCAGCAGTCAGTTGCCAAGTACCAAAAACTCTGCTCAGCTCTTATCCTTACAACTGGGTGTTATAACAGCTATTCTTCCTTTCACCTTACAACGAAGGCTCAATTTAAGTGACTTGCCCAGGGTCACAGAGCCAGTCAAAGCTGGGTAGGGCTTTTCAATCTGGAGCTATCTGAGCCAAGAGTCAGCCTTACTGACCCCCAAAACCCATCTTTGTAGCCATGTCACAATACTGCCAGCTAAGTCCCTAAATGTCAAGCACTGGAAATGCTCCACAGATGGGTGAGGTCGTGGCTTTTTTCTCCAGGAGCATCTGGTCTAGGACACACAGATATGTCCACAGATGACAGACAGTGACCGGCGTTAGAACAGAATTCATAAAATGGAACAGGTCCCCAGAGAAGGGAGTGATTAAGTGTAACTAGTAGGAATTTGGAAAAATAATGCCTTTATACACAACTAACTCTCAAAAGCTGTACTCCTTCCTTAGACTTCGCAAGCCCTATTTATTTTGCTCTCGCTCAACTCCCTCCCCATTTCATTTCTCTCCCTTCCTTTAGTGTCTTGTCCTTTCTGAAGCAGGCATAACATCTGTGAGCCGCCCATCCCCTCATGTGTCTTACTGGCATTTTCCCTGCCACATTCCACTCATTGTTGAAAGCAGATTTGTAAAAGGGATGGGGGTTCGGATTAGATGACATTTAAGATTCTTTCCAACTCTAAGAGTTGACGATTCTCTGAGGAAAGGGCTCAGAGGCAGTGAGCTCCTCAAAAGCAAATTGCAGAAATTAGCAAAGATTTACTCAGCACAACCATGAACTCACTTTAAAAACTTCAAAACTGCTTCACTACTTTATATATAGCAGTATCCCAAGCCAGAGTTTCCAAGTGCTTTCTCTCGATTTTTAAAATCTGTTCAATATTTAACCACTTTCACACTTAAAAGCGTTGGTTAGAATCTTACCAAAGGAGGCCCTCTTTAGCTTCAAATGCAAATTTGGTTCAAATCAAGGCCAAAGGTTTCAAGTGAGTTAGAAATTAACCCTTGAATTTAAAGCTGAATTTTAGTGCAGCAAAATGCACTTGCACTATTCCAACCCTTGAGTTTCTACTCTACTCCTGCAATCCAAGAGTATTGAAAATGGAGATCCAGGGGTGACAGTGTTTTCATTCTTCCCCAGGCCCCTCTCTATACCATGTTAACAACAGAATTGTTGGTAAGTAGATAATGATTACCTAATTCTAAAATGTTATCTAAATCTAGTAATAGGATTAAAGCTAATTCAGCCTTTCCAGCCTCAGGGTTCCAGCTACTACATGTCAACCCCTAGCAAACCCCATTGGCTACTGGCCATTTCCATGGGCTGTGCTTTTGTTTAAAACAGCTGTCCCTACCAGCAACAAAAGAAAAAGTGAGATAACTTGGACCTTGTCAAAGTTAAAGTCTTTTGTGTTTCAAAGGATATGATCAAGAAAGTGAAAATACAAACCACAGAATGGGAGACAATATTTCACACACATTAGGAAGGCTATAATCAAAAAGACAGATAACAACACATGTGGAGAAATGGGAATCGTCACCCCTTTCTGGTGGGATTGTTACATGATGCAGCCACTTTGGAAAATGGTTTGGCACTCCCTCAGAAAGTTAAACATAGATTACCACATGACCCAGCAATTCCACTCCTATGTATACTCAAGAGAAATGACAACATATGTCCACACAAAAATTTATAGATGAATGTTTATAGCAACATTATTCATGAGAGCCAAAAGGTAGAAACCCAAATGTCCATCAATGGATGAATGCATAAACAAAACAGGGTACAATGAAGTAGTATTCTGTACAAAAAGGAATAAAGTATTGATACAGGCTACTACGTGGATGAACCTTGAAAACATTATTACAAGTGAAAGAAGTCAGACAGACAGGCTCCGTATTGTATGATTCCATTTATATGAAATATTTTGAATACTTATTCAGGTAAACCTTAAAAAAAAACAAAGTAGATCAGTGGTTACCTAGGGCGGGGGCGAGGGGAAGCGGAGAATGTCTGCTAGTGAAATACAGAGTTTACATCAGTTTTTGGATTAAGGAAAATGTTCTGGAAATAGACTGTGGTGAAGGTTGTACAACATTGTGGATATACTGAAAACCAATATATTGTACACTTTAAATGAGTGAGTTTTATGGTATGTGAATAATATCTCAATTTTTTAAATGTGATAAAAGAGCACCACCATACCCAACAGCCAGATGTCTGTGGGGCGACACTGACACAAAAAACAAACACAGCAGGACTCACTTCTCCAAATATTAACATTATTATATTTTGTTCTTATATTATTGGTATTATTATATCTTAAATACAATGAAAGTCCTACCAGTGTCATCTCTGAAGGTCAGTCTTTGACCAATACAACTAAGGTACTAAAGTATGAGTTAAAAACTTATGCATTCTAATTTACTTATATTTATGAAATGAAGACTAGTGTTTTCTGCACATCTCATATACTCTTGTGTAATATATAAAGTTAAATTCATAAGACTTAAAATGCTTTCATATTATTCAAAAACAAATTTCCCCTTGCAAGTACTATGGCATCTAATTACTCTGTCTTCTTTCTGTCTTACCATGCTTGGTACTTAGCTACTGAAGCATACCTCCGTAATAATGCTCTCTTACAAGTCAGAAAAACAAACTGTCCTGAATTTCTTACATTTTCCTGCTATTCTCTATGTTGTTTTCTCTCACTTGAATTTGACGCAGTGTATTTTCAAAGCCTTTCCCAATTATTTCCCCTCAATTATTCCCTTTTACAAAGTACAGCAATTCTGTGATTCTAAATAAAGTTCCTAATATTAGTTTCCTGGGTTGAGTTGATAAAAAAAAAAAAACAACAGTTATGAACATTCACCCATTCTTCTGTTTTTTACTAAAGGCATGTTTTAGTACCTAGTCTAAAGGTTTTCAAATTGTTTGCATATTTTGAGGTATTAACTGTGTGGAAGTTGGTTTTTCTGCCTTCTTTTCCTTCAAGTGATGGAGAAAGGGCCAAAGGAGGATTAGAATGGCTATATTTGCTTAAGAAATCAGGCAAGCACATCATGCCAGGATGACACAAATCAATGAGGTTGGGATTTGTGAAGCTTCTCAAATTACTTTTTACAGAGGATGACTGTGATAAAACAAAGAACACATTTTATTAGGAATCTTTCCCATGGTTTCCTAGCCTTTAATATGACTTGGATTTATCTCTGGTAATTTATTTAACAATCCAATAAGGAGTAATTGAGGACTTCCTATGTCTAAATCCCCCACTGTGGAGGATGTAGAGATAATTAAAACAACGATTCCATCCCTAAAAAACTTGGTTCAAAGAATAGGTATAAAGAGAATTAAGTGAGTTTGTCTATATAAATCTTAGAATGGTTTCTGGCCCTTACTAAGGGTTAGATATACGTTATTTTTCTAAAGAGACTAGGTATTGATAACTCTAATACCAGGCAAAATTTCATAAATGCTACAGTAGACACATTGCCGATGGAGAATTGAAAAAGAGATTAATTCTGGCTGGCTCTTTCTGGAGAGGCATTATGGAGGTTTTAGTGTCTAAGTGGAGCTTTAAAGTTGGATAGGACTTCCTTTGAAACCCATATTGGAAGGGTACAGAAATAGGATTCAGTGATGGCAACACAATTTGACTGAGGTGGTAAAGCAGAGCCTGAAATGCTGGAGCTCTGCTCCCCACCATCTCTGACTCACCACTTAAACTCCAGGAGCTCCACCATGGCTGATGATGTTACTGAGATTCCATCTAAGTTTTCCTTTGAACAACGGGTTCTGCTGTTAAAATGAGTTTGAAACGATTGGATAAGATTTTCTTAAAGGGCCCTTCCAGTACTAACCTTCTATGAACCACAGAAGAAATGAGACATGACTATAAAAATAGAGACTCTGCTTTACCAAACATCTCAGCAGATGAGGTGAGCCATAGGAAACTAACATTTATTAACCATTTACTATGTACCTAGGGTATTGCACATATTATTATTGAATGCAAACAGCAAACTTTTCCATGTAGATGTATTATTATTATTCTCATTTTATAAGCAAGAAAACTAAAATTAGAGAGGTAAAATAACTTTTGCAAAGGTATACAGCTAATAAGGTGGTAGAGCTAGGATTCAAACATAGGGAGTGTAATGCCAAAGGAAAGACACCTGCTTATCATTCCATGCCTTCCTGAGCACATCAGAAATCATGCGTTCAGAGGAAGGCTGAAAACATACATACCTATTCCAGACATGTCATCACAGCCATTTGGGAAACAAATACTTATTTTAGAATCATTTCTAGAACTAGAAACACTTTCTTCTGAATGGCCTCAATTTTGGTAAATCCTTATAGTCAGAGGTTGGTGATATTTTAAAATAGCCAAAAGTGACTGGGAGTCAGGTCTTGTGAAAAAGTACATGATCGAACTGGGCAAAACCAAGATGGTCAACAGTATGGTACGAATAAGAAGTGAGGTGGAAGTTCTCATGCAGTGCATGAGTAGTTCAAAACCAGCATCCCAAAGACAGCTATAGTTACATTGTTGGAAAGACAAAAGAAAGGTGGTAACCACAGGGGAAAGGGGTTGGGGGCGGGTGAAAGGGGTAAAGAGGGTCAAATATATTATACCAGAAGGAAAGTAGATTTTGGATGGTGATCATGCAAGAGTAAACAGATATTGAATTACAGTGTTGTACACCTAAAATTTATAGTGTTATAAACCAACATTACCTCAATTTAAAAACTCTTGAGGGGGGTTCTGATCAAGATGGAAGAGTAGGTGAACACTGTGCTTGCCTCCTACTGTGACCACATTAAAATTACAGCTAAATTATAGAACAATCAAGCTGGAGAACCATCTGAAGACTAGCTGAACAGAAGTCCTATAATTAAGGACGTGAAGAAGAAGCCACATTGAGACTGGTAGGAAGGGCAGAGACGCAAAATGGGCAGGCCCCACACCCACATGTGGGGGTCGAGAATCAGGAGAGATATCTTGGCTGCAGAGGTTCCCACTTAAGAGTAAACAGTCCCACCCTCAAAGCAGACTCCCCAGCCAGGAGCACCAGTATTGGGAAGAGGAACCCCGAAGGCATCCGGCTGTGAAAAATCAGTGGGGAGTCCATCTGACCAGGTGAGACAGAGGGAGGGTAGAAACCCAGGTGTTGTTTTAAAGAAACTGTGCATAGATTCTCTCACTCCCAACCACTCACCCTGGGCTCTGGTAAAGGGACAGCGGTTCAGGAGGTGCCACAGACATACGGGAAGAAACTGAGTTGTGTGGCTTCAGAGCAAGGGCTGGAGGGAAAGCTGTCATTGTCCCTGTGTTGAGCCTTCCTCCCATGTGGCCATTGGGTGGGTGCCATCTTTCCTGTGTTGAGCCCTCCCCCTCCACGGCCAAATCTGAATTGGAATTGGTCATGTGAGCTCCCGTCACACCTTGGTGACTCTAGATCCTGTCCCACCCAACTTGCACAACACCAGAGGCTTTTTCGCAGCTGGCCGGCAGCCAGTGTTGGCCCACGCCACAGTCTTTCTTGGGGTCCACGGCCCCAGGCAGGAGGCAGCTGGCTTCAGTGTGCTCTGAGACTCCTGCAGAATGGATCCAGGCTCATAACTTGCATCAAATCTGAATCTGCATTAACCTGTTGAACACCACTCATTCTATGCTAGTGACTGAGACCCAGTATCACCCAAATCCCATACCACCAAAGGTTCTGTCAGAGAATGAGCCTTATGGACAGCTGGCAGGTAGTGGCAGACCTGAGGGTGCCTTGGGCTTTTGCTGAACTGCCCCAGGCCCAGAACTAGTGATGGCCAGCCTTAGTTGCCAGCATGGCAGCACCCACGTGCCTCTAGGTCTGGTACAAGCAGCAATCAACCTTGGATTGTTTTGTAGCTTCTACCAGGTAATCCTGGACAAGTGACAGGACGCAGCTGACCATGGCCTACACAGGAGCCCATCACAAGAGGCCTCAGAACCAGCAAAACCAGTGGCTAGCTTCAAAACAACAGAACAGCATCTGAATAGCTCCACAAGTGGCCCACCCAAAGGGTGGTCTCAGCATGCAACAAAGCCCACTGGGGCGAATCCTGCACTGTGGAGTAAGCCATTGTACAGCAGCTCATATGCTGTGGTCATACCCAATCCTCACAGCCAAGAAGGCTAAGGGACAATCTCATACATTGACATGCCAACAGTAGTCAAGGCTCAACTACAACAGAAAGGCACACACAATCCACACAAGGGACACACCTGGAGCAGCAGGTTCAGGTGACCAAGGAGATTGTGCCACTGAGAGACACAGGACACCTACTACACAAGGCCACCCTGCCAAGAATGGGAGACATAGCAGATCTATCTAATACACAGAAACAAACACAAAGAGGAAGCCAAAATGAAGAGACAAATAAACATGTCCCAAATAAGAGAATAGAACAAAACTCCAGAAAAATAACTAAATCAAATGGAGACAAGCAATCTACCTGATAGAGAGTTCAACACACTGGTTAAAAGGATGCTCAGTGATCGTAGAGAGAACTTCAACAACGGGATAGTAAGCATAAAAAGACACATAGAAACCATCAAAAAGAATCAGTCAGAAATGAAGAATAAATGAAAAACGCACTAGAAGGAATCAACATCTCATTAGATGAGGCAGAGGTTCAAATCAGCAATTTAGAAGACAAGGCATCAGAAAAAAACAATTAGAACAGCAAAAAGAAAAAAATAATTCAAAGAAAATGAGGATAGTGTAAGGGACGTCTGGGACAACATCAAGCATACCAGCATTCACACCATAGGGGTACCAGAAGGAGAAGAAAGAGAACAGGGAATTGGGAATGTATATGAAGAAATAAGGATGGAAAACTTCCTTAACATGGCAAAGGATTTAGACATACAAGTCCAGGATGTACACAGAGTCCCAAACAACATGAACCCAAAGAGGTCCACACCAAGACACATTATAATTAAAATGCCAAAGGTAAAAAAAAAAAAACAAAAAAAAAACACAAAGAAAGAATCTTAAAAGTAGCAGGAGAAAGGCAGTTAGTTACCTACAAGGGAGCTCCCATAAGACTGCCAGCTGATTTCTCAACAGAACCTTTGCAGGCCAGAAGGGATTGGTAGGAAATATTCAAAGTGATGAAAAGCAAGGATCTACAACCAAGATTACTCTAAACAGCAACACTATCATTTAAAATAAAAGGACAGATAGAGTCCCAGACAAAATAAAGCTAAAAGAATTCATCAC
Organism: Rhinolophus hipposideros; assembly: GCF_964194185.1. Classification (NCBI taxonomy): domain Eukaryota; kingdom Metazoa; phylum Chordata; class Mammalia; order Chiroptera; family Rhinolophidae; genus Rhinolophus; species Rhinolophus hipposideros. The sequence continues at coordinate 17,061,707 of NC_138046.1, forward strand.
TACCAAACAAATATTACAAGAAATGTTAAAGGGACTTCTTCAAGAAGAAGAGGGGTAGGGGGAGGGGAGAACATAAATATAAATGAAAAAATGGCAATAACTGTGTACCTATCAATAATCATTCTAAATGTAAATGTTAAATGTTCCAATCAAAAGACATAGGGTAACTGAATGGATAAGAAAACAAGAACCATACATATGCTGTCTAAAAGAGACCCACTTCAGATCCAAAGACACACAAAGATTGAAAGGAAAAGGATGGAAAAACATATTTCATGCAAATGAAATGAAAAAAAAAATCCTGGGGTTAGCAATACTTACATAAGACAAAATAAACTTTAAAACAAAGGCTATAATAAGAGACAAAGAAGGATATTTCATAAGGATAAAGGGATCAATCCAACAAGACAATAAAAAGCTTGTAAACATTCATGCACCCAACAGAGGAGCACTTAAATCCGTAACTGAAATATTAACTGACATAAAGAGAGAGATTGACAGTAATACACTCATAGTAAAAGACTTTAACACTCCATTGATGTCAAGGGATAGATCTTCTGACAGAAAATCAACAAGGAAACAGAGGCCTTAAATGACACATTAGATCAGATAGATTTAATTGATATTTTTAGAGCCTTTCACCCCAAAACAGTAGAATATACATTCCTTTCAACTGTACATGGAACATTTTCCAAGATAAACCATATGTTAGGCCACAAAAACAAGGCTCAATAAATTTAAGAAGATTGAACTCATATCACTGTGGTCTTCTCTGACTACAATGGTACGAAACTAGAAATCTATTACAAGAAAAAAACTGAAAAACATACACACATGGAGGCTAAATAACATGCTACAGAACAATGAATGGGTTAACAATGTGCTAAAGGAAGAAATCAAAAGATACCTTGAGACAACTGAAAATGAAAATGCAATGACCCACAATCTGTCCTAAAAGGGATATTCATAGCAATACAGGCCTACCTCAATAAACAAGAAAAATCTCAAATAAACAGTCTAACTCTATACCAAGAGGAACTAGAAAAAGAACACCAAACAAAGCCCATGGATAAGGAGAATTAACATTGTTAAAATGTCCATATTACCTAAGCAATCTATAGATTTAATGCAATCCCTATCAAAATACCAATGGCATTTTTCACAGAACTAGAACAATATCTCAAAATTTATTTGGAACACAAAAGACCCTGACTAGCCACAGCAATCTTGAGAAAGAAGAACAAGATTAGAGGTATCACACTACTGATACCAAACTATAATACAAGTTTATAGTAATCAAAATAGCATGGTATTGGTATGAAAACAGACACGTAGATCAATGAATCAGAATAAGAGCCCAGAAATGAACCCACATCTGTAAGGTCATTAATCTATGACAAAGGAGGCAAGAATACACAGTGGGGTAAAGACAGTGTATTCAATAAATCATGTTGGGAAAACTGGACAGATAAGTGAAAAAAAGAAACGAAACTACCTTTTTAATACCATATACAAGAATAGCCTTAAAATGGATTAAAGACATAAAAGTAAGACTCAAAACCATCAAACTCCTAGAAGAAAACACAGGCAGTAAACTCTCTGATAATACTCTTAGTAATATTTTTGCTGATATGCTACCTTGGGCAAGGGAAACAAAACAAAAAATAAACAAATGGGACGACATAAAACTAAGAATTTTTGCACAGCAAAGGAAATCATCAACAGTACAGAAAGACAACCTACTGAATCGGGGAAGATATTCACCAATGATACATCTGGTAAAGGGTTAATATCTAAAATTTATAAAGAACTCACAAAACTTAACACCAAAAATACTAACAATCCCATTAAAAAAGAAAAGTTGGCAGAGGACCTAATAGACATTTCTCCAAAGAGGGCATACATACGGCCAATAAATGTATGAAAAGATGCTCAATGTCACTAATACTTAGAGAAATGGAAATTAAAACTACAATGAGATACCACCTCACTCCTGTCAGAATGGCTATCATCAATAAATCAATAAACAACAAGTATTGGTGAGGATGGGGAGAAAAGGGAACCCTCGTGCACTGTTGGTGAGATTGCAGATTGGTGCAGTCACTATGGAAAACAGTACGGAGGGTCCTCAAAAAATTAGAAACAGAATTACCTTATGACCCAACAATTCCACTCCGGAGTACTTATCCAAAGAAATCCAAAATACTAATTCAAAAAGATATATGAACTCCTATGTTCATTGCAACATTATTTATAATAGCCAAGATATGGAACCAACCTAAGTGCCCATCAATAGACAAATGGATTTAAAAAAAGTGGTACATATATATAATGGAATACTACGCAGCCATAAAAAAGAATGAAATCTTACCATTTGTGACAACATGGTTGGACCTCGAAGGTATTATGCAAACTGAAATAAATCAGACAGAGAAAGACAAACACCATATGATCTTACTTATATGTGGAATCTAAAGAATAAATAAACAAAAAGAGATTCATAGATACAGAGAACTGATGGTTGCCAGAGGGGAGGAGTACTGGGGGGATGGGTGAAAATGGGGAAGGGATTAAGAAGTACAAATTGGTGGTTACAAAATAGCCATGGGGATGTAAAGTACTGCATAGGGAATATAGTCAATAATATTGTAATAACTATGTATGGTGCTAGGTGGGTACTAGACTAGTTGGGGGATCACTTTGTAAATTATATAAATGTCTGACTACTACGCTGTACACCTGAAACTAACATAACTGAATGTCAACTGCCACTGAAAAATTTTAAAAAGGGGGAATAAAGGTGAAGGGAAATACGAGGTCCAAATTTCCATGTATAAAACAAGTCATGAGGATGTAATATACAGCAGGGGAATATAGTCAATAATATTGTGATAGCATGGTACAGTGTCAGATGGTTGCTGGACTTATCATGGTGATCACTTCTTTAGGTGTATAAATGTTGAATAACTATGGCATCTACCTAAAACTAATGTAATATTATGTTAGCTGTATTTTAATAAAAATCTTTAAATACACTCCTTTGGCTACGTTAAACCTAGTGCATTTTTTATTTTTTTAAAGGTGTCAGCAACATGCCTTTAAGAAACAAGCCGAGAGACCTAGTTTCACTTCTCTGCTCTGCCGCACCGCACTTGAACAGACATGGTCAAGTCCCTTAACATTTCTGAAATCAACTTTCTATAAAATGGAGACAATAAAACCGAACATGGAGGGCCGGTGTAGAGACAAGAAAAGATGTATAAATCAGCTAGTACCATGCCTGCACCTAAGTGGGCACTGCAAAAAGGTCAGCTACTATTGTTTTGAACCATTTATTAATTATTCTCTGGAGACTGGGGAGTCTGAGGTGGTTTTTAGTTCAAACTACTAGGCATGTTTTGGAGTTTTCCCTGAGTGCCATAGCTGACTATTTTATTTTCCTATGGCATGGCATGTTTAGGCATGGACAGTAAGAAATGAGGTATTTCCCAAACAAATCAGGTTCCCCGAAAACATTACTGAAAATGCAATGCACCACCACAGTATTTAACTCATTCAGGCTGCTAATAAACACTCTTCTAGTATCGTGGAAAGCAGGGTTTACAGAAAAATCTTACCAAGATAATTGCGTGTCTTTCACTGCAAAGGTCCTATGTTGGTAAGAAAGCAGATGAACTGGGGAAAAAAATATAAAGCTTTGTGCATACAGCTTGTTTTCCATGGCATGGGAGGTCTGCTTTTGAAAGCCAGCAAAGTATTCATTTATTAAGAAACACCAGTTCTTTGGGCTCCCGCTAAGTGTTTTGGGGCTCAGCAATTATCAAAAACTCAGATTACAGATTCAAACCTCCCTCCCACCCATTCCCCCAACCTTCCTGAAAAACAGGAAATCTTACTGTGTCTGCATGATGCCTTCATCCCTGCAATCTTGCTGGGCTGAATATTATGGGAAACAAGTCACAAAAGAGAAAAGCTGAAGGCAGGTGCAAGAACAAGGCACCACGCTTCTTGGAGAGGGCCTTAGGTAAGTAGCTACAAGAGTTGTACATGCCAATCAAAGACGGGCAAGGGTCAAGCTCCCTTTTGTGCACAAACAAAGACTAATTGCATGTTCATAGCTGTAGAGTCTGCGGGCACTAATTCGAGAGAGGAACTATAAAAACCTTGGACTCCCACCTCCTAACAGCAGCCCAGGCGGAGAGGAGGGCTCGAGGAGCCCAGTGGCTGGCAACCAGCTGGGATTCTCCCTGCCTTCTCCCCAGCAACTGGGGGCTCCCATGCGGCTGCCATTTCAGAAATGAAAATAAGCCATTTTGTGGAAACTGAAAGGATAGCTGTGTGGACCTAACGCCACGGCAATGAGCAGCAATGGAAAAGCCTCCGAGCCACTTAGCTTCTTTTGAAGCACAATGCCCAATGCTGTTGGCCTTGCTTTTTCATTGAACCGACCAAATTAGCTGGCTCTTTTGACATCTTGTAGACATGACTGGTCAGTGCAAGTTGGCCGTTTCTTACATTTGAAAACAAAGGTCTATAAAGGTGATTTGGTCCTGTAAGAAATCATTTTGAATCAAGTTACCATTAAAGCCAAGCGAATGGCGAAGCCAGCTTTTGAATTGATTATTAATAATAGCTTACATTCATCAAACTCGTTCTTCTTTCACAAATACTTTTATTCATTCATTCTTCTAAACATGTATTGCTACTCCTTGCAATAGGCAAGGCACTGTTCTTGGGTCTACGGAGAAAATAAACATGTTAAGCAAATAGAAATCCTGCTCATTAAGCAAAATAGCTCTGTCTGTGCCCATTCCATAACTGAAGAAACTCACAACTAGAGAAGTGAAGGGACTTGCCTCAGGCATGCAGTGTGTTAGTGACAATGCCAGGAGCAGCGAATCCAGGCCCACAGACACCTGCTCTGTGCTCAGCCCACTGCACCATACTGCTTTTCTGTAGGTGTGTGTAAGGAGCCCATCAATGGAGGGCAGTGAGCGTGGTAGAGTACGGGGATCTTCGAGCCCGTACCCCTTCTCGATTAAAAAATAAAACCAACCCCTCTGTGGCCGAACTCACAGAAATAGGTAAAGCAGATGAAAGTAGAGTTCTTCTGAGTGAGGTGCTTCTGGAAATACCAGTATAGTGGGTCCCAGCAGTTCCACTGATAAGCTGAGTGACCTTGGATGAATCACTTAACCTCTAGGCCTTAGTTTCCCCATCTGCAAAAGAAGGGAGTTGGACTCACTAAAACCTATGAGTGCTAAATCTGGCTGATCATCACAGACCTAGGGGCAACTTGTTAAAATACAGATTTCAAGCCCTTCTTCCTAGGCGAGAGTGCCTAGGTGTCCACACTGTGATAAGCTCCCCAGAAGATCCTGCTTCACAGCCAAGATCAGAAACCCCGTATGAGTTAACTTTCAGTGTCTGGGCTGGTTCATGAGACCCCACACACAAGAAAGTTCTATGTAAGCTCTAAGATAGACAGAATTCAAATCTGAAGAAGCTGCTCATCTATTCATTCGTGCATGCCAGATATTCTGAACCATTCTCTCTGCTGCTTTCTGTCCTGGGCACCGGAAACACAAAGGAAACTAATATATAGAACTCGTCTGTAAGGATCTCAAAGTCCATTTGTAGAGACAGGTGTATAAAGAGATGAGCACAACAAAAGTGGTAGGTGCATGTGTTATGGGAACACAGGGGAGAGAATCTGTAAGCATGAGTATGTATCAGTATGTCTCAGTCATACAGGCCAAAGCAGGAAGCGGTGAGAAACAAGAGGCTGTTCACCAGGATAAGCCAATGGAAAGAGGTAGAACTTTACCTTGTAGTCAATGGAAGACCACTGAAAGATTTTAGTCAAGAGAACAACTGATTGATGTTTGGAAAAGATTCCTCTGTCTGCTGGGTGGAGAATGGGTTGGAAGGAGCCAGAGAAAACAGGGAGGCCAGCAAAGAGAAAGATGACAATAGATCACATGAGAAACAACTGGGACCTGAACTAGAGCATTGCTGGTTTACTACATACCCTAAAGCAGAGTGGGGCATATGGAAGTGCATGTTAAATGAAATAGATATGCCAGGCACTGTTAGGTATCCAAGCATTTTAGGTATTGTCTTGCTTAATTACTTTAACAATCCTCAAGGTAAGTATCATTATTATCATAAAGTTTCTTATTCTACAGTGGAAGCAGCCAAAGCCCAGAGAGGCTAAGAAACTTGTCCAAGTCACACAGTAAAAAGTTAGAACGGGTGGGATTTGAACCCAAGTAATCTGAGTCCAAAAGCCATGCTTGCTCTTAGCAGCTTTACTCAGCTGACTCCCTAATAAATTCTTGGCAATTCATGTGATAGGTAGGGAGGAAGGGAGGGGCAGACTACCCTGTTTCCCCGAAAATAAGACCTAGCCAGACAATCTGCTCTAATGTGTCTTTTGGAGCAAAAATTAATGTAAGAACCAGTATTATATTATATGTTATATTATATTATATTATATTATATTATATTATATTATATTATATTATATTATATTATATTATATTATATGAAGATCCAGTATTATATCATATCATATCATATGTCATATATCATACCCAGTCCTATAGTAAAATAAGACCAGGTCTTATATTAATTTTTGCTCCAAAAAACGCATTAGAACTGATTGTCCAGTCAGGTCTTATTTTGGGGGAAACAGGGTAAGAATGAATGACGGGGTAGATGGATGGGAGGGAAGCAGAATACGCAGGGTTTGTCAGCTGCTGGACGTGGAGGGTGATGCAGAGGTCAGAGTCGAGAATGACACCAAGTTTTCTTGCTTTGATAGCTGGGCAAACAATGGAGAATATGTTAATGCATTTTCTTGATGAGGTAGAAGCCAAGACTCAATGCTATACTCCAGGGCCCTGGGAATCTGAAGACAGGCCAAGAAAGGACTAGAATGCGGCACTGCAGAGAGTGTGAAAGGGTGTCACCAAAAGTCAGGTAAAGTAAGTGCAGGGTAGCTCTTTGGCCCCAGGATTTCGATCCAGCAGTGCTCAGACAACAGGAATGGAGGCAAAGCACGGAAAGAGATGACATCAGTGTTACAAAACTTATTCTGGTCTCAGGCTTCTGAAAATGAGCTCACTTAAGGACTGTGGTAGAAATACACATGGGCCAGGGGCCACAGAAAAAGCATAATGTTATATGCTACTTCCTTACAGAGACCCACCAACAGTTTCCTCCCCCTCACCAAGGCACTACTTGGATGTTCTAGCAAATTCCATGGCAGTGCTCAAGTAAGTGACTGTAGTGCCAGTAATGAGGGAGTAGGGAAAAGGCTATTTCTGAGCCTGAAGCACTTGGTTTGGGAAGTCAGCCTTCCCACTGTCCCTAATCCAGACCTTTCAAATATATAATACAGTATTGTTAACTATACTCACCATGTTATACATCAGATACCTAGAACTTATGCATCTTATAGCTGGGCGTTTGTACCCTATGACCAACATCTCCGCATTTCCCAGACCCCACAGCACCTGGGCAACCACCATTCTACTCTCTGTTTCTATGAATTCACATTTTTAGATTCCACACATGATATCATACAGTATTTATCTTTTTCTGCCTGGTTTATTTCAGTTAACATGATGCCCTCCAGGTTCACCCAAGTTGTTGAAAATGGCAGGGTTTCCTTCCTTTTATGGCTCAATAATATTCCATGCTATATCTCACACTTTATCCATTCATCCGTTGATGAACACTTAGGTTGTTTCCATGTCATGGCTACTGGGAATAATGCTGCAATGAACAGAGGGGTGCAGATATCCCCTCAAGATATTAATTTCATTTTCTTTGGATATATATACCCATAAGTGGGGTTGCTGGATCATATAATAGTTCCATTTTTACTTTTGTGAAGAACCTCTACACTGTTTACTATGGTGGCTGTATCAATTTACATTCTCACCAATATGCGCAAGGGTTCCCTTTTCCCTACAGACTCATCAGCACTCATTATCTTGTCTTTTTGATGATGGTCATTCTAACAGGTGTGAGATGATATTTCACTGTGGTTTTGATTTGCATTTCCCTGATGATTAGTGAGGTTGAGCATCTTCTCACGTACCTGTTGGCCACTGGTACGTCTTCTTTGGAAAATATCTATTCAAGTCCTCTGCCCATTTTTAATCAGATTAATTGAGAGGTTGCTATTGAGTTGTACGAGTTCCTTATATATTTTGGATATTAACCCCCTATCAGATATATGATTTGCAAATATTTTCTCCCATTCTGTAGGTTTCCTTTTCATATTTTTGTATTGTTTCTGTTGCTACGCAGAATTTTGTGTCATATCCAAAAAATCCTTGCCAAGACCCATGTCAAGATTTTCCCCTATATTTTCTTCTAAGAGTTTTACAGTTTCAGGTTTTACATTTAAGTTTTTAATCCATTTTGGGTTAATTCTTATGAGTGAAGGTAAGGGTTCAACTTCATTCTTTCATCTGTGGATATACAGTAGTCCCAGCATCACTTATTAAAGACATTATCTATTCTTCATTGAGTCTTCTTGGCTCCCTTGGCAAATGTTAGTTGGCCACCTACATGTGAGTTTATTTCTAGGTTCTCTGTTCTGTTCCATTGGTCTTTGTGTCTGGGTTTATGCCAGTACCATTCTGTTTTGATTACTATAGCTTTGTAATATAGTTTGAAATCAGGACATGTGGTGTCTCCAGCTCTGTTTCTCTTTCTCAGGAATGCTTTGGGTATTCAGGGTCTTTTGTGGTCTGCATAATTTTTAAGATAGTTTCTTTCTATTGCTGTGAAAAATGCCATTGAAATTTTGATAGAGATTGCAGTAAATCTACAGATGGCTTTGGGCAGTATGAACATTTCGACAGTATTAATTTTTCTAATTCATAAACAGGATATCTTTCCATTTATTTGTGTCTTCAACTTGTTTCATCAATATCTTGTAAATTTTGGTGTACAGCTCTTTCACCTCCTTGATTTTTTCCTAAATATTTTATGATTTTTGATGCTATTGTAAATGGGATTATTTCTTTTTCAGATATTTCATTGTTATTATATCTGCTTTCAATCTGTTGCAATATGTGGTTATCAATGATGTATATGAAGAAAATCCAGTCACACATAAAAGTATGTTTTTGGAAAAGGGAGCAGCATTTTAATTGACTTTTGAGACAATTGTGGATATTCTTCTTCTTTGTTATTAAACCAAAACCAAAAGTTTCTTACAGGTTATCTGCAATGTGGAGTTTGAAACCGTATCAATGAACTTTACATTGATGTATCTTGTATTTTGCATTGATCTTTAACTCATGCATGATGTCACACTATCATACACTGATCATTTCATAAATATTCATTTCTGAGTGTTGAAGATCTTCCAAAATTATGGTTTTGATTATACAATATTTAAAAAGCCACATGTGTTAATATCATCACCAGTAGCATCAGAAAACTCTTTAACTACTGGGAAACTGTCAAGCTCACAGTGGTGGACACAAATTTTTTTTTTGATTAAAGTTTATTGAGGTGACAATTGTTAGTAGTTACATAGGTTCCAGGTGTACAATTCTGTACTACATCATCTATATATCACATTGTGTGTTCACCATCCAGTAGGAGCGAGGGAGGCGGTATATGAGGGTAAGGGGGATCAAATATATGGTGATGGAAGGAGAACTGAGTCTGGGGGGTGAACAAATTTTTTAAAATTCTAATTTTTTCTTGACAGCTCAAATTTCATCATTGGCAACATACTGTCAGCTGTGTTCCTTGTAATGACAGGCTGACTTTGTTCATTGTTGAGAAAATATGTGCCAAATACCCAAGTCTGACTAATCATAGTTTTCTCATCAGTTGTCTTTTTAAGTAAATGGTCTTTCATGCAAAAAGTGGCTAGTTCAGCGTGCAATTCAAACAGTTGTACAAGTGCTTTTCCTCAAGACAACCATTGCACTTGAGTGTGCACCAGAAGTGATTTATGCATACAAGTACTTAAGAGTCGAGATTTTATAAAAGTAATCTCTATTTTTTTACTTCAAGGACATTCTTAAGTAAAACTAGCTTTTTCTTCCTGTGAATGCTTGGCAGTGAAAAATACAATGACTGCTAGGACAGCTTGGTGCCACGGCCTTGAAGTTTTATCCTCCGCGATTCTGCACCTTTGGTGCAAATGTCAACAGAGTGAAAAAGGCATGGAATGTCTTTGGGTTATTATAAAAACAGTTTTGGCCTCACAAACCCTCTTGAAGGGTCTGGGGGCTCCCAGAGTCCATGGACCATGTTGGTAGATTCTCTGGGCAAGAGCATCCTGCATCCAAAGTTTTATTTTGTTCATTCACTCAAATACATTCATTGAATACCTAGTGTGCTCCAGCCCCCTCCCCCACAGCTTAGTTATATTTTCTACCATTACAATCTGCTCTCCAGATCAAGTTGAGGGACCAGAACTAAATCAGAACTCCTCCTCCAAACTCGTAAGGTGGGGGGAGTCCACTTAGTGATCACAAGGGTGGTATGTCCCGTGCAGCCTTCTTTGTCCAGACCCAATATAGTCTCATGCCATTTTGCACTGACTCAAAGCTATCGCACCACTCACCCAGGTACACTGTGTAAACATCAGCAAGCCAGCCTCCAAAGACAATCGCCCCAGAGCCATCACAATATTACCGACTTGACTTCTAGGATGACTTCTAACACTCCATTCTGCCGTACTTTACTTGATCAAGTAGGTCTATATACTTTGTGTATGTTTTAGTATAACACTTTATATATGCTATATAGACTATATGTGGATAGTCTATACAGTTTGAGTCATAAAAAAGTGGGAATACTTTATAGCAATTACAGATGTCAGTCACCACACAGTATTAACATTTTTCTTTTAAAATAATGCATGGTAAGTACTACGTGTTTTAAAATAAAATACATATGTTTCAGGCACTAATGGAAGAACAAAACTCAGTTTAATCTTAACCTCCTAAGGCAGACTTGCCATAGAAGCCTCATGTCTACTACTGATGGGTCACTGCAATTAAGAATGTGAGGTGGGAGGGATGGTGGGTGGGGGGAAGGGGGTTCACAGTGTGAGGGATGTAGATGGTGGGCATCTAAGTATTACCTTGTCTTGTACACCTGAAACTAATTAAAAAATTAAATTAAATTAAATTAAAAAAATATTTTAAAAAATGTTATATGAACAACTAAAAAAAAAAGAATGTATCAGAAAATAAAAAGCTGGAGATAGATTTTTCAGTGTGGTACAAGGCTTAAAACCTATCGTAGGAGAAGCTGCAGTCAGTCTTTGTTAAAATACACTTCCAAATTCCAGAGTCGTCTTCTAAAGTTTTGATGACAGGCGTTTTATGCTTTCTTCCATTCTGAAAATTTGATTTCATTAGATTTTCTGCTTCCATCTGCCTTACCTACCTCTCCATCCGATGCAGCTTCCTAAAGCCCATGCAACTAGCTACTTTTACACTTATAATGAATTATAGTACTTTCAACAAAGGGTTTGATTTTTTTTTATATTAGTGTAAATGTGAAGTGCATTTGCACACTGGTAATACACTCGTTATTGACATCTAATGTTTCATTAAAGTAATGGGGAAATATTTAAGTATAAATCCAGGAAATTCTATTTTCTGAGACAATGCTCTAAGGTCCATTTTTACCAGAGTGGGATACATGCTGAAAGTTGCAAGGTATCATCCAAAGTTTATGTACATTCACTCTGCTTATTTCCCACACAGATACATTCTGTGTTTAAAATGTGTAAAGCCAAGCCAGGACTTCTCACGCTGTTTGCAGGAAAATATGGCTTCCCACGTCTCTCTGACGAACCACTGACAAATAGGCTCTTGTTGTCCCACTTTCACTCTGCTGAGGGTAATGATTCAGTGGTTCAGAAGGTTAATTCCTGGAGATAGTGTTGTCTTTGGCTTGAACAGATGTTGGTAGTGCTTTAATGTGGTTATCAAACTCAGCTGCCCTTCATTCCTTTGCTCTTGGGAGCTGGGGGCATTGTTCCACCAGGCCTGCTAGCCCTTCTCTCTCTATGGAGACCCAGTGGGGCCGAACATATCACCGCATTATTCCTGCCAGCACAGGCTCCTCTGGGGCCACTGTTGCTACTGATAATATACAGCACAGAAAATGATCATGACAGACAGGACCTTTAAAAAAATCTGTAAATATTTGTAAGTGCATAAATATTTGGAACGTGTGATGCTTTTGATGCTCAGATTCAATAACCTGTAAAACTACTCACTCCTTAGATTTTCAAATCCCTCAACAGCTCTGTAGACTGGCTTCTCATAGTTTACTGTATAACCTAATATATTTGCGACTATGTCAACCTCCAAAATGCCTGGAATAACTGTTTGTATAATCAAGATATTCATGCCTACCAAATGGAGTCAACATTGGACCAGAGTCCAAATACCCAGCAAGTTCAATTTTGCTGGTGCTCGTATGTAGTGATAAAATCCATTATCACCAGCTGAGTGGAAGAGAGAATCCCTTAGCTTAGGAGACATTATTTCCATCAAGGCACAGATTCCTATTTTTCTTGCAAATTGCTGCCAATACAATGCCATTGAAATGGTGGCATCCCAGTAACACAGTTTCAAAATCAAACTGTGGTGGTTGCCAACTTATTACACGCCCAAGCACTGCACAGAAAGAGAGACAAGAATGCCCTGCTCTTATGGCATTTAGCCACACTGGGGAAACAGAGTTACATGTATGAAACAATTCAAGAGTAATCAGGGGCAGAGGACATGAATGCACATTTCTCCAAAGAGGACATACACATGGCCAATAGACATATGAAAAGATGCTCAACGTCACTAATCATCAGAGAAATGCAAATAAAAACCACAATGAGATATCACCTCAGTCTTGTTAGAATGGTTATCATCAATAAATCCACAAACAACAAGTGCAGGCGCGGATGTGGAGCAAAGAGAACCCTCATGCACTGTTGGTGGGATTGCAGATTGGTGCAGCCACTATGGAAAACAGTATGGAGGTTCCTAGAAAAATTAAAAGTGGAACTACCTTATGAACCAGCAATTCCACTCCTGGGTATCTATCCAAAATAATCCAAAACACTAATTCAAAAAAAATATATGCACCCCTATGTTTACTGCAGTGCTATTCACAATAGCCAAGACATGGAAACAACCAAAATGCCCATCAATAGATGATTGGATAAAGAAATTGTGGTACCTTTATACAACGGAGTATTACTTAACCCTAAAAATGAATGAAATCTTACCATTTGCAGCAACACGGATGGACTAAAACTGATGGTTGCTAGATGGAAGGGGAGTTGGGGGATGAGGGAGAAGGATTAGAAAATACAAATTAGTAGTCGCAAAATAGTCATGGGGATGTGCAATACAGAATGGGGAATATAATCAATGTTATAAAGACTACGTAGGGGTGTCAGATGGGTACTGGACTTATCAGGGGGATCACTTCATAGATTATATAAATGCCTAAACACTGCACTGTACACCTGAAACTAATATAAAATAATATTGCATGTCTATATATATATATATATGTATATGCATATATATATATATATATGGTATTATAACAACTATGTACATTGTCAGAGGGGTAGTAGACTTGGTGGGGTCATCATTTTGCGAGGGGTATAAACGTCTAATCATTACGTTGTTTTGTGCACCTGAAACTAATTTAAAACAAGAGGAATCAGTACCAGGAGGAAGATGACTTAGTGCCATAACGAATGGTATGGTTCTGAACCAATGCCTTGGGACACCAGGAAGGAAAAAAAGCGATCATGACAGTGACTGATATTGGTGTGTAATACAGCTGTGCGGTGCTACTCTGATCGGAGCCTGTATTGCAGTGCTGTATCTGACCGGGCCCCGAGTTAGGCCCTGATGATACAAAGATGAATGAGACTGAATCCTGTCCTCAGGGAGCTCACAGTGCAGGGGAGGAGACAGACCTGGAAACAGATCACTTCAACATGATAGGTTTTAAAGAAGTCTGCACCAAATTCTGTCTTATTTACTGTGCATATAGACCACCTGGGGTCTTATTAAAATACAGAATGAGACTCAGTGAGCCTGAGATGGGGGCCCAAGATTGTGCATTTCTAACAAGTTCCCAGGTGATGCCCATGACGCTGCTGGTCTATGGGCCCAATTTGGGAAAGTAAGAGGCTATCTCATCGATGCATTTGTTTTCAGGACAGTCAAGAGGTCATTACAAAACAGGTGTTTTATCAAAGAGGCATGGGATCTGATGTGGCTCAGGACCATTGCATTAGGCAGAAACTCAGAGCTCTGAAAAAACTTGAGGTACCATTTCTTATTCCAATGGTAATAATGACCACAGGTCACTAGGTGTAAGCCCAGTGCAAAGTTGTTTCTATGTATGGTCTCATATAATCCTCACTGCAACGCTGTGAGGATTTATTACTAATATAACAATATAATATCATGTTTCCCCGAAAATAAGACAGGGTCTTATATCAATGTTTTGCTCCAAAAGACACACTAGGGCGTATTTTCAGGGGATGTCTTATGTTTTCATGTACAACAATCTACATTTATTCAAATACAGTCATGTCATCTTCTTCTGGAACATCATCATAACGTACTAAATGCGTCCATGTGGCTGATGCATTTAGCTGGGGCTTATTTTCGGGGTACTTCTGATTTTTGGAGAAACACAGTAGAGTTCATTACAGGAGGCTCAGAGCGTAAAACATCAAAGTACGAGTAAAGTCAGATGTAAAGCCCAAATCCAAGACTTCAACTCAGTTCCGTCCAACTCCAGAGCCCTTGCTGGGCCCTCAGGAGAAACTTTGTAACCTGGCTCAAGGATTCATGTCCCGGTGCTCTGTCCAATTCCAAAATTCCCAAGAGACTATATTTCCAAAACAAGACATTTTCTGTTCCATTCAGCGAGTAGGAATTCATGGATTCCCTTCTGGGCTGGGCTGCCCAGGCCTGGGGCTGGTGCAGCCATCATTTACCCTTGGGCCTGCCACCCTGTCCTTGCCATAGGTTATGAGTCTCCTTCCTGTCCCCTTGCTTCCTACCTATGATATAGGACAGAGATACTCTGGAGGACAAAACTGAGGCCCAGAGAGCTTATGCCACCGGCCAAGCTCAGTACTGGCCAAGCAGAGTCTGAAAGCACATTAGTCTGCCTCCAGAGAACATGCTCCCCAGTGCTACACTGCACCCACCCACTCTGGAACTTAGGGCAGAAACAAAAGGTAGGGCTTTGCCTTTAAATAAAAGTTCCCTTTCCAAAAGCCATGTTGTTTCTCCTTTGCTGACTTTATAAAGGGGCTGGAAGAGACTTGCAATGTGTCCACGTAATGACCGAAAAACCTAAGGGGTTAAAAACACACGGCTCCATGATTTGGTTTCTAGAAAATGAAACACCTGTTGTAATTGTTTGGGTTCTTTTTTTTTTTTTTTTATTCCCACAGAATTAGCTGAAGGGTTACTGGCACCGTTTATACTGACCCACAGCTCTTGTGATTCTGTGCCCATAATTCAAAATCAAAAGGGTCATAAAGGAAAAGAGATTTTGAAAAAATTAAGTCTTTCTGAGTTCAGTAAAATTAACTATCTCCCAGGTCAAGAATGGATGGGAAACAGTGACTGAGGGCCGCCCATTGCACAATTCCAAGGGGCACCAGACTCATTGCATTGTGCCCTAGGGGTGCCATTCATGTACAACACATGGTAATGGTGCCCCCTGGGGTTGTGCCACATGACAGCCCTGGGTAAACTTCAAACAGCCTGGTTCCTGGGCAGGATCAGATCTACGTTTTGTGGAATCTAGAGCTTATCCATTTGAGGGTGGCCCTCTTATGAGGGATGACAATTTATAAATAAAAAATAAGGTACAGGCACATTCACCAAAAGATGTACCAAAAGATGTACTATCACATTTATAGTATACTAGTAGTATACTAGTGTATACTAGTATTCATAGTATACTAGTACTAGTATATACTACTATTCATAGTATACTATGTATTACATAGTAGTATACTAGTATGTATAGTAGTATGTATAGTATACTATATTACATACATAGTATACTAGTATTCATAGTATACTAGTAGTATACTAGTATATACTAGTATTCATAGTATACAAATACTAGTATATACTAGTATTCATAGTATACTAGTACGTTCACCAAAAGATGTACTATCACATTCATAATATACAATCCTGATAGCACCAAACTAGTATCAGTGCAAACGGATAAAGTGTAGTATGTTTTCACACTGAAATACTATACAGCAATGAAAAAGAACCAGCTATTGATACATGGAACAGTAAGGATGAACCTTGCAGACATACCGTTGAGTAAAAACAAGCCATACACAAAAGAGGATGAGCTGTCGGATTTCATTTAGAAACACAGGGAAACCAACTCTTTGCTGTTAAAAACCAGGCTAGTGGTTACCTTTGGGGTATAGCGACTAGAAGGGAGCAATTGTGGAATTTCGCGGGTGCTGGTCATTTTATGATTTTTTTGATCTGGGTGCTGGTTACCCAGATACATTCGTTTGTAAAAATGCTTTACCCTTATGTGTACCCTTATGGCATGTATACTTTCCTTCAATTATTCCCATTTTTCTTAAAAGGCAGAGGGCCTTGCAAGAGGTTTGTGTTCATATCTGTCACAGCCCTGGGACAATTAATAAGACAGGGACAGCTGTCTTATTAATTGTGGACACCCCCTACAGCAGTCCCAGGAACAGATTCCACTGGGGTGAACACACAGGCTGGCCTTTGGAAGAGCGCTTTGGAGAACGCCAGCTCTGTCTCAGGCTCCCTGTTACCTGATGCCTCAATCTGAAGCATCTCCCTTAGGCCTGCCCCTCCCAGAAGGCCCCCTTCGTTCTGAGTTTGCCAGGCCGTGTACGCATCCCTTCTCCCACCATCTAAGTCCAATGTTTGTGTTCCATGGCCTGCCTCCTCAGGACTCTGCTTTCTGCTTTGAGGGATCTCTAAAGACAAGGGTCGTCAGTAACAGCTACAGCTAATGGTGGCAATTCTGAACTCCTGGCTGGCTGACGAGGGAGTGTTGAGTGCAAACACCAACACCAACACTAATAGCTAACTACGCGTACATGTCACATGTTGTTTTAAGTGTTTTATAGGCATTCACTCCATTAATACTCACAATTACCCTTTGAGGAGCTGTGATTAGTATCACCCTTTTCCAAAAGAGGAAATTGAGGCTCAGAGAGATAACCTGATTTCCCCAAGCTAACACAGCTAACAAGTGGGAGAGCTGGGGTTTGAATGTGGTCCTACTGCACGCCAAAGTCTGTATTCGTCACCACTAAGTTATGCTACTAAAGCACGAAAAACCCTATTTCCCACTGCATTTATTTTTTTATTACATGTATTGGGGGCAACATTGGTCAACAACATTATGTAATTTTCAGATGTACAAGATCATAATTGGACATCTGTGTACTCTATGGCTTGCTCCCCACCCAAAGTCTAGTTCCCTCCCATTACCGTATATTTGACTCCCTTTATCCACTTCACCCTCCCCCCACCCACTGCAGTTCTACAAGCTCAGTGGTCTCTCATCGCAGCACCAGCTGCACCCTGCCCAATGAAGCAGGAGCCCAGTGACTGCTACACATTGGAAAAGCGCCCAATCCCATCAGCTTGGTACATACAGGCAGAACACACGTCTGAATCTGAAATAGTTTTGAAACATAACTAAAGCATTCACAAGTGCTTTGGTACTGTGAGGGCCACAATGTGTGTGTGAGTACACACGCGTGTATATTCTCATATGTGTACATTACCACGTATGTGCACACATGTGGGAGTCAATGTGTTATGTTTGGCCACAAATGTTGTGGTGCCTGTATCTGCGTGTGTGCATTTCTCTTCTGGTGAACCTACGGATATAACTGTGAAATGTATGTCTATGTGTTTGGGGACCTGTGTACATGTGTAAATGTTCTATGATTGTACATACAACAGGTCTGATAATTAGGTTTGCGAACTCATCCTAGAAAAAGCGCTACATCCCTCACTGCTGAATATCACTACAGTCACCTTCAAAGTACTCCCCTTGCGAAGCTTTGCACTGACGCCAGCGCCTGGTCCACCCTTCAAAGCAATTTTGGAACTCTTTTTCTGGAATGGCCATTGGAGCTGTCGTCGTATTACCCTTGATGTCCTGAATGTCATCAAATGTCTTCCTTTCAATATTTCCTTTATCTTTGGGTAAAGAAAGAAGTCACTGGGGGCCAGATCAGGTGAGTAGGGAGGGGGTTCCAATATGGTTATTTGTTTACTGCCTAAAAACTCCCTTATAGATAGTGCGGTGTGAGCTGGTGCATTGTCGTGATGCAAGAGCCATGAATTGTTGGTGAAAAGTTCAGGCCGTCTAACTTTTTCATGCAGCCTTTTCAGCCCTTCCAAATAGTAAACTTGGTTCACTGTTTGTCCAGTTGGTACAAATTCATCAGGAATAATCCCTCTGACATCAAAAAAGGTTAGCAACATCGTTGCAACAAGTTCGCAAACTTAGTTGTCTGACCTCGTATGTGTTTGGGTACCTGTGTGCATGTGTTCAATGATTGTACGTTATGTGTAGTTATGTGTCTTGTGTATTGAGGCCCATGTGTCCATGCTAACATTTATGAGTACTTGCATCTAGGTGTTAGCGTGCTACCAAGTGTGGGTAAGCAGGTTCCCTGCACGTCTCTCTGTGGGAGGCAGTCTGTTTGGATGTCTGTGTTTGTCACTGTGTATCTACATGGCTGTGTGTGCATTTGCATAAATGCTTGTGTGCATCTGTGTTTGTGTGTTTCTATGTATGTATATGTGTGTACGTGTCTGTGCACATGTGGCTTGAGTTCATGGGTACCTGCATACGCCTGTATATGTACAGTCGTTCCTCAATTGACGTGGGTACTTGATTCCAGGACCCAGCGTGGATACCTAAATCTGCGGATGCTCAAGTCCATTATAAAAAATGGCATAGCATTTGCATATCAGCTTCACACATGCTCCCATATACTTTAAATTATCTCTAAATTACTTATAATACCTACTACAACATAAATGCTATGTAAGTAGTTGTTACACGGTATTCTTTGGGGAATAATGAAAAGAAAAAAGTCATGTTCAGAGGCAAACATGACAGGCCAACTGCATAGTACATGTCAGCGACAATGTAATTTCTTTTCTAATATTTTCGATCTGTAGTTGGTTGAATATGCGATGCGGAACCCATATAAACAGAGGGCCAACTGTATATGTATTAAGGTGTATAACTGCGTTTATATGTGCTTGGGTGAGTATTTTCTTGTTTGGTGTCCTGTCCACACAGATCTGTAGCACATGCCTATGAGTGTATATCTGTCTGTTTGTGTAGATAAAACTACACAGATCTTTATATATGTCTGTATGTACATATAAAAACACCCAGCTGCATAAAAATCTCCAGCTTGGAATCTCATTTCATCATATTATACTGCCACAAATCACGCCTACTCGTTTCTTGAAGATTTTTCACTCCTGGCAGATTACCACTCTCGCCAATACTACTCCTGCCTCAATTCCTGGCAATTTCAAAATACACACGGGATCCTCCCAACACCCTGGCCTCTCAGTTCCTTCAACTCCACCTCTGTAATATCGGCATCCTTGACCCTACGTCGGCCACTCGCTCCCTCAGCCAAACGTTTATGGGTTAGTTATCTGTTGCTACACAACAAACCACTCCAAAACTTAGTGGCTTAAAATAAATAGGATTGATTTTTTTCAATTCTGTAAATGGGCTGCATGGTTCTGCCGGTCTCACCTGGGCTCACTCATGCCCCTCATGTGGGTTGGCTGGGCCTCTCTCTGCATTTGACTTTCATCCTCAAAGTGTTTAAAAAACAAACAAACAAACAAACAAAAAACTTGGTGGTGGCAGCATACTAAGAAGGCAAAATGGAAGCTGCCAGGCCTCTCAAGGCACAGAGATCATACAACATCACTTCCTCCTACTTCTCATGGTTAAAACAAGCCACCAAGTAAGCCCAGATTCAAGGGACAGGAAAATAGACTCCATTTTTGATAGGAGGAGCTGCAAACCATTTGTAGCCATTTTAAAACAATTACACCCATGCCTTGCCAAGACCAATCTCAATTTCATAATCACCCTCTATGATCACCACCTCGTATCTTTTCAGCTCCAATCCCTCTTATACTGCAAATTCAGGAATCCTTCAACCCTGCTGAGACCTCCGTTTCATTGATCCTACCACCTTTTCACTGTCTGCCTATCTGATGTCCTCTTTTCTTACCCAGTTTAAATAATTTTGGTCACACATTAGAATCTTTTGTGGCACTTATAAACGCAACAATCCTGGTTAAATCCAACTCTCCACCTCTGTGCCTGCACCTGTGTACCTGAATGGAACTGGGGGGAAAACACAATGATGCTACGGGTTTCACCTTAAATTCATAACTGCTAACCTTAAGTGGGAAGGTAAACTTGCCCCATAACCTATTATAGTCTCTGAGCTCATTTATTCTGACACGCTTCTTGAAGAACATTTTATGCTTTCTTCTCTTCCTTCAAATCTCTAACAGCC
The DNA here is from genome assembly GCF_964194185.1 of Rhinolophus hipposideros. NCBI lineage: Eukaryota > Metazoa > Chordata > Mammalia > Chiroptera > Rhinolophidae > Rhinolophus > Rhinolophus hipposideros. The sequence goes on from NC_138046.1 coordinate 17,082,360, forward strand.
ACCTCTATGCTTAGCTGATGGCTTTGCTTCCTGTTTCTCTGAGAACATTTCAGCTTTTTTGCCTTTAAATGTTATTTTTTTCTCCCGTTACTAGGGAAGAACGGTCTAGGCTCCAAGCCGAGATCAATCTCTCCACTTGTGCATGCAGTCCCATTCCTTCCACCTATAGTAGTCCCCCCCATTATTTGTGGGGGATACGTTCCAAGAGCCCCAGTGGATGCCTGAAACCACAGATCGTACCAAACGCTGATCACCTTCTTCAACTCTGCCAGAAATGTGGCAGCAGTTTCTTCATCAGCCGATGCAGCCCCTCCATTAATTTTTCTATTTCTCAGTCCAAACCTCTTCCTGAATCTGTGTAACCATCCCTTACTTACAGTAAATGGCTTAGTGTCACTTGGTTCAGGGGATCCTTTGCTGAAGTCTTTGTATAGGCTCAATGTTTTCCAGCGCTAAATGTTACCGTTAATTGAAACACATTTTCTGTTCATGTCCTCCACTCATAATTTAATGCCTTTTCCATCTTAACTAAGCACTATCATAAACCATGGCCATAACTTCTGCAGTTTGAGGTGTGACAGCAAAACTAACACAAACTTCTTCACGATTTCACAGATAGAAGATTCGTTCTAACCACAGATCTTAGCAACTTCAGCATATGATTTTTTTTTCTTATTAACTTGAGAACTTTCAGCTTTTCACTTAAAGGAAGCACTTTACAGCTTCTCTTGGCATATCTGAATTGCCATCATCACTATTCTTGCATTATGAGGCCATTATTAACTAAAATAAGGGCAACTTGAACACGAGGCTGATATCACGACATTCGATCTGATAACCTAGACAGTTAAGTGACTAAGGGGCAGGGGACCAGATACAGTGTGAATACACTAGACAAAAGGATGATTCACATGTAGTGAGCGACAGAGCAGGACCACGCGAGATTTCATCACGCTACTCAGAACAGTGTGCCATTTAAAACTTACGAACTGTTTATTTCTGGAATTTTCCACTTAATATTTTCAGACCACAGTTGTTGACCACAGGTAACTGAAACTGCGGAAAGCAAAACCACAGGTAAGCGGGGCGGAGGGGGGAAAGGGGGAGAGGGGTTTCTGTACTCAAGGACATGCCTTTAGTGATTCTTCCTTCTCTCTTCTCCAACATTAATCTTCCCCTCTCTACTGGATCCAGCTATTCTGGATCATTCCAATCATCATACAAGCAGGACAGGATTTCTCTCCATTAAAAAACAAAACAAAACTCTCTCTTGACCTCACTTCCCTTCCAGCTCTTGTTCCATTCCTTTACTCCTTTATAGCAAAACTCATGAGCTATTCACACTGTTTGCAATTCCTTTCCTCAATTTCTTCTTGAATCCATTCCAATCAGGCTTTCTGTCCCATTGCTTCACTCTGAACTGGTTTTCTCAAGCTCACCTGTGACTTCCACATTTTCAAATATAGTAGTCACCTCTCATGCCTCATGTTATTTGACCCATCAGCAACATTTGGCTCAGCAGATGACTCCTGAGACCCTTTCTTTACTTGGCTTCCAGAACAACACATTCACCTCTCCCTCTTTTCTTATTTTATTGACCACCTTTTCTCATCTCCTTTGTTGGCGCCTTCTTAACTTCTGATTTCTTAACTTTGTAGTACGCCAGGGTTCAGCGTTTGAATTCTTAATTTCTTTATTTATATTTGCTTCCTTGGTGAATGTATCCAGTTTGGTGTCTTTCAATACCATCAATTGTCCAATAATTCATAAAAATATTTATCCCAGGCCTAAGTTCTTCCCTGAACTACAGACTTACACACTCAAATACATTAAACTACACACTTGTAGTTGCTCAGGCCAAATGTCTCAGAGTCATCTTGATTCCTATCTTTCTCTCCCAACCCAGATCCAATCCATCAGCAGCTTCCGTTGGCTCTACTTTCAAAATATATTCAGAGTCCTACCACCTCTCACAACCTTCCTTCCTATCAGGATCCAACCCATCATCATATCTTGCCTGGACCATCACGGTAGTCTCCTAATTAGTTTGTGAATTTTTATCCTTGATCTGCTTCAGATTATTTTCAAAGTGCAGTCAAAGTGATCCTGTTAAAACGTAATTAAATTATGTTGCCCTTGGCTCAAAATCCTTTCATGGTTCTCCCACTTGGAGTAAAATCCAAAGTCCTTAAACTATTTACAAAGACCTACACAATCTAGTCCATTGCATTCATCTAATACTCTCCTTTTCGTTCAACTCACTCCAGACACACTGGCCTCCTCCTATTGGTTGAAAATGCCAGCTACTCTCTCACCCCAGGGCATTTGACCTTACTGTTTCCCCACCCTCAGAAGATATTATCCCAGGCAGCTGCACGGCTCACTCTCTCTTTTCTTTTAAATCTTTACTCAAAGAAAGTATCTTCTTAGTTGGACCTTCCCTGGCCACCATTACCTAAAATGTTAACTCCTTAAGCAGTATTTTATATCTCTCTTCCCTGCATATACTTGCTCTTAAACACTTACCACTATCTAACCAATTGTATATAGTTTTCTTTTTAAATCTTGCTTATTTCTCTCACCCACTAGAATGTCAGATCCACAAGGCCAAGAATTATTTGTCTGTTTTGTTCAATGCTGTATCCACACCACCCAGAAGAGCTCCAATCACCACATAATGTAATGTGTGCTCAATAAATGTTATTGAATACACTGAACGAATTAATAGATCTATGTGTATCTATGTATACATCTGTATATTTGCATGTGTGGGCACATCTGATGCTCACATGTGTGTATATGTCTGCGTAGTCCCAGTTAGTAAGTGTGCCAAAGATGAATTTGAATAATACATGGCATTTACCGAGTGTTCATAATGTGCCTGGTATCATGCCAAATACTTTGCATGCAACATCTCATTGAATTGTACCCATTAGGCAGATGCAGTATACTGTTTAAGAACAATCTCTGGAACCAGGCTGCCTGCATTTGAGTCCCAGCTCTTCCACTTACTAGCTGCGTGACCCTGAATAAGTCACTTACCCTCTCAGAGACTCATTTTTCTCATCTGTAAAATGAGGGTAACAATAGTACCTACTTCATAAGGTTGTTGTGAGGATTAAATGAGAAAATATATAGAAAGTATTTAGAACAGTGGCTAGCACATAGTAAACACTAAACATTTGCTAATACTCCTAATTTAAAGGTTGAATAACAACAATAATAAAAGCATAATAACTTCCATTTACCAAGTGCTTACTATGTGGTAAGTCGGCCCTTTTCATACATTATGATACAGGTATTCACATACGTATAAAAATATACACACATATACATGTGTCTGTATACACATACATTTTAAATTAACAAAACAAAAGGGTTAAGAAACTTGAAAAAAAAAGAAGGATTTCTGGTCAAGATGGCAGAGCAAGTAAATCCTGTGTTTCCCTCCTTTCACGACCATGTCTAAATTACAACTGAAATACAGAACCACCACCACTGAGAATTGCCTGAAGTCTACCTAGGACATACAGAAGAAACCACCTCGAGCCTGGTAGGAGGGGTACAGACGTGGAAAGGGATGCTCTCACACACACGTGTGACCATTAAAAATCAGGAGTGATTTCCAGTCAAGATGGCAGAATAGGTAAATGCAGTGTTTGCTTCCTCTCAGGACCACATGAATTACATCAAAACCACAGACCAACCATTGTTGAGAATCACCTGAAGTTTGGCTGAACCAAAGCCCTAAACTACGGTAATGCAGAAGAAGCCACCTCAAGTCTGGTAGCAGGGGTAGAGACACAGAAGGAGCTGGTCCCACACCCGTGGGTGACCATTAAAAATTAGGCAAGATATCTCAGCCACAGAGTTTCACCCTCTGTCATGCAGGTTCTCTAGTCCCGGTCCCCGCACAAGAATGCAGGATAAGGCTAGACCAAAAAGGAACACCCACAGAGCCATAGATAGGGGAGTCATACCACTATATTCTCACTGGTGGCTGGGTTGGAGACACAGGAAGCTGGTTCTACACGACACGCAATCTGCAATCAGCTTCTATGCCAACCAACCAAACCCTAGTGTAGTAACCACAGTTATATTAGTGGCCAATGGCTAACCGGTAACACCTGATGGCCACCCAGCCACAAAGAATGGCCATCTAATAACCAAGCCAGGACCTTTCCACATGAGGCTGAGAGACTGAAAACTGCTCTCCTGGCTCTGTCCCCACACCCTCCCAACCCAGCGGAGCAAGGGGTCCTAGCCCCTCCCAAGCCCAGTGTTTCAGTGCTAAGGAGAGAAGTCCCCATAACTTCTGACTGTGAAAACCAGCCGAGATTGTGACTGAGCGATGGAGGGCAGTTACAATCCCAGACACTCCTCTTAAAGGGCCCGTGCACAGACTTACTTGCTGATGGACACTCAGTTGCTCTCACTCTGAGCTCCAGCACTGGAGCAGCAGCTCGATAGGTGACAGGGACATATGGGGAGAAACTGAATTGTCTAGCATCAGGATGAGGGCTGGAGGGACAGCTTTCTCCAAGAAGAAGGAACTGGTGGAAGCCACTGGTGGAAGCCCTCCCCCTCCCTGCGTGCAAACACACACAGATGTCAATCTGAATCTCCAACAAACTGCCTATCACCTTTCATCTGCCCCACCCTACTGATTCCCTGAGACCACAACCCATCCAACTTTCAGGCACACCTAAGCCACTTCCAGTCGCTTTTCCTTATAAACGGCCTGCCTTGGCTTATGCTGCAGACTTTCCTAAAATCTCTCAAAGGTTCACAAAACCCAAACAAGCAGCATCTGGCTTCACTGTGCTCCGTACCTATGTCTGAGCAGTCCTAAGCCCGGCAGTAGCAACAGCCAGCCTTGGTTGATACTTGGCCCCTCAAGGCAGATCCAAGCACAGCACAGGTTGTGGCCATCTGTGGATTGCTTTGCAGCTCATGCCAGGTGGCCCCGGGCAGAGCACAGAGTGCAGCTGAACTTGGCTTAAAGTGGGTCGCCCCCTCCCAGGAGGCCCCAGGGCTGACAGGCCCAGTGGCCAGCTGCGGTTGGGCCAGAATGTCACCCAGCTGCCTCCAAGGATGACACACCCAAAGGGCAGACTGGGCAGGCACCAGAGCACTGAGAAAGCAAATCCTACTCTATAGAGTGAGCCGCTGCATAACAGCTGCTTCTCTGTAGTCATAGCCAGTCCTGACAACCAATCAGCCTGAGTGTCAATTCCTCCCACTGATGTGCAAACAGCAACCAAGTCTCAAATACAGTAGGAGGAAACACACCAACCACACAAGGAACACACCTGGAGCACCCAGCTCTGGTCACCAGGGAGATTGCACCACTGCATCCCACAGGACATCTACTACATAAGACCACTATACTAAGACAAGGAGGCATAGCACCCTACCTAATACATAGAAACTAACATCGGGAGACAGCCAAAATGGGGAGACAGAGAAACATTTCCCAAATGAAAGAACAGAACAAAGCTCCATAAAGACAACTAAACAAAATGGAGACAAGCAATCAACCAGACGCAGAGTTCCGAATACTGGTTATAAGGATGCTCAATGATCTCAGGGAGAACTTCAACAAAGACACAGGAAACATAAAAGTGGAAATAGAAAACATAAGAAAGAACCAGTCAGAAATAAAGACTACAAAAACTGAAATGAAGAACACATTACAGGGAGGGCCGGCCCAGTGGCTCAGGCGGTTAGAGCTCCATGTTCCTAACTCTGAAGGCTGCCGATTCGATTCCCACATGGGCCAGTGGGCTCTCAACCACAAGTTTTCCAGTTCAATTCCCCGCAAGGGATGGTGGGCAGCGCCCCCTGCAACTAAGAGATTGAACACAGCACCTTGAGCTGAGCTGCCTCCCAGATGGCTCAGTTAGTTGGAGCACAGGCTCTCAACCACAAGATTGCCGGTTCGACTCCCACAAGGGATGGTGGGCTGCGCCCCCTGCAACTAGCAATGGCAACTCGATCTGGAGCTGAGCTGCACCCTCCACAACTAAGACTGAAAGGACAACAACTTGACTTGGAAAAAAGTCCTAGAAGTACACACTGTTCCCCAATAAAGTCCTGTACCCCTTCCACAATAAAAAAAGAATACATTACAGGGAAATAACAGTAGATTAGATGAAGCACATGACTGAATCAGCAATTTGGAAAACAGGGTGCCAGAAAACACCAAATCAAAAGTGCAAAAAAAAAAAAAATCCAAAAAAGTGAAGATAGTTTAGGAAATGTCTGGAACAACATCAAGCATACCAACATTTGCATCATAGGGTTACCAAAAGAGGAAGAGACAGGGGTACCAGAAAGAGAAGAGCAAGGAACTGAAAATCTATTTGAAGAAATAAAATTTCCCTAACCTGGCAAAGGAAATAGACATACAAGCCCAGGAAGCGCAGTCTCAAACAAGATGAACTCAAAGAGGCCCACACCAAGACATACTGTAATTAAAATGCCAAAGGTTAAATACAAAGAGAGAATCTTAAAAGCAGCAAGAGAAAAGCAGTTAGTTACCTACAAGGGAGCTCCCATGAGATTATCAGCCGATTTCTCAGCAGGAACTTTGCAGGCCAGAAGGGATTGGCACGAAGTATTCAAAGTGATGAAAAGTAAGGACGTACAACCAAGATTACCCTACCCAGCAAAGCTATCATTTAGAATCAAAGGACAGATAAAGAGCTTCTTAGACAAGAAAAAGCTAAAGGAGTTTATCACCACCAAACCAGTATTACAAGGAATGTTAGAGGGACTTATTTAAGATGCAAGAAAAAAAAAGAGATAAAAAATATGAGTAATAAAATGACAATAACTACATATCTATCAACAATTACTTTCAATGTAAGTGGATTAAATGCTCCAATCAAAAGATAGGGTGACTCGGGAATACGAAATACAGTTTGGGGAATATAATCAATAATGTTGTAAAGATTTTGTAGGGTGTCATATGGGTACTTGTCTTATTAGGGAGACCACTTCATGGACGGTGTAGATGCCTGACCACTGTGCTGTGCACCTGAAGCTGGAGCTGAATAATACTGAATATCAACTATAATTTAATATATATATAGTCACAGGATATGGAGTACAGCATAGGGAAGAGTCAATGGAACTGTAACAGCTACCATGTTTCCCCGAAAATAAGACCTAGCCAGACAATCAGCTCTAATGCGTCTTTTGGAGCAAAAATTAATATAAGACCTTATATTCTTTTATATTATAAAAGACCTGGTCTTATATTATAGTAAAATAAGACCGAGTCTTACATTAATTTTTGCTCCAAAAGATGCATTAGAGATGATTGTCCGGCTAGGTCTTATTTTCAGGGAAACATGGTATATACAATGTCAGAGGGGTAACAGACTGTGGGAGAGAGGGTTATCACTTTGTGAGGGGTTTCAATGTCTAACTAGTACATTGTTTTGTACACCTGAAACTAATTAAAAAAGAAGGTAGGGCGGATGAATGGATAAGAAAACAAAGCCCTTACATATGCTGCTACAAGAGACTTACTTCAGATTGAAAGCCACACAGACTGAAAGTAAAGGGATGGAAAAAGATATTTCATGAAAATGAAAACCGAAAAAAGAAAAGCTGGGGTAGCAATATGTATACCAGACAGACTTTAAAACAAAGGCTATAAGACAAAGAAGGACCTAGTAATCTCACTTCTGGGTATTTATCCAAAGAAACTCAAAAGTTCAAGGGACATGTGCATCCATATGTTCCTTGCAGCATTGTTTACAATGGCCGAGATGTGGAGGCAACGTCGGTGTCTGTGGATTGATGAATGGATAAAAAGGCAGTGGTACATATATACAATGAAATATTGCTCGGCCCTGGAAGGGAATGGGGTCTTGCCATTTGCAGCAGCATGGATGGACCTGGAGGGTATTGTGCTGAGTGGAGTATATCAGAGAAAGACAGATGCAATGTGATTTCTCTTATATGTGGAATCTAAAGAACAAGACAAACAAAACAAACTCATAGATACTCATTTTGATGGTTGCCAGATGGGAGTGGGGCTGTGGTGGTGGGTGAAAAAGGGATTAAAAAATACAAATAGTACACCTGAAGCTGAACAATAATGAATGCCAACTATAATTATATATATATATATATATATATATATACATACATACATATATATGTGTATATATATATATATATATATATATGTATGTATATACTTACAAGAGGCGGAGTACAGCATTGGGAGTGGAGACGGGAAATGTGATGGCTCAGTGCGATATCAGAGAGATAGTGGATGGGGGAACGGGGGTCCACAGTGTGAGGGATATAAATGATAAACGTCTAAGTATTACTTTGACTTGTGTACCTGAAACTAATAAAAATAAATAAATAAAATAAATAAAACAAATAAAAATACAAATAGGTTGTTACAAAGTAGTCGTGGAGGTTTAGGGTATAGCATAAGGTATATAGTGAATAATATGGTAATAAGTATGTAACGTGTCAGATGGGTACTAGATTTATGGGAGTAATAGATGGGAGGGGGTTGGAGGTAGGGGGCAGGGTGAAAAGGATGAAGGGATTAAGAAGTACAAATTGGTAGTTACAAAATAGTCATGGAGATGTAAAGTACAGCATCAGGAATATAGTCAATGATATGGTAATAACTATGTATAGTGCCAGGTGGGTACTAGACTAGGCAGGGGGATCACTTCTTAAATTATACGAATGTTTAACCACTATGCTGTACACCTGAAATTAATATAAAATAAAACTGAAATGTCAACTGCAATTGAAAAATTTCAAAAGGGGGGTAAAGGTGAAGGGGAATAAGAGGTCCAAATTTCCAGGTATAAAACAAGTCATTGGGATGTAATGTACAGCATGGGGAATACAGTCAATAATATTGTGATAATGTGATATGGTGTCAGATGGTTGCTGGACTTATGGTGATCACTTCTTTAGGTATATAAATGTTGAATAACTATGGTGCACAGCTATAGTTGTATGTCAGCTATATTTTAGTAAAAGCAATTGAAAAAAGAAAATGGCAACTATTTGAGGAGATGGATGTGCTAAGTAGCTTGACTGTATTGAATAATTCACAGTATATTTGTATATCAAGTTGTATACCTTAAATATGTATAATTGTTTATGGGAAACTACTTTATTTTATGATTTTAGGACTAGAGAGAATTTTTTTTAAAGATTTTATTGGGGAAGGGGAACAGGACTTTATTGGGAAACAGTGTGTATTTCCAGGACTTTTTTTTTTCCAAGTCAAGTTGTTGTCCTTTCAATCTTAGTTGTGAAGGGTGCCGTTCAGCTTCAAGCTGTTGTCCTTTCAGTCTTAGTTGTGGAGGGCGTATCCCACCATCCCTTGCGGGAGTCGAACCGGCAACCTTGTGGTTGAGAGGACGCGCTCCAACCAACTGAGCCATCCAGGAGCTCAGCGGCAGCTCAGCTCAAGGTGCCGTGTTCAATCTTAGTTGCAGGGGGCACTGCCCACCATCCCTTGCGGGACTCGAGGAGTTGAACTGGCAACCTTGTGGTTGAGAGCCCACTGGCCCATGTGGGAATCGAACCGGCAGCCTTCAGAGTTAGGAGCATGGAGCTCTAACCGCCTGAGCCACTGGGCCGGCCCAAATACATATAATTTTTAATTGTCAACTATACCTCAGTAAATCTGGGTGGAAAAAAAGGAGGAAACCTGCCTAAGGTTGCACAGCTCTAAATGGGGGGTGCAGGCCTGAGTGTGAGGCCCGAGCTGGTCCCCTCAACCACCTCGCACTAATGTGGATGTGTGTTACAGCAGTACATGCTTGTGCATGTCTTTGTGTGTGATCTGCGTGCAAGGACCTGTGAGTGCATTGTGGCTCTGTTTCTGTAATTGTAAGTGTCAGAACGTCCCTGTGGAAGGGTGCATGTTTTTAGGGATTATTCTGATTTGCTCACTTGCTCTTCTCTAGTACAGCCAGCAGAGGGGGCCCAGGAATTTTTCTCTCATCTTGAAGAAGCCAAGAGTACAGAATATTAAAAACACAGCTTCCTTTGAAAAATTCCAGTTCTTGAAGGGGATAGCTGTGGTCTATGATTGGCTTTTCATACTCTGAAAACAGAAATCAGGCAGCCACTCAGAACTCGAATCTCTCCCGTCTCAGCGCCATTTCTGTATGAGAGCAGGCACCCAGCTACCAAAGAAGGCTAAACTACTGAGTTCTACAGCATCGCTTCCATTGATGCATGGCCCGCTCCCTACCTTCTGGCTATCCAAAGCCTCCCTCTGCAGCTCCCTCAAAATCAAACAAGTACCCCGTTTCTCTCTTTCTTCCTCACACTCCTGCCTTCCTTTGGGTGACTGGTCAGATGTAATTCAATTGACACTGACAATACCTATGAGGCCAGGGTTTGTCTCATTTAAATCTCCCAACAATCCTAGGAGGCAAGTACCACTATTTTACCCTCCTCATTTACAAAAGAGAAATCAAGGCTCAGAAAGGAGGGTAACTTGCCTAAATCATACCATCAATAAGGTGCAGAGGCAGAAATCAATCCCAGGTTCGTCTAAATCCAGAGCCTACTCCTCCTTCCACAACACCATGGCCTATGGCAATTCATGGAGCTGCGATTAGAACCTGAGTGGTGACAGTCTCCTTATCTTAGGTCTACACCCTAAATCCTCAAACCTGAATGTGCATCAAAATCACCTGAAGGCATTATTTAAGAAAAAAACAAAACACAAAAGTCATATTGAGTCTAAGTCTGCAATAGGCCCAGGATTTGCTTTTCTAATTAAGACCCCATGTGACTTCTGATGCAGGTGGTCCCTGGCCAAACTGGGGGGAAATCAGGCTTCCTAAAGTTCCACTCAGCCTCCCTCAAGCACCAGAAGTTCTTGACAACTCAACAAAGCTTCAGAAGAGTTCCAAAACAATCATGGTGACCACCAATGGAGCACATGCCACATTCCAGGCACACTGCACTTAGGTCTATGATCTATTTTGAGTTCCTTTTTGATGAAAGATGTACGTTCCGTGTCTAAGCTCTGTTTTTCTTATGGATGTCAAGTTTTTCTGGCACCATTTGCTGAAAAGACTGTCCCTTCTCCATTGAAATGCCTCTTCTTGATCAAAGAATAGTTGACTACGTTTGTTTGGGTCTATTTCTGAGCTCTATTCTGTCCCATTGATCTATATTGTCTATTCTTTTATCAATACCACACTGTCTCAATTACAGTAGCTTTGTAGTAAGTCTTGAAATTGTAGTAAAAGCCTGAGTCCTACAACTTTGTTAGTTTTCAGTAGTTTGTTGGTATATTAGGACTTTTGCCTTTAATATAAACTTTATAATCAGTTTGTCAATATATACAAATAACTTTTCTGGGATTATGATTGGCATTGCATTGAATCTATACATCAAATTGAGAAGAACTGGTATCTTAATAATATCGAGTCTTTCTATCCACAAACACAAAATATCCCTCTACTTATTTAGATCATTTTTTATTTCTTTCATCAGAGTTTTGCGGTTTTCTGCATATAGACCCTACAAGTGTTTTCATTAAATTTATATGTAAGTATATGAATTTTGGTGCTATTGTAAATGGCACTGATTTTTAATTTTTTTTAAAGGAAATGAGTTATTTTATTTGGATAGTAAATGAAAGACTTGTCCCAGAAAGCTGAAGAACTTAGGGAGGGTTTGGGTAAATGACCACTCACTTGGATATTGAAAACAAGTCCGGAGAGTATAAAACAAAATTTAACTCTGGGCATCTTTGCAGGGTGAGATAGATTGCAAGAGTTATTTCTTTTTGCTTTTTTTCTTTTTTCCCTTTCAACAAGTGTTACTTTTGTAATAAGACAAAAGTAAACAATTTCCAGATAAACACAAGGCAGGTGTCAGATGGCCAGAGGCTATGGTTTTCTGCAGAAGGAGCAAAGAGCAATTTCTGTGCTGCCTGGCTGGTCAGAGTGATTTTTAATTTTTAATCCCAATTGTTCATTGCTGGTATATATGAAAGTAGTGACTTTTTTATCATAACCTGGCATCCTGTGAATAGTCACTTTTTAGTTCCAAGGAGCTTTTTTCTTTATTAGTCATTTGGAATATTCGACGTAGATGATCATCTCATCTGCAAACAACACCTGGGCCATTTAAATACATTGAATCCCCAGGACAATTCTGCATGTCAGATTTCAGTTGTATCCCCATTTTGCAGAGAAGGAAACTGAGGTATAGCTCATTTAAGTTAATTGTCCAAGGTCACAAAGCTTGGAAGTTGAGAAACTGAGAGGCAACCCAGGTCTACGTCCACAGCCTGTGATTCCTGCCCCCACCACAGTGAGCTGCATTATTTACCAGAGCAAAAGGTAGCAGAAAGCCCCATGTGGGTAGAAGAGTCACCAGATCCCAAAGAGCTACGTCATTTGCATCACAGATCTGGGGAACACTGGTCCAGGCTTTTTAAAAATTAAACTTTTTGGTTTAGAACAAGGTCTGAATAGACATGTTCCCAATGAATAAATAGAAGTGCCCAATGAGCACATGAAAAGATGCTCAAGATCATTAGCCATTAGAGAAATGCAAATAAAAATCACAAAGAGATGCCACTTTATACACACTAGGATGGTTATACTAAAAAGGTGGACAACACACACTTTGATAAAAATATAGAGAAATTGGAATCCTCATACATTGCTGGTAAAATTGCCAGTGGTGCCACCACGTTGGAAAACACTACAGTTCCTTGAAAATGTAAACACAGAGTTATCATGTAACCCAGCAATTCCACTGCTAAGTATATACTCAAGAAAATTAAAAACGTGTTCATACAAAGGCTTGTACAAAAATATTCATAGCACGATTAATTATAATAGTAAAAAAAAAACTGGAAATAATCCAAATGTCTATCAAATGATAAATGAATTAACAAAATGTGATCCATCCATACAATGGAATATTACCTGGCAATAAAAGGAATGAAGTACTCATAAATGCTTTAATGTGCATGAACCTTGGAAACATCATGCTAAGTGAAAGAAATTATTCACATAAGACCACATTTTGTATGATTTCATTTATATGAAATGACCAAAATTGGAAAATCCATAAAGACAAAAAGAAGATTGATTAGTACTTGCTTGAGGCTGCGAAGGAAGGGAGAAGTAAGAAGTGACTGCCAACAGGTACGAATTTCCTTTTTTTAATGATAGAACTCTTTTGGAATAAAATAGTACTGATGGTATCACAACATTATAAACATACTAAAACCAATGAATTGTATACTTTAAATTGCTGGATTTTATGGTATGTGAATCATATATCAAACAATAATTTGACCTTCAAAATTTTGAAATAGAACTACCATATTATATAGCAATCCCACTTCTGGATATATATCTGAAAGAATTGAAAGCACCATCTCAAAGAGATATTTGCACACCCATATCACAGCAGCACTATTCACAATAACGAAGAAGTGGAAGCACGCCAAATGTCCACTGACAGATCTATAAACAAAATATGGTATATACACACAATGGAATATTATTCAGCCTTAAAAAAGGAAAGGAAATCCTGTCACATGCTACAACGTGGATGAATTTTAAGGACACTAAGCTCAGTGAAATAAGCCAGTTACAAAAGGACAAATACTATATAATTCCATTTATATAAGGTATCCACAGTAGTCACATTCATTCATAGATATAAAAACAACGTTAGTCCCCAGGGACTAAGGGAAGGAGGCAAAGGAGAATTGCTGTTTAATGGGTATTGAATTTCAGTCCTGCAAGATGAAACAGTTCCAGAGATCTGTTTCACAAAAATGTAAATATGGTTAACACTACTGAAATGAACACTTAAAAATGGTTAAGATGAGGAGGATCCAAATGGCGGAATAAATAAATGCTATGCCTGCTTCATCCCGTGAACACATCAAAATTACAACTAAATTACAGAAAAATCAACCTGAACAAGCATCTGAAGTCTGGCTGAACAGCACTTGTATAACTGAGGATATAAAGAAGCCACGTGGGAGGGGAGGAGACAAGAAACAAGCTGGTCCCAAACCTCCATGTGGCAGATGAAAGTTAAGAAGGACTCCTCTTCCACTGAGGTTACCCCCAGAGGAGCGAGGGACCCCAGCCCTACACTGGCCTCCCCAGCCCGAGTACTGGTTCCAGAAAGAGGAGGCCCCACAACATCTGGCTGTGAAAAACAGTGGGGATTCCAACCATCTGGGTGGGACAGAAGGCTGTGGGAAACCCAGACGTCCTCTTAAGAAGCCTACGCACAGAGTCACTCGCAGGCACTCACCTTGGGCTCTGGCGGAGGGACAGTGACTCAGGAGGCGTCAGAGGCATATGGGGAGCACACTGAGGTGTGTGGCTTCAAGGCCAAGGCTGGAAGAGAGTCCCATTTTCCCTGTAAGAGGACCTCCTCCCTTGCAGCTGGCAGGCAGCAACCATCTTTAATGTGTTGAGCCCTACCCCTACGCTTACAGTCAAATTTGAATCTGATTGGTCTGGTGAGCTCCAGGGCTCCATCCTGCTGGACTCACTGGGATCACACCCCACCCAACTCCCCCAATGCTGGAAGCCCTTTCTCCTAGAGCAGCCAGCATTCTTGCCACTTTCTGAAGCAGTTCTGGAAGTCCTCTTTCATTAGTGTCTTTAGTTGCACAGTTGTGGCTGCCTTGATGTCCTGAATTGATTCAAAATGTTCTCCTTTCATGATCATTCTGACTTTGGGGAAGAGCCAGAAGTCACACGGTGCCAGACCTGGTGAATAAGGTGGATGAGGGCACACCGTCATGTTTTAATTTGACAGAAATTGCCGTATACCACAAGCAATGTGTGACACGGAGCATTGTCATGATGGAGGACGACTTACGGCACACTTTGAAACACGCCTTCTCTCAACCGTAGCTCATATCCGACTGACTGCACCGAACGGCTGAAACTTGTCATACACTGTTATTAAGGTTTGACATGCTGCTTCCCCTATTGAAGATCCCTGCCTTTCCATTGGATGGCACTCAGCAGCAGCATTCATCGTATTTTTTCATCACACCTCGTACAATGGAATATTACTCAGCTGTAGAAAAGAATAAAATCTTGCCATCTGAAACAACATTGATGAACCTAGAGGACATTGTGCTGAGTATAGTTAAGTCAGACAGCGAAGGACCAATGTCATATGATTTCACATATAAGTGGAATCTAAAGAAGAAAATAAACAAAAAAACAAACTTGTACATACAGAGAACATTTTGATGGTTGCAAGATGAAAAGGGGAAGCGGTTAAGAAGTACAAATTGGTAGCTTCAAAATAGTCATGTAGACAATGGAAGCAAGAATGTACGATGGGGTAAAGACAGTCTGTTCAATAAGTGGTGTTGGGAAACCTGGACAGACACATGCAAGAAAATGAAGCTGGACCACCTCCTTACACTATATACAAAAATAAATTCAAAATGGCTTAAAGACTTAAATGTAAGATCTAAAACCATAAACTATCTAGAAGAAAATATAGGAAGAAACTTCACAGACATTACCCGGAGTAAGATTTTCACTGATATATCCCCTCGAGCAAGGGAAGTAAGAGAAAAAATAAACATGTGGGATTACATCAAACTAAAAAGTTTTTTCACAGCAAAGGAAACCATCAATAAAACAAAAAGGGATCCTACTGAATGGGAAAAGATATTTGCCAATGATATATCTGATAAGGGATTAATATCACAAATCTATAAAAAACTTACTCAACTCAACTCCAAAAAAGCAAACAACCCAATTAAAAAATGAGCAGAGGACTTGAGGAGACATTTTTCTAAAAAGGACATACAGAAGGCAAGAAGACATATGAAGAAATGCTCAACCTCACTAACCATCAGAGAAATGCAAATAAAAACCACAATGAGATACCCACTCACTCCAGTCAAAATGGCTATCATCAATAAATCAACAAACAACAAATGCTGGCGCGGATGTGGAGAAAAGGGAACGCTAGTGCACTGTTGGTGGGATTGCAGATTAGTGCAGCCACTATGGAAAACAGTATGGAGGAGGTATCTCAGGAATCTGAAAATGGAACTACCCTATGATCCAGTAATTCCACTCCTAGGCATCTACCCGGAGAAATCCAAAACTCCAATTCAAAAATTAGTATGCACTCCTATGTTTATTGCAGCACTTTCACAATAGCCAAGATATGGAAACAACCGAAATGCCCATCGGTAGATGACTGGATTAAGAAGCTGTGGTACATTTATACAATGGAGTATTACGCAGCCATAAAGAAGAAAGAAATCTTATCATTTGCAACAACATGGATGGATCTAGAGAACATTATGTTAAGTGAAATAAGTCAGAAAGAGAAAGACAAGTACCATATGATCTCACTTATATGCGGAATCTAAAGAAAAGAATATGTGAATGAACTAATCAGAGACAGTTTTGAGGACACAAAGAAAAACCGAGAGTTGTTAGATGGGCGGGGGCGGGGGGGGGGTTGGGGATAAGGGGAAAGGTGAAGGGATTAGGAAGCAGCTGGTAACCACAAGATGGCCTCAGGGTTTTCTGAAAATTAATTTGGGGAACTTATTCAATAATGTTGTAAAGATTTTGTTGGGTATCCGATAGACATGCGTCCTATTTGGGAGACCACCTCAGAGATAATGTGGATGCCTGATCATGGCATTGTACACCAGAAGCTAAACATTAATGAATGTCAACTATAATTTTATATATATAATGTGATGGCTCGGTGTGAGGTTGGAGGGATAATGGATGGGAGGAGGGGGGTTCACAGTGTGAGGGATATAAATGATGAACGTCTAAGTATTACACTGTCTTGTACACCTGAAACTAATAAAAAAATTACGAATAGAAAAAAAAATAGTCATGTAGATGTAAAGTACAGCATAAGATATAGAGTCAATAATATTGTGATAACTATGCATGGTGTCAGATGGGCACTAGATCTATCAGAGTGATAGATGGGAAGGGGTTGGGGGCAGAGTCAAAAAGGTGAAGGGATTAAGAAACACAAACTGGTTGTTATAAAATAGTCATGGGGATGTAAAGATAGGGAATATAATCAATAATATGGTAATAACCATATATAGTGCCAGGCGGCTACTAGACGAGTCAGGGGGATTACTCCTTAAATTATATAAATGTCTAACCACTAAGCTGTACACCTGAAATTAATACAAAATAATACTGAATGTCAAGTGTAGTCAAAAATTTAAATTGGGGGGTAGATAAAGAGAAATCAGAGATTCAAATTTCCAGGTATAAAACAAATAAGTCATGGGGACATAATGTACAGCATAGGAATATAGTCAATAATATTGTGATAGCGTGGTACGGTGTCAGATGGTTGCTGGACTTATCATGGTGATCACTTCTTTAGCATAGGGAATATAGTCATAATATGGTAATAATTACGTATAGTGCCAGATGGGTACAGTTGAATAACTATAATGTACACCTGAAACTAATATAATATTGTATGTTAACTATATTTTAATAAAAAATTTTTACAAATGAAGCCTATAAGTGCTAGGAAAATATTCCATTGAAGTGCTATAAACAACCGTTCATATTTTTACTTCAATTTTCAGGGGAAAATCAAGGCTCTCACATATTAGAATTATCATACCAGTTGAGGTTTTTATTTCAAACTTAGGGAATTGGCCACCTTCATCCCTCGTGTGACATTCAGAGTAAGGACAAGATTTTCAATTGAAAATCTTGCATGAAACATTATTCTTTGACTATTTTCGCACAATTTAATTAGGTATAGAAATGTTAAAGGGAAAATTAATATTCTTAAAACTTACTCTAGAAAATACTAGAAACAATTTCAACCTAAAATGTGTAAAGAAAAAAAAAGTTATCTAAAGGAATACGCTTGGCTACATGAATATGAAGACAAAATAGACTGTAAGAGACAAATTTTTAGGACAGAATATCTGTAGACTCCAGATGTGAAGCAGACAGGTTGTGGGGCTCACATGTACTGTCAATATTTGGAGACCTGTTTGAATCCTTGTCCAGTTGGGAGACTCCATTTTTACATTGGTACATTTTTCCCTTGCAAAAATTTTGTACTAAATTTGTCATTAAAAACATATTTGGAACAGAAAAGTTGGGATTCAAAATTTTAAAGGGTATTTGTAACTAAATGTTCACATTGACATTAAAATAAATTTTGTGATGCATCAGACTTTGAGTAGAACTGCATTGTGATAAACTCATTAAAATAAGCCTCTCTTCATCCTTCACAGCTACATTTAAAAAAAAAATTTAGGAGAGACACAGGACATTATACAATGATAAAAGGGTCAATCCATCAAGAAGATATAACAATTATGCACTGAACAAGAGGGCTTAAATACTTGAAGCAAAAACTGACAGAATTCAAGGGGGAAATGAACATTTCAACAATATTGGAGGCTTTAATATCCCACTTTGAACAACTGACAAGAGTGGCCAGAGAGAAGATCAGCAAGGAAACAGAAAACTTGAAGAACCCTATAAACTAACTAGACCTAACAGACCTATATAAAACACTTCACACAACAGTAAAACACACATTCTTCTAAAGTACCCATACAACATTTTCCAGGATAAGCCATATATTAAACCACAAAATTAGTCTCAATAATTTTTTTAAAATGAAATCCTAAAAGAATGTTCTCTGACCACAATAGATTGAAATTAGAAATCAATAACAGATGGAAATTTGGAAATTCACTACATGTGTAAATTAAACAACACATTTCTAAATAAAAGAAGAAATTCAAAAGAAACTACAAAATACATTGAAATGAATGAAAATGAAAATGCAGCATATGAAACTTACGGGCTGCAACAAGAGCAAGTAGATTATACCTGCAAATGCCTACAGTAAAAAGAATAAAAAAGAAAAGCTCTCAAATCGCTAACCTAACCTACCATCTTAAGAAATGTAGAAAAAAAGAACACACTAAACCCAAAGCAAAACAAGGGAGAAAATAATAAATAGTGAAGATAAACAAAATACAAGATAGAAAAGCAATAAAGAAAAAACTTTTAAAAAGTTGTTGCTTTGAAGAGATTAACAAAATTGATATACCTTTAGCTAGATTGATCCAAAAAAAAGGAGAAAGACTCAAATTATAAAAATTAGAAATGAAAGCGAGGATGTTGCTATTGATTTTGTAGAAATAAAAATAATTATAAGAAAACACTATGAACCATTGTATGCCAACAATTAGATAACCCAGATGAAGTGAACGAATTCCTGGAAACATACAAACTATCAAAAATGACTCAAGAAGGGCCAGCCCGGTGGCTCAGGCGGTTGGAGCTCTGTGCTGCTAACTCCGAAGGTTGCCGGTTCGATTCCCACATGGGCCAGTGGGCTGTCAACCACAAGGTTGCCAGTTCGATTCCTTGAGTTCCACAAGGGATGGTGGGCAGCGCCCCCTGCAACTAAGATTGAACACGGCACCTTGAGCTGAGCTGAGCTGCCGCTGAGCTCCCGGAAGGCTCAGTTGGTTGGAGCGCGCCCTCTTAACCACAAGGTTGCCAGTTCAACTCCCGCAGGGGATGGTGGGCTGGGCCCCCTGCAACTAGCAATGACAACTGGACCTGGAGCTGAGCTGTACCCTCCACAACTAAGACAGAAAGGACAACTTGAAGCTGAACGGCACCTTCCACAACTAAGATTGAAAGGACAACAACTTGACTTGGGAAAAAGTCCTGGAAGTACACACTGTCCCCAATAAAAGTCCTGTTCCCATTCCCCAATAAAATCTTTTTTTAAAAAGTGACTCAAGAAGAAACAGAAAATTTGAATATACTCCAGAACAAGCAAAGAGATTAAATCAATAATCAAAAACTTCCAATAAAGAAAAGCCTACACGCGATGAATTCATTGGTAAAGTCTATTAAACATTTAAAGAATAATTAACACCAATCCTTCTTAAACTCTTTCAGAAGGTAGAAGAGGGAACAATAGTAATATGAAAACAATATTAACCTAATACCAGTGCCGAAGAGATCACAAGAAAACCATAGACCATTATCTCTTACATGCCAAGTCCCCAACAAAATACTAGAAAACTAAATTAAGCAGCATATAAATAGGATTATACACCAAATGGGGTTTGTCCCAGGAATGCAAGGTTGGGTCAACATACGAAAATCACTCAATGTAATGCATCATATTAATAAAGGACAAATACACATGATAATCTTAATAGATACAGAAAAAATTGATAAAATGTAAAACACTTTCAAGATAAAAACGCTGCATTAACTAGAAATACAAGAGAATTTCCTCAAACTGATAAAGGGCATCTATGAAAAACCCACAGCTAACATATTTAAGGGTGTCAGACTGAATGCTTTCCCCCTAAGATTAGGAACAAGACAAGGATATCCACTCTTGCCACATTGTACTGAAAGTTCTTGGCAGGACAGTTAGACAAAAAAAGGAAAGAAAAGGCATTCAGATTAAAAAGGAAGAACTAAAACAATCTCTACTCCCAGATGCCATGATTTTATCTATATAAAACCCTCAAGAACACTCACATACACACACACACACACACACACACACACACACACACACACACACTACAATGTGTTAAAACTAATAAATGAGTTCAGGAGAGTTACAAGATAAAGGATCAATATACAAAAATTAGTTGTATTTCTATACACCGGCAATCAACAGTCCAAAAATGAAACTAAAAAAGCAATTCCATTTGTAATAGCATCAAAAAGAATAAAACATTTAGGAATAAATTGAACAAAACAAGTGCAAAACTTCTACACTAAAAACTACAAAACCTGTTGAAAGAAATTAAATGGAAACACATCCCATCTCCATGGATCAGAAGACTTATTATTGTTAAGATAGCAATACTCCCCATAATAATCTAGAGTCAACAAAATCCCTGTCAAAATCCCAGGTGCCCCTTCTGAAGAAATGGTCAAGCTGTTCATAATATACTTATAGAAATCCCAAATAGCCAAAACAATGCTAAATTTTTTTTTTTTAAAAAGAACAAAGTTAGAGGACTCACACTTCCAGGTCTCAAAATTTATTACAAAGCTACAGTAATGAAGACTGTATGGTATTGGCATAAGAATAAACATACAGATTGATGGAATAAAGTCTGGAAATCAAGTTATACATCTAGGCTCAACTGCTTTTTGACAAGGGTGCCAAGTCCATTCAATGGGGAAACAATAGCCTTTTCAACAAAAGGTGGTGGAACAACTGGTTATCCACATGCAAAAACAAATTTGGACCCCTAATTCATACCATATACAAAAATTAATCCAAATGGATTAAAGATCTAAATTTAAGAACTAAAATATAAAACTGTTAGAAGGAAACATACGCATAAATCTTCATGACTTTTGACTAGGCAACTTTATTTTTTTTTAATTTATTGGGGTGACAATTGTTAGTAAAATTACATAGATTTCAGGTGTACAATGCTGTATTACATCATCTATAAATCCCATTGTGTGTTCACCACCCAGAGTCAGTTCTCCTTCCATCACCATATATTTCATCCCCCTTTCCCTCATCTCCTACCCCTACCCCCCTTACCCTCTGGTAACCACCAAACTATTGTCTGTGTCTATGAGTTTTTGTTTCTCATTTGTTTGTGTTGTTCTTTTGTTGTTTTTGGTTTATATACCACATATCAGTGAAATCATAGGGTTCTCTGCTTTTTCTGTCTGACTTATTTCGTTTAGCATTATACTCTCAAGATCCATCCATGTTGTCACAAATGTTCCTATATCATCTTTTCTTACCACCGAATAGTATTCCATTGTGTATATATACCACAACTTCTTTATCCATTCATCTATTGAAGGAAATTTTGGTTGTTTCCATGTCTTGGCCACTGTAAACAAAGCTGCAGTGCACATTGGAGTACACGTGTCTTTATGTATAAATGTTTTCAGATTTTTTGGGTAGATACCCAGGAGAGGGATTGCTGGGTCATATGGTAATTCTATTCGTAATTTTTTGAGGAACCTCCACACTGCCTTCCATAATGGCTGCACCAGTCTGCATTCCCACCAACAGTGTATGAGCGTTCCTTTTTCTCCACAGCCTCTCCAACACTTGTTACTATTTGTCTTGTTGATGATAGCCATTCTGACTGGGATGAGGTGATATCTCATTGTGGTTTTTATTTAGGCAACTTTATTTTTAATGTGGCATCCAAAGCAGAAGCAACAACAGAAAAATTAGATAAAGTGGACTTCATCAAAATTAAAAACTTTTGTAGGTCAAAGGACAGAATAAAGAGTATGAAAAGACAACCCACAGAATGGGAAAAAATATTTGCATAACAATATCTGATTTTTAAAAAATCTTGTATATAGACTGTATAAACAAAACTTATAATTCAACAATTAAAAGACTAAAATCCCAATTAATAATAGGCAAAGGATTTGAATAGACATTTCTCCAAGGAAGATATAGCCAATAAGTATATGAATAGCCAATAAGTATATAAAAAGATGCCCAATATCATTATGGGGAAATGCCAGTCAAGACCACAATGAGATACCATTTCATATGCTCCATAATAGCTATAATTAAAAAGACAGAAAACAATAAGTGTTGACAAGGATGTGGAAAAACTGGAGCCCTCATACCCTGTTTCCCCGAAAATAAGACCTAGCCAGACAATCAGCTTAATGTGTCTTTTGGAGCAAAAATTAATATAAGACCCAGTATTATATTATATTGCTATGTTATGTTATGTTATGTGATATTATATTATATTGTTATATTACATTATATTACATTACATTATATTATATTATACAAGAGACCGGGTCTTATGTTATAGTAAAATAAGACCGGGTCTAATATTAATTTTTGCTCCAAAACACGCGTTAGAGATGATTGTCCGACTAGGTCTCATTTTCTGGGAAACACGGTGCATTGCTAGTGGAAATGTATTAGACCGGTGCAAAAGTAATTGAGGTTTTTGCAATGATTTTTAACGTTTTAAACTGCAATTACTTTTGCACCAACCTAATAATATCACATAGCTCCTTTGGAAAAAATTTTGACAGTGCTTCACAAAGTTAATCATAAAGTAACTATAAAACCCAGCAATTCTACTCTTACATATACAGGGGTGCCCCAAAAATGTATACAAGTGAACACTTTGGTCAGCATTGCTCAAGCAGTAGTTCGCGGTAGTCAGAAGTGTCTAGACGCTGATGGTAACCACTTTGAGCACCTCTTGTAATTGCAGAAGTCAAGCGTGACTTGTATTCATCTTTTGTTATCAGTATATATTACTACAGTTTTTTTTCCTTTCTAAAAATGTGTATACATGTTTTTGGCACATTTTGTATATACCCAAGAGAACTGAAAATATGGGTTCACAGAAAACTTATACAAATGATCGTAGCAGGATTATTCGTAATAGCCAAAAGTAGAAACAACTCAAATATCCATCAACTTATGACAAGATAAATAAAATGTGATCTATCCATAAAATGGATATCTATTCAGTCATAAAAATAATAAAGTACTGAGGCATATTACCATGGGCATGAGCCTTGAAAACATCAAGCTAAGAAGCCAAATACATAAGACACATATCATGTGATTCCACTTGCATGAAATGTCAGAATAGCAAATCCATAGGGACAGAAAGTAGATTAGGAAAGAGGCAGAGTGAGGTGAAATAACTTACTTGCTCCTGGTCACAGGGCTACTAAAGCAGCAAAGTCAGGATTTGAAATCACGTCTTTCTGAGTTAGTGGCTCCTAACAACTCTACTGTCTTCATACATTCATCAGTCACTCAACAAACATTGATTATGCACCGAATACATGCTAAGCACCAAGGATAAAATCATGAATAAGGCACAACAAACCCTACCTTCCAGGACCTCACAGCAGAGTATGAATGTGAAAACAAAAAATTCGCGGCCACTCAAGACTAAAATCAGGACAACTGTACAGGTACCTCAGAGAAGGGAGGGTTGTTAGTTCAGGTCTTCTGAAAAGCCAAAACCAAGACAAAATTAAAGGAGCGAGAATTTTATGAGAGGAAATGCTTGTGTGAGAGAAAACAGGGAGGGAGCCAGAAAAACACTGGGAGAGTCATCAGAAAAACACTGGGAGAGTCATCAAATCCTGACCCCAGTCTGACATGAATGAAGGAAAAAGAAAGAACAGGTTGTGTGGCAGCTCCCTAGATTGCCCTACAGCCTAAAGGAAGTTTGACAAAGCTGTGGTTGGGGACTCCTCAAGCCAAAGTCATAATCAAAGAAGAGCCATGTCTCCCAGGAACAAACCTGCCTTAGCAACCCTTCAATCATTGACTGGGAGCACCCCATGAAAAACACGGCCTTAAAGCAAACCTGGGGATGAATTTCACAGCACAGCAGCTGGGAGACCCTTGGTCAATTATGCTTCCTGCAGCTGGAGGTTTTCAAGGTGCAGTCCTTATGGTCACCATAAGGGTTAAATATCAGGGAAGGCTTTCCGGCATCGCTGATTTTTTTACCTGGGTTCTCAAATTATAATCTCCTGGTGGATAGAGACAGTGAAAGGAAGGAAATCAAGCACCGCGTGGAGAAGGAGACTGGGTGAGCAATCATGGTACTTGCAAAGCCTGACACTAGCTGTGGGACTTGGTCCTCGGAGATTTCAACAGTTTTTCTTGTCCTAGCTGTGTCTTAATGTCTTACGCTTATAATCTAGTGCTTATTAAATATGTTACAAAATAAAATATAATTAGATTATCATTGAATGTCGTATTGCTCGCTGTAATTCAGCTCATCATTTAACACATGGAAAACTTTGCGCATTAATATTCAGTCATTCCAGACAGAGAGTGTGTTTAAAAGACTTGTGAGTTCATTTACATGTTTATCTGCTCTTTTTTTCTGGAGAGTAGGACTGTTCTTCCGCCTGATGATTACAATGAATTGGTTATTTTGAAGTCATTCATCAGATTTGGAAATGATCTCTTAATTGACGAAGGTGTTAACAGTTAATTGAACATTTCTCCTGTGAACTTCCATTTTTCTTAAGTACAGAAATAGCACAGCAGGGCCACAGACAAGTAAAGAATGTCACACAGACATCATTCTGTGTCTGTCTTGTTCTCTGTAATATCACTGCTTCCTCCAAAACTGCTATGCACACAGTAGGACACTCAATGAATATTTTAGGATTTCATTTTTTATGAATTTTTGAAGCTATGGGAGCAAGTGTATTTTTGGGAGCAAGTATATTTTTGTTATGTGTGGCTACTCAGAAATGTAAGCTGACCTTATAATGAGCTTTGAAAATCTGAATGTTACTAATTCATGGAGGTAGTTTTTGGTGTTCGGGTCCCGTCCAAATGTCTCATCAGACATTTATATTACATCTTCCTTCCCCTCCGCCTCTTCTTCCTTCCAAACCCTAACCTCACAGCCGCCAAAAAGTTATAATAATGTATAGAATCCAGCCTTAGCGTCTAAAACAGTTACTTTCTTTAACCCAGAATAGAGAAAATAATCTCTTTTATTGTGGAACTCTTTGAACCAGAAAAAATGATTTCCTGCATCCTTACTTAGAAAGTTATGACCTTCATTCCTCTTTAATATTTCCAGAATTGGTGCCAACCAAGAGACATTCATATTAATCCCAATTTGTGCCAACCAAGAGGCATTGTATTTCTTGCAATTTTCAAATAAGTGTTTTAATGAAACTATTTGTTGGGAGTTGCTAATATGCACATTAATTTAGTACCCATAACCAAATTAGAATTGCACCATTGCCTGAAAAAATTGCTATTTGAAGCATACAATAAACTTGCCATTTGTCTTTCTTTGACAGTTCCATTCTGGCGGTCTTTCTTTTCGCATTACCCATTTATTTGGTTGGCCTTTTCATCCTATTTCCTGAAATTATTTACCTGGGCCAGTGTCAATGCACCAGGGAAGGGGTACTTGTTAGTCTGGGTCCTCCAAGAAGAAGACAACAAGATGGATTTACTGGAGAAAACACCTGTGAGAGAAAATACACCATGTGTATGGGGAAAGCCAGAAGAGGCTCGAGAGTGGGAGACAGTAACACAAGTCTGTCTCTGCGGAGAAGGGAAGGAAGGAAGCTAACTTGGATGTGAAAAGTCTTACACTGCAGTGCAGCTCTAAGAAAATCTCAGCAAGACCAACAGGGAATCCTGTAACCAAAGTCACCCGTGACAGGAATGAGTACTGCATCTCCCAGGAGTGGGTCCTCTTTAGTATCCTTGGTGTACTTACTACTGAGGCAGTGACTGGGAGCAGCCAATGGGAAAATCAGATTCATGCCAATGCAAGGCAGGATTTCAGAGCTCGGCAGCTGAGCTCATCATTCAATAAGGCTCCCTGAAGTTGCAGATCTGAGAGATGCCCCTCGTGGCCACCGCAGTACTCTTAACAAGAAAATAGAGGCTTGCATCTCAAACTTCACACTTCTTAGTAAAGGCACACGAATAGGGAGTCAAGTCTCATTTAGGGCAAAGGTAACTTGCCCCAGACCAGAAATTCACTAACTCATGGAGTTCACACTTTAAAGATGCACGTGGCCCTTGCCTTACACAGAGCTGGGTTTAAATCCCACCTCCCCCACTTGGTGGTTGAGTGAATTTGGGTAAGTCACTTAAAAACAGTCTCGGGCCGGCTCAGTGGCTCAGATGGTTAGAGCTCCATGCTCCTAACTCCGAAGGCTGCCGGTTCAATTCCCACATGGGCCAGTGGGCTCTCAACCACAAGGTTGCCGGTTCAACTCCTTGAGTCCCGCAAGGGATGCTGGGCAGCGCCTCCTGCAACTAAGATTGAATATGGTACCTTGAACTAAGCTGCCTCCCAGATGGCTCAGTTGGTTGGAGCGCGGGCTCTCAACCACAAGGTTGCCAGTTCATTCCTGACTCCCACAAGAGATGGTGGGCTGCGCCCCCTGAAACTAGAAAACGGCAACTGGACCTGGAGCTGAGCTGCACCCTCCACAACTAAAAGTGAAAGGACAACAACTTGACTTGGAAAAAGTCCTGGAAGTACACACTGTTCCCCAATAAAGTCCTGTTCCCTTTCCCCAATAAAAAAAAAAAGTCTCAACGTCTTCATCTGCTAAATGAAGATAATGATCTCCATGCTTGCCAAATTCAGGCCATTGGGAGGATTACATAAGCTAATCTCCCAGGTCCCATGGGGGAGAGTGTGGCTTTGGCCCCTGGTTTCTCAGCACAATACTTCACTCACTCCTTTCCCTGCCCCAGCTACTTGATGCAAAATCTCTATTTGGTATCTCTTTGCTCCAAAAGGCTGGCTTTTTCCCCTCAACCTCAGGGTAGTAGACACCTACTATTTATTTTCAATCTATCCTGCCTTCCAGGACCAGCAACCTCCACCCCTTATTCTGAGAACCACTCCTCCCATTAATGGAAAAGTGTAGTTCCCATGGATATCACCCCACTCTTACATGACCCCACATGATTGCAGCCTTGTGCCAAGCTCGATAAATCAGAGCCCTTCCTGAGAACTTTTAAAACCGGAACGGAGTTGCAAATCAGTGAAAGTCATAAGATGTAACAGCCCAGCACATTCAACAGCCATGGTTTCTGTCAGGAGAGGCACTGTGCGGTGAGAGGATGCGTCCGACACGTACCCTGCTGTGTAGATGAATGGCAGAGGGTCTCCTTTGTACTCAGTTCCCTGGATCTAGTTGTTCCTGGGGTTGGGTTGTTCTAACTGTTCCACAGATTCTGATATCCCTTTTTACCTACGGGACTTCAAACTGGCTTCCTCTCACAACTAAGGGTCCTAACGAAGATAATGAAGATCCATCACTGGCTCCCTTGTTTGCTCCATGTTCTTTCCCAAGTAAAAAACTACTTCTCCAACGAGCCTTCCTTCCAGAGCCAGTAAACTTCCTTTTTTAAAAGAAACAGTGCGACTTGGCCTTTTCCTTCCCCCAAATCTTAGAGTCCGTTAATTAAGAGAGTAGACTTTGGAGTCTGACAGACTTCGGTTTGAATTCCAGTTCTTCCATCTATTGGCTATATGATCCTACACGAATTAATTAAACAATCAGGGTACCGGTTCCCTCATCTCTATTAATAAAATGGAAATAACACGTGCCTCCAAGTGCTGTTGTGACTATTCCTTGAGTTAGTGCACAGAAAGAGGCACTTTACATAATGCCTGCAACAAAGCCAGCCACAGTGGGCAACTGAAAACAAATGGCTATCCTTCCGTGTGTATGGAAGAAATAACACATCAGCTGGTCACTGTTAAGCAAGGTGGGCAGCTTCAGAGTTGGCATCTATTCCCCTGACAGGAGGCCTCCCATGAGAAGCAGGCAGATCAAGGTTGGGGTCCACCAGGCTCTCAACAAGCCCTTGTGTACTAGAAGTAATCTACTTAGAGTTGGACTACCAGAGAGAAAAAAATCACCTTTGTCCACCAATCACCTGGCAGCTTACCCCGACCTGGGACTCCTAAGACCAACAGCACTGAGCAATCTAGACGCAGATTGATAAAATGAGCATAAAACACAAAGCGAAAGATGCAGTTGATGAGGAAACGTTCTCTCAGAAGAATGCCAGTCAGTAACTGAAGGAGTGATAGAACGAGAAAATCGCCATCTTCCTGACTATAATGAAATAACTGATGCAAGCCAAAATCATCAATAGATTTATAAATCATTGGGTGAAAAGCTGATGGGAAACTGGATATTCCCAGGTGTCATGCAAGGTGTCAGGCGGGGTCTCTGCTCCTGCTCCCCATATAAGAACGCAGGACATGGTGAGGCCAAAAAGGAACACCCACGGAGCCATAGGTAGGGGAGTCACACCACTATAGTCTCGCTGGCGGCTGGGTTGGAGACACAGGAAGCAGGAGCCACACTATCCACTACCTGCTGTCCACTTCTCTCTGCCAACCAACCTCACTTGCTAACTGCAATCTGTGCTAGCTGCAATCCGCTCTTGCCAGCCCAGCCACCATCTTCTTGCTAGCCCCCATTTTCTGCTAGCATAGCCATAGCAGTTCTATTAGTGTCCAATGGCTCACTGGTTACAGCTGACGGCCAACTAGCCACAGCTGATGGCCATCCAATCACAGGTGATGGCCATTTACTACCTGAGCCAGCACCTTTCCATGTGAGGCCGAGAGCCTGGAAACTGCATTCCTGGCTCTGTCCCCACACCAGGATACCAAAGTATCACTCCACTCATTCTAAGTTCACCAGTAGGGAACAAACATTACAATGGAGGAATTAGTCAGTCACCACCTGTGGAGACAGAGCCAGGAGTGCAGTTTCCAGGCTCTCGGCCTCACATAGAAAGGTGCTGGCTCAGGTAGTAAATGGCCATCACCTGTGATTGGATGGCCATCAGCTGTGGCTAGTTGGCCGTCAGCTGTAACCAGTGAGCCATTAGCCACTAATGTAACTGCCGTGGCTACGCTAGCAGCAAATGGGGGCTAGCAAGAAGATGGTGGCTGAGCCAGCAGAAGCGGATTGCAGTTAGCTCGGTGGAGTGTGCATTGCGGATTCTGTGGCTTCTGCCTCCTGTGTCTCCAACCCAGCTGCCAGTGAGATTATAGTGGTGTGACTCCCCTACCTATGGCTCCGTGGGTGTTCCTGTTTGGCCTCACCATGTCCTGCGTTCTTATGTGGGGAGCGGGAGCTGAGACCCCGCACAACACCACCCAAACCCATTGTTCAATTTTGTCATCACTAACAGTGGGACTTATGTGCCACATACTATGTGCCTCCTGATGTGTACAGCATCACCTCTGAATTATTTGTGCAAAAAGCATTTAACCAGAACCAGAACAAGCCTTCAGCATTAAAATGCAGCTGTTATGAAATGGAGGGGAACAAATGAAAAGAACAAGTTAAACAACACAATAAGGAAACCACGAAAGAAACTCAGAAAGTGGGGCATTCCACAAGACAGCTGACCTGGTATCTGAAACAAGTCAAGGTCACGGTCTTTTGTGTTCTGCTCACCAAATTCCAGTGTGAGGTGTGGGAGGCTCCCACCACACACCAGACAAGCAACGCTCCAGACCCCAATTGGGTGTCCTACAATTCAACTCAGTTCTGACACTATCTGCCCAGAAGGAGCATCAGATTCCACAAGGGAAGGGTTCAGTCCTACAAGACCACCCTTCTCACCCTGTGGTTACCTGTACTTCCCGCCAATGCGCTATAAATCAGAGGTTCCTGCAATCCCCGTGTTGGGTTTAATTTGCTAGAGCAGCTCTCAGAAGTCAAAGAAACATTTTACTTACTAGATCACCGGTTTATTATAAAAGGCCATGACTGAGGAACAGCCAGATGGAAAATATCCATAGGACAAGGTATGGGGGAAGGGTGCAAAGCTTCCAGGCCTTCTCCAGGTGCGTCACTCTCCTGGCATCTCCGAGGATTCACTAACCCGGAAGCTCTCCAAACGCTTTCCTTTTGGGCTTTTATGGAGGCTTCATTACATAAGCATGGTTGATTAAATCATTAGCCATTGGCCATTGATCCAAACTCCAGCCACTCTCCCCACCCCAGAGAAGACTGAAAGTTCCAACCCTCTAATCACCTGGTTGACTCCCCTGACAACCAGCCTTCATCCTTAGGCGCTTTCCAAAAGTCATCTTATTACCATAACTAAAGACACTTTGACACCTTTATGCTCTCATCACTTATGAAACTCCAAAGGTTTTAGGAGCTGTTTGTCAGAAATGGCGACAAAGACCAAATACATAGTATTTCTTATCATAAATCACAATATCACACATGGGGACAAAAAAGATGGAGAGACAGCAGCATTGTTCTAGATTAGAAGAGACTTAAGAGCTATAACTACC
This sequence comes from Rhinolophus hipposideros, assembly GCF_964194185.1. Classification (NCBI taxonomy): domain Eukaryota; kingdom Metazoa; phylum Chordata; class Mammalia; order Chiroptera; family Rhinolophidae; genus Rhinolophus; species Rhinolophus hipposideros. The sequence goes on from NC_138046.1 coordinate 17,113,258, forward strand.
AAATGACCCTTGCATGGAATCTGGTTTGAATAAACCAGCTGTAAAAAGACATTTTTGGTACAATCAGGGAAATTTAGATGCAGTTGGATGTTATAGAATACTAGGGAATTATTGTCAACTTTGTTAGATGTGATAAGTGTACTGTGGTTGTGTAGAGACAAAATGTCATTTTGTTAATGATGCATATAAAAATTACGTAGAGTTGAAATACCAGGATGTCTGTTATTTATTTTAAAATATTTAAAAAACTTATTAGCAAATATAGCAAAATTATTACAATTGCTAAATATGATGGTACAATTGCTAGATGATGGTATATGAGTGCTCATTGAACTATTTATTCTACTTCCCTATATGTCTGAAATTTTTCAAACTAAAAATGTTTTAAAGACTTTTTTCATACATACAAGAGCTGAGGGAATTTATTGCCAGCAAAATTGTAATACAGGAAATGTTAAAGGAAGTCTTTTAGGCAGAAAGAAAATGTTAACTCATAGACAAAAATCTGGGTATACACAAAGGAACGAAGGATACCTGAAATGGAAAATATGTGATTAACTACAGAATTTTTAATTTATATTTTAAAAAATCACCTTAAAAGATAACTGAGTCTTTTCCACTTGGACTGAACTAGAGATTAAACATGGTCTCTGGAAGACTGGAAAATAAAAATCTGTCAACAATTATACATGGGAGATTATCAATAAAAACATGTATTTTCACTTCTCTGGAAATTTGGAGGCTCTGGAAAGTCTGGTCCTTACATTTCTTCACAGCAACAATTGTCTAGAGTTGAGTGATGGCTGGCTTTGATCTCCTTTCATAAAGGGAAAACTGCAGCATAGTGAAGACTGGTATATGCCTTCTTGAACAAAGAGAATAATTTCATATTTAAGGAAAAATCAGAGGAAGGAAAAAAGGCATTAGAAGTATAAGAAAAGAAAGACCAAAGGGAGGTCCCAGAAACTGTTCCACCTACAAATTCATGGCTAAACTGCAGGCACACCAAGCTTGAGAAGCAACATGGCTTCTGATGGCACAAGCCCTTCAGGGAAAACGAAAGTTTCTTGCTTTTTTCTGGGAGTTGCTTGCCTGCACTAAATGTTTAGAATTGTTTATGGGGGTTTGCAAAAGATAGTGGTTTAATTTTTTTCTTTCAATAAATGTATCATGAGTTGGGATAGGCGGTACAATTTTACTAGCTAAAGGATTCCTGTTTTTGTAAAGGTGGGAGTTAGCATATTCAAAAGAAGGTGAATTGCTTTTTAAAAAGCCATTTTGGAAGATTTTACAGAGGTGAAGAAATCATGTGAGACAAACAATTATATTTTTCCTCCTCTTTCTCAAATTTGGAAAAAATTGCTCCTCTGTGAGGCCATAAAAATTGTGGAACTCTTTAATGCCAAGTTTAGGCAAAAGAGTGACACTTTTACTGCCTTAGAAAGTGAACGCTCAGAAAATCTTGTTCCTGGCCCCATTCTCTACATGTGTGAGTGATGTGGGGCTGCTTACCGTCTCCGTCTTGTGCTTTGGCCCCCACTGCACTCCTTGCAATCTTACCACGAACAAGCAGAGAGTCACATAGTTGAAAGTGTTTCCCAAATCTAATTGGCTGTTCTTTTTGTAAAAGAAATTAAATTTATTGGGGTGACAATGGTTAGTAAAATTACATAGGTTTCAAGTGTACAATTCTATATCATCTGTATATCACGTTGTGTGCTCACCACCGAGTCAGTTCTCCTTCCATCACCATATATTTGACCCCCTTTACCCTCATCTGCAACCCCCCTTTCCCCTTTAACCTCTGGTAACCACTAAACTGTTGTGTGTGTCTATGAGCTTTTGTTTCTTTAATTATTTGTCTTGTTCCTTTGTTGCTTTCAGTTTTATATCATATGTATATATATATATATATATATATATATATATATATATATATATATATATATATATATGTAAGATTGAGAAAGAGAGAAATTTCCACACTTAACCAAAATAAATTTTAAAACGAAGGGAAAATAGTCATAGCTAACATCACACTTAATGGTAAAGGAATGGATTCTTTCTAAGATCAGAAACAAGACAAAGTGGTCTGCTCTCACAAGATCTATTCAACATTATACTGGAATACCAGATGAGGCAACTAGGGAAGAAAAGGACATTTAAAAGGTATCCAAATTGGAAAGGAAGAGGTAAAACTATCTCTATTAGCAGATGATACGATCTTATATTGAAAAAGCCAAGAAGAATTCACCAAAATACGAGAGCTAATACATTAGCTTAGAAATCATGCAAGATACAGATAGATATACAAATATCAATTGAATTTCTACACACTTGCAATGAACAATCCAAAAACAAAATTGAGAAAACAATTCCATTTAAAATAGCACCAACAAGAATAAAATGGTTAGGGGTACATTTAACAAAAGAAGTGCAAGACCTATATACTGAAAACTACAAAACGTCATTGAATGAAATTAGAGACCCGAATAAATAAAAAGACATCCCGTGTTCAAGGATTGGAAGATTCAGTATTGTTAAGGTGTCAGTACTCCCACATATTGATCTATAGACTCAACACAATCCCCATCAAAATCCCAGCTGGCTTTTTTGTTTGTTTGTTTGTTTGTTTGTTTGTCTTGTAGAAACTCTAACACTAATCTTAAAATTCATATGGAAACAAGGTACTCAGAATAGCTGCAACAATCTTGAAAAAGAACAAACTTGAAAGACTTACACTTCCCAATTTCAGAAAGCTAGAGTGGTATAGGGTAGGCATATGGATCAGGGAAATAGAATTGAGAGTCCAGAAGTAAACCCTTACATCTGTGGTCATCTGATTTTTGACAAGAGTGGCAAGACAATTCGATGGAAAAAGAATAGCCTTTAACAAATGCTGCTATGACAACTGTATATCCACATGCAAAAGAATGAAGCTGTATCCCTACCTAATATCATATACAAACATTAACTAAAAATGAACCAAAGATCTAAGTGTATGAGCTAAAACTAAAAAAAATTCTTTGAAGAAAATAGATATAAATCTTCATGACCTTGGATATCAATATTACAAGTGAGAAAAAAATAAATTGGACCTTCTCAAAATTAAAATATTTCGTTAGTCAAAGGACACGATCAATAAATTGAAAGCAAAACTCACAGAATGGGAAAAATATTGGCAAATAATATAGCTGACAAGGAGCTATTAAAGAAGTTTTACAACTCAATAATAAAAAGACAAAAATTTTTTACATGGACAAAGACTCTGAATAAACCTTTCTCCAAAGAAGATACATAAATGAGGAACAGGCATATGAAAAGACACTTTAACACCATTAGCCATCAGGAAAATGGAAATCAAAACCACAATGATATACCATTTCACACCCACTAGAATGGCTATTATCAAACAGACTACAATTACAAGTGCGGTAGAAGATGTGGAGAAATGGAAACACTCATACATTGCTGGTGGGAATATAAAATGGTACAATAACTTTGGAAAACAGTCTGGTAGTTTTTGAAAGGGTTAAACATAGATGTGCAATATCACCCAGCAATTTTATCCCTAGGTATATACCCAAGAGAACTGAAACACATGTTCACATAAAAACTTGTACAAAAATGTTTAGAGCAGCATTATTCATAATAGCAAAAAATCTGATGGTACTATGGTCATGCAGGAAAAAAAAAGTCCTTTTTGTTAGAAATGCATACAGAAATTATATACAGGTGAAATATCACCGTGTCTATAATTTTATTTTAAAATATTTCAAAAACAGATGAAGAAAATATGCAAAATTCCTACCCAAATGTCCGAGATGTCAAAATTTATTCACTGATGTATCCTAGTTAAATTGATATTAAATCTGAGTAAATGCCTCAAAATAGAAGATGAAATAAAAATAATGCTAAGCAATTAAACCAGTAAAGTTTACATAAAAAACCACTCTTTATCATGTGGTCAGGAAGTGTAATGCCTCTGTTAATAAATATTTCTCAAAATAAAAGAGGTAAAGGGGAAAGTGCAGAACTAATCCAGCGCTAATTTTCCAGATTACTCTAATACCAGTGAGAGGAAACAAGGAATAAGGGGAAACTACAATAAATTTCTCATCTTGTCAAGGTTAATTGGGAAGAAGAGACAGAATTTCTGTTGAATTTTTTAAATTGATGGAGAAACAGAGGTTCGAATATGTTTGTTAATCACTTACAGGAAAATAATAGAATAGAAATTTGAAATAGAACTTTTAATCACCCTAAAAAAACTTTATAATATGAAAATTGTTTTTTCCAGCAAAATTGAGGATAAAATTAAAGAAACGATAAGAAATCGTACTAAACAGAAAACATTTTTTAAAAGATAGAAGGAATAGAGACACAATAAGTTATTATAATAAATGCAAATGGACTGATTCTTCCTATTAAAAAACAAAAACTCTAAGTAAAATAGTTTTTAAATCTACCTATTAACTGTTCACCAGAGGAATACCTAAAATAATTTGATATAAACAAAGGAAGTGAAGGACCTATACACTGAAAACTACAAGACATTGTTGATAGAAGTTGAAGCAGACAGAAAGAAATGGAAAAACATTCTGTGGTCATGAATTAGAAGAACTGACATAATTAAAATGGCCATAGTACCTAAAGCAATATACAGATTTAATGCAATTCCCATCAAAATCCCAATGGCATTTCTCAAAGAAACTGAACAAAAAAAATCAACAAATTTGTATGGAACCACAAAAGACCCTGAGTAGCCAAAGCAATCCTAAAAAGAAAAAGAAAAAAGAAAAAAGAAAAAAAGAAAAAGAACAACAAAGCCAGAGGTATCACACTCCCTGACTTCAAATTATACTACAAAGCTATAATAATCAAAATAGTATGGTACTGGCAAAAAATAAAAACAGACACACAGACCAGTGGAACATAATTGAGAGCCCAGAAATAAACCCACATGTATATGGGCAACTAATTTTCAACAAAGAAGCCAAAAACATACAATGAATAAAGTAAAGGTTCTTCAATAAATGGTACTAGGAAAATGGGAACGCTACATGCAAAAGAATGAAACTAGACTGTTATTTGACACCATACACAAAAATTAACACAAAATTGATTAAAGACTTAAATGTAAGACCTGGAAAAATAAAATACATACAATAAAACAGATACTAAACTTATGGACCATGGTCAGAGAGGCTTTTGTTAATTAGACCCCAAAGGCAAGGGAAGTAAAAGCAAAAATAAATGATTGGGACTACATCAAATGAAAAAGCTTCTGCAGAGCAAAAGAAACCATCAACAAAACAAAAAGGCAACCAACCAAATGGGTGAAGATACTTGCAAACAATACCTCCAATAAGGGGCTAATATCCAAAATATATAAAGAACTCATACAGCTCAACAACAAGAAAACAGACAATCCAATTAAAAAATGGGCAGAGGACCTGAACACTTTTCCCAAGAAGACATACAAATGGCCAATAGATATATGACCAGCTTCACTAGCTATTAGGGAAATGCAATTCAAAACCACAATGAGATACAACCTTACAACTGTCAGAATGACTATTATCAATAAGACAAGAAATAGCACTGTTGGAGAGGATGCCGAGAAAAAGGAATCCTCATACATTGCTGCTGGGAATGTAAATTGATGCAGCCACTATGGAAAACAGTATGGAGGTTCCTCAAAAAATTAAGAATAGAGTTACCATATGATCCAGGAATCTCTCTTCTGGGTATCTACCTAAAAAATTTGAAAACATTTATTTGTAAAGATATATGTACCCCTATGTTCATTGTGCTATTATTGATGGTGTCCAAGACATGGAAACAACCCAAGTGTCTTTGGATGGATGACTGGATAAAGAGGGTGTGGTACATATATACCATGGAATATTACTTGGCCATGAGAAAAGATGAAATACTGCCACTTGTGACAACATGGATGGATCTTGAGAGTATCGTGCTAAGCAAAATAGATCAGACTAAAAAGGACAAAGACCGTATGATTTCACTTATAGTGGGATATAATACAACAAATGAACAAGCAAAACAAACAAACTCATAGACACAGACAACAGTACGGTAGTTAAAAGAGGGGAAAGGAGTGGGGTGAGGATGAAGACGATAAAGGGGGTCAAATATATGGTGATGGTAAGAGATTAAACTTTGGGTGATGAGCACACAATGCAATATCCAGGTGAGCTATTATAGAATTGTACACTTGAAACATATGAAATGTTACTAACCAATGTTCCCCCACTAAATTTAATTTTAAAAACAATGTAAAAAGAGTAGTCATAAAAATATGGGCAAAGATATACCAGACAAATTCAAATGAAATGAAAACAGGAAAAAGGCCATTTTAATCTCAAAGTCAACTGTAAAGCCAAAAGCATTAAACGAGCCATTAAGGGATGTTTCATAATAATTAAGGGTAAAATTACAAAGAAGATAACACTATCATTTACCTTTATCTATGGAACTACATAGCAGTAAAATTTATTTTAAAAAACTATTAGAAATACTGAGAGAATTCATAAACCTATAATCATGTGGGAAATTACAACACACCTCTCTCAGAAGTTTAGAACATTAAGCACACATGTAATAAATAAGGGTTTAAATAATGCATTTGAACAGTTTGTTTTTAATCAATGTAGAATTTTATGTCCTGAATACAATGTTTTCTCAAATGTTCTTAGAACACTTCCGAAACTGATCAGCCTCAAAGAAAAGCTAAAGACTTTGAAAATCCTGCATGCTACATTGCCTGGCCACAATTATAAAATAGCACAAGAAATTAATAATAAAATGTATGTGTGAATTGTTGACCAAGAAGAAGTCAAAACTGAATTACAGACAATTTGAAGGCTATGGAAAACGGTCAAAACCTGTAAGATGCAATGAAAATCACACTCAGAGGAAAACCCATAGCCTTACACTATTTTATTATTATACTAGAAAGATTGAAAATATATAAGCAACACAGTCAACTAAAAATGAACTATGAAAACAAAGTGGGAAGCCAAAAGAAAGCATGATGAAGAAAGCAATTTAAATGAAACAGAAATTAATATAGCAATTAAAAAAACATAAAAGTAGATGTCAGTAAAACCAATGGCTTCCTTTAAAAAAAAAAAGACTATATAAAAACTTCGCAAGACTGACCAAGAGAGAAAACAAAACCATACAATATAAGTAATAATAAAATGGAAATAGAAGAGACTTTTCAAGTTATAAGAAAACAGTATGCACAACTTTAGGCCATTGAAAATTAGATTAAATATTCCATTTTCTGAGAAACTATAAATTTGCAAAATTTACTCAAAAAGCAACAAACAGTATAAATAGAACAATAGTCACAGAAGAATTCAAAAAGTTTACTGAATATCACACAAAAAAATTATTTCAGACCTTGCATTCTCTCCAATGTTCAGGAAATGGGTAATTAGTGTGATGTTTAAATTATTCCAGATTATAGAAAAAGACAGCTTATGAGATAAATTTGGAAGGCTTTTGTTTTTTACTATTATTTTTAAAAATTTACATTCAGTAAAATTGACCTTTTGCAGGGTTACAGTTCTGAGTCTTAACACATGTATAGATTTATGTAACCACCAGAATGAGGATACAGAACATTCCATCATCCCTCATGACGTTTAAATCACACCCTGCAACCACCCTTAACCTCTGGCGGCTCCTAGTCTGTTCTCATCACTACAGTTTTCCAGAATGTCATGTAAATGGGACCCTACAGTATGTACCCTCTTGACATTGGCTTCTTTTGCTCAGTATGCCCTAGAGATTGGATCATGTGGCTGCATGCATTAGTACATCGTTCCTTTTATTGCTGAGTGAATATCCCATTGCATGGATGTACCACAGTTAGTTTCTCCATTCGCATGTTGAAGGATATTTGGGTGGTTTCCAGTTTGGGGTCATTATGAATAATGCTGCTATAGGTATTCGTGTACAAGTTTTTCTGTGAAAATAAATTTCATGTCTCTATAGGTAAATATCTACAAGTAGTATTTGTAACATATGGTAAGTGTATGCTTAACGTTGTAAGAGACTGGCCAAACTGTTTTGCAAAGTGGCCGTACCATTATGAATGCCCATCAGCAGTGTTTTAAAGTTTTAGTTATTCTATGTCCTCACCAGCACTTGGTGATGTCAGTATGTTCTTTATTTTAGCCATTCTAATGTTATGATTGTATTTCATTGTAATTTTGTTTTGTTTCTCCTAATTGCTAATGATGTTGAGCATCTATTCATGTTTATTTGCCATCTATATCTTTTCTTTGGTGAAGTATCTGTTCAAATCTTTTGCCCATTTGAAAAACTGGCTTGTTTGTTTTTGTATTGTTGAGTATTGAGAGTTCTTTATATATTCTGCACAGAAGACCTTTGCTGGATATGCAATTTGTAAATATTTTCTCCCAGTCTGTAGATTAGTTTTCATTCTTTCAATAGTGCCTTTTAAATTTTTTAATAACTTTTTTCATTGTGATAAAATACATATAACAGAATTGACCATCTTAACCATTGTCAAGTGAACAGTCCAGTAGTATTAAGTACATTCATGTTACTGAGCAGCAATCACCACCATCCAGATCCAGAACTTTTCATCTTGCAAAACTGAAACTCTGTACCCATTAAACACTAATGCCCCATTTCCCCCTCCCCTTTGGAAGACTTGTAACACTTGTACCAAAACCTGGTGAAGATAATACAAATTCAATCTCACAAATATAAATGCATATATCCTAATTATTAGCAAATTGAAGCCAGCAGTGCAATAAAAGAGCAATACACCAAAATAGAATAGAGGTTAATTTAGGAATGTAAGAATAGTTCAACATAAGTGCATTACATTAACCAGTTGGATGAGATTTAAAAAAAATAAATAGATCATCCCATTAAATGTCAAAAAGGCATCTGATAAATTTCAATGGCCATTCCTGATTGTAAAACCTGGGAAACCTAATAGAAACAGCTTTATCAATACAAAAGTAAATGTCAGAAACCAATGCAACCTCATGATAAAGGCCAGTGCCCTATAAACATTAAAATCCAAACCAAGAAAAGGGTGTCACTGCCTCTGTATTATTCTCAACTTTTTGTCTGAAGCAATGAGGTGATTAAAAATGAATAATAAATGTTAAAAGAGAGAATAGATGATACAACAGTCTCAAGAAAGTAAACTATTAGAATTAATAAAGGATTCAATGATGTGGACCATTATAAGCTATGCATAAAGACAGTCACTTTCCTTTATACTAACAGTAACCTATTGGCAAATGTAATAAAAAAATATCAATCTCAACAATAAAAATTATGAAATACCCAGGAATAAACAAGAGCTAACAAGAAAAGTATAAGACTCATACTAAAAAAGTGATAAAATTTCAATGAAGGAGATGAAAAAAGAACTGAATCCCGCATGAGAGACTCAGTTTGGTAAAGATGTTAGTCTCCAGAGAGCATTTATAAACTTAATGTAATTCCACTCAGAATTCTATTTTTTCAAAATTATAGACAAAATAAATTACAGATTTATCACAGATTTAAATCAGAATAATAGCTATAATTTATTGTGGACTTGCTATGTACCAGGCATTGGGCTGAGTTCTTCAAAAATGTTAACTTCAATTTGTTTAAATCCTTGGAATAACTATTTTTAAGTTTATTTTACAGATGGGAAAATCGAGGCACAGAAAGGAAAAGTGACTTGTCCACAGTCACACAGCTAGAAATTAATACAGAAATGACTCAAATATAGCCTTTCTTATTTCAATGTCTGTGCTATTTCTTAAAATTTATTTTTGACAAAGAAAAATGGAATATATTTAAGCTGTACAATGATGTTTTGATATATGTATATATTGTGAAGGGATTACCACAATCAAACTAATTAACATATCTATCACTTCCCAGTTACCTTTTGTGTGCGTGTATGTGTGTGCGCATGTGCATGTGTGGTGAGAACACTTGAGATCTACCATTACTCACTATGTGCCTAGTCTATGTAAGTGTGTAAAAAATTAAAACCATAAAAGTATCAGAAAAAATATACAGGAGGTATTTTTGTATTTTGTTTTAATCATGGGGTAGAAGGCCTTTCTTTGCAGGAAACAACAAGGAAAAACCTAACAGCTCTGCTTACATAAAAATGTAAAACTTCTGTGTAGGAATTAAAAAGATACCACAAACAAAGGTGAAAAAAAATGGCAAACAGGAGGAAATATTTGCAATGTTTATGACAAATAGTTACTAGCCATACAATGCAGACAGCTCCTACATATTAATTGAAAAATAACCGAAAAAGGAAAAGAAAACAAGAAGAAACCTACAAAACATCAAGAAACAAAAATATACTAAAATTTATCGAAATCAGTACAATGCAATTTTATGGAACCCTTAAAAAACACAAGATATATTTATTTGCACTCACATAAAACACGCTCAAGAGATGTTATGGAGTGAAAAAATAAAATTCACAGAGTACCATGCGAAGTATGATCCCAATCTATAATAAATTTTAAATGTGTGCACGTTGTACTTAGAAGAGTTTGAAAGGGTATACAGTAAATTGTTAATAGTGGGAATTTAGAGGAGTACATTTATAAGGTAGGGAAAGGTTTGGAAAGCGTTTCATTTTCTGTTGCATGTGATTTTGTGGGGTTTTTCTTTTTTTATTTTTTGCAATGTGATGTACTTTGATCATTCATATGTATTAATTTTGTAATAATATTCATTAAAAGTAGTCCATATTGGAAAGTCTACAGAATCACATTACAGATTACATATCACATATTATATATTAAACATCATATATATCAAATATGTATATGAAATAAGCAAAAAAATGTGAAAAATACAAGATGAAAATAATGTTTATATTCGTACATGAGGGAGAGGAACATAGAAAAAATACACTTAGCTGTAAATGGTTATCTCTGGGACTTGGAGTCGCAGAGACCTTTAATTTTTATTTATCTATTTATTTATGATTTAAATTTTAATAGACTATTTTTATTTTTTCCTTTATCTATCTCTTTACATTTTTATTAAAATACAGTTTACATACAATATTATATTAGTTCAGTTATTATAGTTCAATATTATATATTAGTTCAATATTATGTATTAGTTCAATATTATATTAGTTCATATATGTTCAAAATTAGTTCAAATTTGGAACATAGCTATTCAAAATTTATATAACTAACAAAGTGATCACCACAATAAGTCTAGTAACCATCTGTCACCGTACAAGGTTATTATGACATTATTGACTATATCCCCTATGCTGTACATTACATCCCCGTACCTTATTTATAAATGGAAATTTGTACCTCTTATTCCCCTTCACTTTTTTCACCCTTCTGCCTATGCTCTCTTTAATTTTTATTTAATATGGTCCATTTCAATATTATTTGACACCAAGTGGAAGAAAACTGGGCCTTTTAGTGATGTGTAAGTCAGTGAGAAGTTTACTGGCCTGAGAATGAGAAAAACTAGGTTTTGATGCCCACTGTGTCCCTCTTCCTCTCTGAGCTTCCAGTTTTTTTATCTGTAAGATCGGTTAACTCTGACCAATTTCTGAAGTTCTCCGGGTTCTAACAAGCTACCATTTTATGATTCTACGTAATTCGAATTTCATTCATCAGAAAATAACATTATCAGCCATTGAAAATTGCCTAAAACTGGTAACACTTCATGGGGGAAAGCTTAAAAACTTGAAGAGTTCACTAATGCCATCCTCAGTTCCTGTTGCACACCCATTTAGATTGCATCACCAGACAATAATCTATATTCCGATAGTTGGAAACAGCCAGCAAATGAAGAGAGTGGGTTTTTTCCACAATAGGTGTCGTGACCTCTGACGGTTTCATGATATCAAAATAGCACAGGTCAAATTAGAAAGTTGTCTTTTGTTATTTGGTTTGTTTTGTACTTTTGTAAATACACATAAGTTAGGTATTCAGTTCCTACTTTGACATGATTCTCTGTTTTTTACCAGTTAACAACCCTCCACACGCCCTGCCTCCACCCCTATTCCAACTCCCTGCCCCATTGAGGCCGTGTTAGCAGCATTCACTTTCAGCGAGATTGTAACGTTACTGAAAGAACACCAAAATACAATTCTGCTCACCATTAATCCTTGTCTTCTCCAGCCCTCCACAGTACAATCGCCTCTCTATTTCATTCATTGCTCCCCCATCTACAACCTGCACATATTTGCAGTCAATCGGAGAAGTAATTACTTTTGTACTTTGAACACCACAAACCAACTCTTATTTCCACTAGACACAAATATCAATTAAGCATAAAATTCAATTTAGGACTGAAGTGCTGCAGAACCTCCCACAAAAAAAAAAAAAAGAAAAACCGGGGTGGGGGGGGTCGTGGTGGATGATTCAGTCCTGTTCTTTAACAGGATTTCAGGCCTCGTTTTTTTAAAAAGGGGAGGAAAGGGAATCCCTTCAAAAAGCTTCCATTGTCCTATTTTATATTTTCAGAGCAATTTTTGGTGCAAAATTAGGTAAAAACCGGTAAAAATATATCTAAGAAACATAGAAAATGATGTTCCACATTTTTCAGTAGCCCAAAAAATGTATTTTAAGAATCAGATTAAAATTACCATTCGCAGACTACTTGGATAAAAATGGCAGCAACACTTTCAAGGTAAATAAAGTTTGGTTAAGGATTAAATCTGCAAAAACAAGAAACTTTGCTCTTGTGATTGATTTTACTGTGGCACACAATCATTTGAAATGCATATGCTGATAAAAATCAAATGTTGCAAAAAATGTGAACATCAGTGTTCATTATATAAGTAATCAAATAATGTGTCCTGTAATTGCCTTTCAAATACTTAAATTTAACAAAATCCTCTATCCTGGCAAATACAAGAGAATCCTCCTAAACTAATATTGCATGAGGATATTTTGTCTTCGGAAATGGTCCCCTCTTTACTCTTCCAAGTTGTGTTATTCTCTTCATGATCTGTTTTTCGTTTGAAGTTATGTATGTGTGTGTGCATACATGTATACAATACACCCACACAGAGACAAATGCTTACATACCTGATACAAACAAGGGGGCTGGTCCTTCACTGGCCTGTCTTCCTTCTTTTATTAATACAACTTCTAATCACACACCAGAGCCTATAATCTTGAACTTCGAAAAACAAAATACATTCATCAATGTTTGAACAGTAACACCCAAGAAATGCATTCCTAAATCCTTTAAAATAAACAAATTAAGAGTCCAAGAATAGGAATTCAAGGAGATTTAAATTTGAATTAGCTTAACTACTTTTGACAAGTTTACACATGAAAGACACCAAGATTGTATGTACTACTTGCTGCTTTAAGAAGTTTCATTCTGTCTGTCTATATAAAAACTTTCGGCCAACGTTAAATCAATCTCCTCTACTGATTTTCAACATTAGACAAATACCCAACCCCCCCTTTTTTTTGAACCCTGCTTTCAGCCTGACTTTTTCCCCAATTGAAATTCAGGCCCTCAATGGTTGGTTTTTCTTGGTTCTAAATGTTGATAAAAAAGGGTTTTCTCCACTCCCTCAATTTGATGTGACAGGCTTCTGGCATGAATAATGGAAGCATTTCTTTCACAGGCAAATCAACTTAATTTAGCAAGCCTTTATACTCTCAGTGGGCAAGCCACAATCCCCGAGATTCCATGAGAGCCTTTAAGTTGGACGAAACCTTTAGAATTTGCAGAAAATGTATAAAGTAAACAACACTTATTTTGTCACAATACTTGAATAACTTTTATGCAGGAGTTACAGATGAATATATTACTTCCTAATCAGATCTTGATTTACAAGCAATTTGTGATGAACCCTCCAAGCTCAAGAGAAACTTGCCCTCCGTAAGAAAAATAAGAGAAGTCTACACAAATAAATTTTAAAGCCTGAAGATTGAAAACAAAACACAACAAAAAGCTGAGAACACAAAAAACAAATAACCTCTGCTCCCCCCCAAAAAAAAGACAAATAAAAAGCAAGGTACATGTGCCTTGTAAGGCTGAGTGGAGTTTATAACAGCATTAGAGAAGAACTATTTTGAACAATCCTTTTAAGAGAACTGAAAGGGTAGCACTTCTAGCCATCAGATTAAAAGCAACAGATCCTATAGTCATTTCCACTTCCAAATTCAGGACAGTTATTCCTCTGAGAACTTTTCAGAACAGAAAGAAGACATGTTAATAATGCGTTAGAAAAACGGATGGGACTCATAAGAATAAAACTAAGACATATGCCTTGGAGTTGGCCACTGAGGAATGATTTAAAAATGAAGGCAACCAGACATGCAGTACAACAGATTTTGCATTAAAACAGTCTCTAACAGAATATGGCGGTTCACATATGCCCTTTGGCCTTTGGTATCTTTTATATAAGGGAAAGATGGGAAAAAAGGAAAGAACATAGGACTGCGAATCTGGAGACCTGCTCCCAGCTCAGCCAGAAAATTTCCTGTGACCTTAGACAAGTCCCTTCCTCTCCTTGTGCCTGTTATTCCTCCTCTGTTCGATGAGAAGGTAGAATGAGGTGATCTCTAAGGTTCCTTCCAACTCTAAAATGCTCTAATCATAGCCTAGTGACAAAATCTAAGTGAGTAGTGATAAAAGTACTGAAATATAATATGTAACTCATAAATCTTAAAGAATGCTTACAACTCTGAGGATGGGGCTCGAGCAGGTTTAGTAGCAGATTGAACTTGAGCTTCTTCTGGCAGCTTTCCATAATATATATACATATATACAATGTGCTTGCACCTGCAAAGAAAACCCCAGCAATTAGGATTTTATTGGAGCAAAAACAGCTATTTTTATTCTAAACTGTTTTTCTTATCATCAACTTCTGAGAATATTTATAAAATGGTAAATGATAATTGATAAGAGAATTTTACTACATACACACTTTTTCAGTCCTCTTAATGTATCATAACTTTCAGCATATACATCGAAATATAATTCTTTTTTTCATCAAAATATAATTCTGTCCCAATCATATGCACTTTCAATAAAGATAGCTAGCTTCTGCTTTACTGTTATTTAAAAAAAATTATGAAAATATGTTCAAGCAAAAATAACTGGCTTCCTTAATGTCAGATTTTTCACATTAGATTTCAACCTCAATTTACATGTTAGAGTTACTTATATATAATATAAATAAAATTAAATTTCAAATAATAATAAACCACAGTGAGCTATTTTCACATAAATATTGTTTCAGAGAATAAAGAACCGTGTTGTTTTTTTAAAAAAAATACACATTCTACACATCTTTAAATCTCTCTCTCTCTCTCTCTCTCTCTCTCTCTCTCTCTCTCTCTCTCTCTCTCTCTCTCTCTCATAATTAGCTAATCAGCCAATTAGGTTCCAAGAATTACAAATGTCAGGGAAGGGAGAAAGGAAAGGAAAATGGGAACCTAGGCAAGGTAGAATAAAATCCTTTTACTTTCAAGGGTGTCCACCATTAACCTCTGAAGAATTCTACTCCACCTTGATGTATTTGTTATTCCCAGCCTCGACCCCTCCCACCTTCTTTCCCTATTATAATTGTTAGGTCAGTTAATTGGCTGATTAAGAATACCCTGGAATTTTTATTAACTGGCAATTAGAATCAGACCTAAGGCATATAGGATCCTTTCTGATGAGGAGTGTCACTTGAGTTACAAAGATTAATAAAGTCAAATGGATTTGAAATTCTGGTTTGGTTAATTTAGCCTTCTTGTATGGATATATTAACATCCATAGCTTTAATATCGTCTCAGTTGCTTTGAAAACAAACTGCGTTCAGTTGAGAGCAGCAATCATTTAATCTCCAAACATGAGAAAAAAGTATACCTGGGAATACATTGTCTATGCACAAACCCTAGAGGTGTTTCCATCTGCTATGATAACGATTTCTATATTTTATTCACAACACTCTTATTTCTATCCAGGTCCATTCCAGTGGAAGACCCAAGTTCCCCATTCAAAAAGCCTGCAGGAGTATGATATATGGCATGCCCTAATCCCCTTGGCCTAGTTAAATCCTCTCACGGTCTCGTTCCATAACTTGTCTAAGACAAGCTGGCACTTAGGAAGATCCATTACACAAGGTATCCAGTTATGGGCGAGGCAAATGCTCCCTTACAATACCAAACCAGTTTGCATTATTGTAAGAAAATGGTATACTTCTATTAAAATGATGACCCAATGAGATAGAATTGGGCCTATCAATAACAACACAGACAGACTGCTGCAGAATGCACATATGGTATTGGGAGGGTAGACCCAGGAAAATCCTGGGGCAGCGTAAAGTAATAGTTAAACCCACAAGCTCTGGATCAGACATGGCCCAAGTCAAAATTCTGGCTCTACCACCAACTCAAAAGTGTGACCTCGGGTTAGTAGCCCAGCCTGTGAGAATCTTCGTTTTTTTCATCGCAAAATGAGGATAATAACAGAAGCCATCTCACAGGTTTACTGGGAGGACTAAAATAATGCATGCAACTGTTGGTGGGATTGCAGATTGGTGCAGCCACCGTGGGAAGCAGGATGGAAGTATCTCAAAAAATTGAAAATGCAACTACCTTATGACCCAGCAATTCCACTCCTGGGTATCCACCCAAATAAATCCAAAACACTAATTCGAAAAAAAACATATGCACCCCTATGTTTATTAAAGCACTATTCACAATAGCCAGGATACGGAAACAATCGAAATGCCCATCGGTAGACGATTGGACTAAGAAACTGTGGTATGTTTATACAACAGAGTATTACTCAGCCATAAAAAAGAATGAAATCTTATCATTTGCAATATGGATGGACCTAGAGAATATTAAGCTAAGTGAATTAAGTCAGACTGAGAAAGACAAATACCATATGATCTCACTTATATGTGGAATCTAAAGAACAGAATAGATGAGCAAACAAAACAGAAATAGACTCAGAGATATAGAAAAAAACCTGTTGGTTGTTAGATGGGAGAGGGGAGGGGATGGGGGAAAAGGTGAAGGGATTAGAAAGAGCAAATTAGTAGACACAATATAGTCATGGGGATATGAAATACAGTATGGGGAATATAATCAACAATGTTGTAAAGATTATGTAGGGTGCCAGATGGGCACTGGACTTATCAGGAGGATCACTTCATAGACTGTGTAAATGCCTGACCACTGTGCTGTACACCTGAAGCTGAAGTAGAAAAATATTATATGTCAACTATAGTGAAAAAATACATATATAAATGTGTGTATATCTATATATGTATATGTATACATATGTGTATATATATATATATATATATATATATATATATATATATATATATATATATATGGTCAAGGGGAGGTCGAGTACAGCACAGGGAATAGAGTCCGTGGAACTGTTTGGCAGGGGAGGGCTATCACTTCGTGAGGGGTGTAAATGTCTAACTATTATGTTGCTTTGTACACGTGAAACTAATAATAATAATAATAGTAAAGCTAACCCATGCAAAGAGTTCATCTCAGTGCATGGCACATAGTAAAGATTCAATAAGCAACAGCTATTATTGGCATCACTGTCTTTCCTCATTGGGTTTACTGGCTGGGTGAGTAAACCAAGAGGCTTAGGGAATGTTTGCTATTCTGCAGATCAAGTCTGAGAACTTGGGAAAACCTATAGGATGGAGATCGGGGCACACAAACTCTCCATGTCTGAAGAGTGGAAAGAGTTTGGCCATGGAAAACCCAGCGTTGGGGAAATGGAACATTGCTGGGATCCAGGTGTAAGTCAGGTTGACAGGAGCGGGAGGGCACGGACCGGCCCAAACGCTGGGGCCTTCTGGTTACAAAAGCTGCTGCACCTATGGTGTGAGGCCCATGGAGAATTACACCAGTATCCCGTGGGCACAGAGGTTACAAGTGCGGACTGTGAAGCCAGACTGCTTGGGTTTTGTAGTAGTAATAGCAGCAGCAGCAGCAGCAGCAGTAGTAGTAGTTAGTAGTAGTAGTAGTTAGTAGTAGTAGTAACAGTAATTTCAGGTGTACAAGACAATGTACTAGTTAGACATTTACACCCCTCACAAAGTGATAAACCCCCTCCCCCAATCTACTACCCCTCTGACATCGTATATAGCTGTTACAGTTCCATTGGCTGTATTCCCTATGCTGTACTCCACATCCCGTGACTATAAATATATTAAATTATAGTTGACATTTAATATTATTCAACTTCGGCTTCAGGTGTACAGTGCAGCGGACTGCTTGGGTTTTAATCTCTGCTGTTACTAGCTGTTTGGCCTCCAACAATGCAGTTGTGCCTCTTTGTGCCTCAGTTTCCTCCTCTGTAAAATTGGAAACAAGTTATGAGGTCCTAATTTATAATCCATGTTATAAAAATTAAATGAGTTAATATTTGTAAAACTCTTAGAACAATGTCTGGCAAAAATGAGTTGTATATGTTTCTGCTAAATTCAATAAATGAAACCTGTTTTGTACTAGCAGTATTCACTTTGCCCTCACGTTGCTGGCATCCTGCCCTCCAAATGACAAGCGTTTAGGAGACAGGATGATGTATGGAATCCTTGTACCGGCTTTGCAATATGGCAAGCAGATGACCAGAGGCCAGAAAGGGAGGACAGTGACAGAGCCAGGAGTCCAAAAGCCAGTACTCTCAGCGTTTACTGGTTTAAAACCTACCTACCAATACACAGTGACATATAGTATCCATCACCTTATCGGTCCTTTAACCTGAGAGAAAATGGGCAGGGGGCATGTCTAGCAATGGATAAAATTGGAAAGGCACTGGAGTCTATCTTTGAACCTAAATTCTCTCAGAGCTCCCCCTCATCTCAGAAAATGTTTTCTCCTTTCCCTCCAACAAGCAAGTGCTAAACCCACTCCTTTAAAAAAAAATCCAAATGGAAACACAGAATGTTAGACTTGGAAGGTCTCTGCCCAACTTTTATGCCCTCATATTATAGATGAGGTCACTTGTGCCCATACAAGGGAAGTGACTTTAGTTAAACGACCGAATTCATATTTTTTTTCCAATCTCTTCAGATTCAGCATTAAGTTGCAGTTGGAAAAGAACAATGGACCACTCTCATCCCAACGTTTGCCGTTTGGATTCTTTGTAGACTGGTATGCCTTCTAAGAGTTCAAGCCAAATGCCACTTCATGAGTTCTGATGTGCTGTCTGCATGGGGCATTCCAATGCAAATCGAGTGTCTTGGTCATAACATCTTGGTCCCGGTCTCCCAGATTTGCATCACTAATATATGCAAATGCCGTATAGTCCAAGGGCATCTGGGGGGTAAAACTACTAGGGAACGTTACCCTTTCACGGTTCTGTTTTCTCAGAGGTAATTCAGTCACTATGGCAAGTTTCCCCAAAGTAACATTTTTACTCCAATTGTGAACCTGATGGATTGTTTATCACATGACCAACCAATAAGTTCTGTGCATCACGGGTAGTAGCACAGAAGCAGAGGAGAGGTAGAATTTAGAGATAAAAAAGATAGTTACTATAGTTGATAACACATGGTGACTATAGTTGATAACACTATATTGTTTAATTGCAATTTGCTAAGAGAGTAGAACTTAAATGTTCTCACACACAAAAACAGGCAAATATGTGAGGTGATGGATGTGTTAACTCGATGGACGGGGGATCCTTTCACAATGCATATGGATATCAAATCATCAGTTTGTACACTTTAAGTATCTTACAGTTTTATTTGTCAATTATACCTCAGTAAAGCTGGAGGTAGAGGGAGTTGAGCAGAAAGATGTTTCTGAGTCCAGCTTTCCTCTCATTTTATATATGAGGAAACTCAGGTCCAGAGAAGGCGAGTCACAGAGCTAGTTAGGGCCAGATGAGAAGCCAGTCTTCCGACTCCTGGCCCAGAGTTCCTTCCTGTGTAAAATTTTGTGCATAAGTTTCAGTTTATGTGAAATTCCTTCAGCAAGAAATATATGACTTGCAGTGAGGTGAAGCATGTTATCATAGGGGCTTTACTGGGATTTAGTCTAACTGAAATTCACAGTCCCCTCTGTATTAAACATGTTGCTTTCTTTTCATGGGCAGAAAAATACCGTAATTTCAGTTAAAACCTTTCCAGGTATTCCAACTATGGGACATGAATGTTGCTGGGGAATGCTAATAATAGGTCAAAATAGCACTCTAACCCTGTAGATGTCAGAACAAAAACTCCCTAGAAACATTTACTCAGCGCTCTACCTTTTATCATTTGAAAATGCTTGATGATACTCAATTAAGAGGTCTCTTTTGAGATAACCACACTGCATTTAGAGAAATCTGATCATATAGCATTTTGAGAGTACATTTCTTCCCCTAATTTTCTTAGGCATCTGCTGATCTTTATTTGTCAATGAAAACCATACATTAACACTGCAGTTTGGAAGAAAATGAATAGCCTTTCTTGCTATGTTATAGGTCAATAGTTACAGCCGAAGTTTCATTTCTGTCCCATTAAAATTGCTTATTTGCCACATCTCGATGTATATCAAATGGTAATAAGATACGGAATATATAAGGTTGTGACCCATGCCAGTAGGTTTTGCTGTTTCTGGGGTTTTCTTGTTAATTGGCTGCACTGTATGTCAGATCAGATTCTTCCATGCCATCGTTAAAGCTGATGATCCTTCAGAGCATCTGTGAAAAGAGAACTAGAAGGTGTTTCACCAAAACGAGGAACTAGAAGTGAAATTTCCTACGGGCAGAGGAATGGTTTGGAAAATAAAGGGCATTACATCCTGTGAAACTCCTTGAGTATGAAAAAGAATGTTTTACCAGGAGAGAAAAAACTACTCAATTTGAAATTCTGCCCTGATTTCAGAGTTTTCAGGTTAGAACACATTTCTGGAAATAGAAAACTGACTAATATGAAAAAATTACTCTTACCTACGTCAAATAATGACTTGCCCCATGGAGTTATGTATACTTTACTTCATCTAATAAATGTCTACCTCCACTGCTGGGTGTAAGATTATTTTTATGGAAATGAAATTATATGCTAACCTCTCCAGTTGGAGCTCATTTTTTGAACCAATGGAATAATTGTTTTATGATGTGAATCATCCCCCTCTAATATGTCTATTCTTAGGCTGGAATTTTGTTCAGAAAATTTCTTAACAGAGAGATAGCCTTCATATCCTTATTTTTCAGTATTTGAAGGATAGGACTTGGGGGAAGCAGAAAAGCAGGATGGGGAAAGGCAAGGACAATGGCCAGGAAGTCAGAATACCTTGGCTGAATCCAGCTCTAACATTTGCTAGCCAAAGGACCATGGCCACATCAGTATATTTTTCAGGGCTTCAGTTTTCTTACCTGTTATAATGTCAGCTAAAGAAACTATGAGAATCAAATGTAATCAATCATCTGTGCAAAAACACTTGGTAAACTGTAAAATGCTAGACAAAGTTGATAATTAATAATAATTAATTAAATTACCTCACATCCCCCTTCCAAAGCTGTCAATGGAAATGGTCATCAGTAGCTCCACATAACTGAAAAGTCCGACACCCAAGAACACAATTTCCATTAAATAGCCTGGTTGTGGCCCTAACTTGAAAAGGGAAAGAGTGCAGTCAGGTAACATCATAAAAGCCATATTTAGCTGGAGCTAACTTCTCCCGTATGGAGTCTGCCACTGGCACATTGAGAGAACGAAAACTCGTTTCCCTCCAGACTGACCGAGGACGGAAAAAAATCCCCAAGAAAATCCCCAAGTAATCAGTGAACTTCAACTCCGTTAGGATCTACTTCAAATTTGAGTCTGTACAATATGTTGGGAGTAACTCATTAGATTAATTGACTTGAAAATACTGATCCTTTAAGGCGCAGTTCAATTACTGGTTCCCTAACCAGCCCTGGCTCTCTTCAGTTGGAATTAATCTCTCCCCAGTCTGTGCCCCAAATACAAGTGGTATGCCTCTAGTATGGCACTCACGCAAATTTACTTTATCTTAGAGTTTGTGTGTGTGTGTTCGTGTGTGTGTACCTGCAAGTGTGCATATATGGAGTGATCAAAACATACAGTGAATATTTAAACAAAAAAAATTTATTACAGTAAAAGACACATTACCATTAATCCCCCTCAAAATATTCTCCCTCGCTTCAAACACACTTATCCCATCATTCTTGCCGGTTTTCTGAAGCAGTTCTGGAAGTCCTCTTTCATGAGTGTCTAGTTGTGCTGTCGTGGCTGCCTCCATATCCTGAATCGATTTAAAACATTTTCCTTTCATGGTCATTTTGACTTTGCGGAAGAGCCAGAAGTCGCATGTTGCTAGACCTGGTGAATAAGGTGGATGAGGACACACCATAATGTTTTTTTGTTGCTGTTTTGTTTTTTTTATTAGTTTCAGGTGCACAAGACAAAGTAATACTCAGACATTTATCATTTATATCCCTCACACTGTGGACCCCCCTCCCCTATCCACTATCTCTCTGACATCACACCGAGCCATCACATTTCCACTGTCTCCACTCCCAATGCTGTACTCCGCCTCTTATAATTATATACATACATATATATACATATATATATAAAATTATAGTTGGCATTCATTATTGTTCAGCTTCAGGTGTACAGTGCAGTGATCAGGCATCTATATCATCCCTGAGGTGGTCTCCCTAATGAGACAAGTGTCCATCGGATACCCTACAAAATCTTTACAACATTATTGATTACGTTCCCCAAATTAATTTTCAAAACCCCGTGGCCATCTTGTGGTTACTGACTGCTTTCTAATCCCTTCACCTTCCCCCTTATCCCCACCCCCCCGCCCATCTAGCAACCCTCACTTTTTCCTCTTTGTCTCCAAAACTGTTTCTGAGACAAAGAGGATTAGTTAATTCACTTATTCTCTTCTTTAGATTCCTCATATAAGTGAGATCATATGGTACTTGTCTTTCTCTGTCTGACTTATTTCACTTAACATAATGTTCTCTAGGTCCATCTATGTTGTTGCAAATGGTAAGATTTCTCTCTTCTTAATGGCTGTGTAATACTCCATTGTATAAATGTACCACAGTTTCTTAATCCAGTCATCTACCAAAGGGCATTTCGGTTATTTCCATGTCTTGGCTATTGTGTATAGTGCTGCAATAAACATAGGAGTGCATAAAGAATTTTGAATTGGAGTTTGGGGTTTCTCCGGATAGATACCTAGGAGTGGAATTACTGGATCATAGGGTAGTTCCATTTTCAGATTTTTGAGATACCTCCATACTGTTTTCCACAGTGGCTGCACCAATCTGCAATCCCACCAACAGTGCACAAGTGTTCCCTTTTCTCTACATCCGCGCCAGCACTTGTTGTTTGTTGATTTATTGATGATAGCCATTTTGACTGGGGTGAGGTGGTACCTCACTGTGGTTTTTATTTGCATTTCTCTGATGGTTAGTGAGGTTCAGCATTTCTGCATATGTCTGTTTGCCATCTATATGTCCTTTTCAGAAAAATGTCTCTTCAAGTCCTCTGCCCATTTTTTAATTGGGTTGTTTTCATAGTGTTTTTATTTGACAGAAATTGCCATACACGAGAAGCGATGTGTGACATGGAGTGTTGTCATGATGGAGGATAAAACTGTTTGCCAATTTCTAAGGCCATTTTCTACGCACATCGTTTCTTAAACACTCTAATCATCAGAGTTCACCAAAATCAGGTCACATAAAATGCATGGAAGAAATTTCGCACTCACTTGCCTCATGTTCAAATCTGTTGTTAAAATGCTTTGAACAGAACCATTAGTGATGTTCAGATCCTCAGAAATTTCCCTAATAGTCAATTGCCTGTTTAATCAAATCATTTCACTTACTCTTTCAACATTCTCTAGGGCTTTTGATGTTGAAGGACGTCCCGATCTCTCCTTGTCTTCATTCAATTCACAACCATTATGAAATCGCACAAACCACTTGTAAACTGTCTTCAGAGTCACTGTAGCATCAACATAAACTAATTTTAACATTTCATGTTTTTCTTTAGCACTTTTTTGCAGTTTGAAACAAAATTTCATGTGAATGCATTGTTCGTGATCCATGATGTATGGCACACTATAAAACACACCTTCTCTCAATCATAGCTCACACCTGACTGACTGCAGGGAACAAGCTGAAACTTGTCACACACTGTTACTAAGGCTCTACGCACTGCTTCCCATATTGAAGATCCCTGCCTTTCCCTTGGATGGCACCCGGCAGCAGCAGTCACTGTACTGTTCGATGACACCTTACATGCCTATGCCCTGCCTCACTCACACAGTATAATCTAAGCTCCTGAAGTCAGGAACCACGTCATGGTCATCATTATATGACCTTCACAACACCTAGCACAGCGCCTTAGAAACTGTAGTTGCTCAATAAACATTGCTAACTTAAAGGAAAAGAGAATTTTGCATTTACTATTAAGGGAAGTATTTCCTGTTTTCTGTACCCTATCCACTTACATGTTTAAGGCGTTGCCCTCCTTAATAAATGCAGTATTTTAGGGAACAAGTCCATGGAGTAATAGCTTACTGTAGGCATATTTTTAGAAAAATCAGTACATAGCATAAAAATCATAATCATGGTTCTTTTCTTTTTATGCTATATTATCTTTAAGTACAAAGACTCTTCCAATCGTGTCACCTAGAGATTGTTTCACCCACTGCTGTTAGGCCGCCGGTCTCTTGTCTCTCTCTCTCCAGCAATGGTGAGGCACATACCCTTTCCACGGAGAAGAGAAGTCCATGGTTCTTTGCCTTTGCCAGTAACAAAAATGTTGGAGAGCCTTGTGGTAAAGCTGTTGCCACTGGCATCACTCATATGAACCACATCAAAAGAACCAAAGGTGTCTCTCTCTCTGTTGGTGATCACACCAATTCTTCCCAGGTTGGCACCTCCGGACACCATGCACAGGTTACCAGTGTCAAACTTGATGAGATCAGTAATTTTGCCGGTCTCCAAGTCCATCTGAATGGTGCCGTTCACCTTGATGAGGGGAGCAGGGGAGCAGATGGTGTGAGCATCATGAGTCACCAGATGAGGGCTTCCCTTTGTACCCACAAAGATCGTTCTCACTTTGCACAATTTGTACTTGACCTCCTCAGGTGTATACGATGAACAGCAAAGCGACCCTTGGTGTCGCAGATCACACAGACACTCTCTCCAGTCTTGTCAATTCTGATGACATCCATAAAACCAGCAGGGTAGGTGACATCACTTCGGACCTTGCCATCTTAAGGAACCACTGCACACAGATCTTCACTTAATCTCCTGTCAGGGCATACTTCATTCTGTCCCTTAGGAAGATGATGAGAGGGAAGCATTCTCTCAGCTTGTGGGGACCGGCGGACGGACAAGGAGCAAACACACCCGTCAATTACCCAGCATGCAATGCTTTGGAGCTGCTACACGCTTCAGATGCTTCTTGGGATCACGAGCCCTGGCTGTGCTAGGCACGGAAAAAGCCATAATCCCTGTTCTTGAAGCAAAGTGGGTGATAATCTCATATATGGCAATAGGGATTCCCATTATGGATGGAACTGAGTATGGCAGTGCTGTTAAATCCCTTAAAGGAGGTCAGTGTACTTGATTTATCATAAGCCTCCATGCCAATTGGTGGCCAGGTCCATCGAGGACGATGCTGTCCAATCCAGGAGCCACTAACCAGACCACCTGTGCCTCTGGAGCACATGAAATGTGCCAAGACTGAATTGAGATACAATGTAAATGTAAAACACACATCTGATTTAAAAGACAGTACAAAATTTTATAAATAATATGAAATATATCACTAGTAATTTTATACTTATTGGATATTGAAATGAAACTATTTTGGGTATATAATAAAATATATTACCATGTTTCTTTGAAAATAAGACCTAGCTGGACCATCAGCTCCAATGCGTCTTTTGGAGCAAAAATTAATAGAAGACCCGGTCTTATGTTATATTATATTATATTATACCCAGTCTTATTGTAAAATAAGACCAGGTCTCATATTAATTTTTGCTCCAAAAGACGCATTAGAGCTGATGGTCTGGCTAGGTCTTATTTTTGGGGAAACACGGTTTCAAAAATTAATTCACCTTTTGTTTGTATTTTTCTAATGTGGCTACTAGAAAATTTAGAATTTCGTATGTGGCTTGTATTATATTTCTATTGGACAGTACTAAAGTTGGAACCACTCCCTTAGAAAAGACTATCCTTAAAACAACCTAAACGCTAATAATTAGCACATCCACCAAAAACCATATCCTCTTGAGGCCATCGGGACCCTGAAAACCAAAGGGCTATGATGACACAAAGCACTGATACAAGACTACACCTTCATCTCCAAAATATCTGAGTCTGTACCCAAGCTACAAAGAGGAGCTCTGAATAAAGGCATTCCAAGCAGAGAAGAAAATTAGAAAATTTTCAAGAGTTACAAGTAAATAAGAAAAGGTATTCTTGATGTTCCTGAAGAATAAAACCTCAATATTTACCAACTTGTGCTGACATAATGCCACAAGAAACCAAGAGGGTAAAATAAACTCCAAGTGGTTTGCATGAGGTACCGTGTTTCCCTGAAAATAAGACCTAACCAGAAAATAAGCCCTAGCATGATTTTTCAGGATGACATCCCCTGAACATAAGCCCTAATGCGTCTTTTGGAGCAAACTTAATATAAGACCCCATCTTATTTTGGGGGAAACACGGTAACACAGTGCCTTCCATCCTAACAATGTTTGTGGAATTGAATTGAATTGGGAAGAGGTGGTCTAATTGGATCTGATCTCTTTTTAAACTGAAGTCAATGAACCAGGCTATGTCCGTACACAGCCCTAAAGCTCTGCACTGAGTCTATTAACAGGTATTGAGGCTGGATACCAGGCTGTCTTGGCCCTTTATAATAGCAACTACTGTTTCCTTACTAAAGCACTAGCGGCTACAGTGAAGAATTAGGTAAATGTGACTTTCACTGTAATCAATACCTTCTGATACCCATGTTTCACCTAAAGCAGGAGGGATCGTGTGGCATAGCCTCTGAGGAGAGCATCATAACAGAGCCTCTGATGACTGCACACACCT
Source organism: Rhinolophus hipposideros (assembly GCF_964194185.1). Lineage (NCBI taxonomy): Eukaryota > Metazoa > Chordata > Mammalia > Chiroptera > Rhinolophidae > Rhinolophus > Rhinolophus hipposideros. The sequence goes on from NC_138046.1 coordinate 17,140,366, forward strand.
GCAGTAGTTACATTTTATCATTCATGAAGGTTTGGGCTCTGTGTACAAAGGCACAGATAGCACCTGAAATTGGAGTATTAAAAAGAGACTTTAAGGAATAGGACGAACTCATTAATTAACTAGACGGGGGTTGGGGGGGCTTCACAATGTATACATACATCAAACCATCACGCTGTACACTTTAAATATCTTACAATTGTATTTGTCAATTACACCTCAATAAAAAAGAGAGAAGTAGGAAGAACTGATTTTTAAGCAAAGGGAATGTAAACATTTGAGAGAATAGCCTGGTACAATTGCATGCAATCCTACTTAAAACATGAAAAGCCAAAAATGGTATCAACAGATCTATTCTGTTAATTCAGTGAAATACAAAAAGGAACACATGCGACTCAGGCATTTGGCATTGTGAAAACAGACTAAGCAGTTGATTGATCGATCTATTTTCAACAGGTTGTGTGGACATCCTGTAGACACACTTAGTCTGCGGCTGTTGCCTTCAAAGAGGCAAAAATCCAATCAGATAGAGTAAAGTGGAGATGGCCACAGTGACCCAGCAACCTCTGTTCAAACTTTCCCCGTAGTAGGACACTTACACTGGGGTGTTATTTGAATGAGACCCAAATCTATTTATGTATTTTGCTAGTCTTCTTTATCACCTCCTTGTGCACCATTGAGCAGTTTTTGAGGAGACAAGTCACTATTACAATGTTGTCAAGGCCCTTCTCGTTTTCTAGTTCAAATCCTTGTTCATGCTGTTTGCTAAGTACTTGTTCCCTGTGACAGCTTTAAGCCAAACAGAACACACTGAATGCGCATTCCAAACCACTCTGTCCTGCTGGGCTCCAAGTGAAACAAGCTCTTCAAACTCCATCATGTGAACTTTTCACAAGGAACAATCTCCCTCAGACAATTCCATTCAGAGATACTATCCGTGAAACTGGGACTTGGGGAAGGGGTGACATCACAGGCGTCCCCCTCTGGTCAGGGTCATGACCACCAAAGTTGTATTTTAGAGGCTCCCACGTGGTCTGGCACATGATTCTCTTAATGATCTAACATTTCCCCCAACTTTCCCATAAGCTTCCAATTTGAGATATTCACACTTAAACACAGAATTGGGTACTGGTGTCAGGTAAGGTGGGATTTCAAGAAGAAAAGAATGAAAAACTTGGAGCCAGGGTCTCTATTAGGGGTAGGAGAGCAAATGTGAGAAATACTGTATAACATGTTTTTTTGGCAGTGTATTAGGAATCATAGAAACACAACAAAAGTATTATATCCAACCAAAAGGCTGGAAAAGCAAACATTTTAAAAAATAAAAAAAAAGAGGAAGGAAGAAAAATGGCTGGGGAAAAAGTGAGAAAAAATTTAAAGGAAGTAGATTTGTTTTAAGTGTCTTACGCCAAGGTTTGGAGATGAGAGCTTTGAAAAATGCAGAAGGATTGTTCCACTGAGATGGATAGCTAGCTGGTCTGCAGTTAGGTTACCACAGAGGAAGAGCAGCACAGCAGGCTGGATTCTGAGAAATCTGGGGTTGTTTTCCAAAAGACGTGCCTGGCAGTTCCTGAGCAAGGTTTTGGACTCTCCTGAAAGATCTGTAAGATGAGGAGAGCCGCTTATGGACGCAGGATGGCTTCCACCCCAGTTCACACCAGAGTTGGGGCATGCGAACTCGGTGGCCATACAGGTTGCCCTTTAGCCCAATGAGTCTATGAACTCATCTCTCTGTGTAACATCCTCCTGCTTGTGTTATATGTTTGAGAAAGCCCAAATAAAGGGGCATTTGACTGTAATATGCCCCTTAAGCATCTGACATTTTTTGAAAATTCTTGAACTGCTAAGGAAAATGGAACCAAAAGAGCCTGTAAGAGGTAAGCCTGCTCTGTGCATACACGTTCCAATCTTAAAAGTGGCCATGCCATTCCCACAGGGTGAGTGAGTCTCCTGGCTGGGAATTGTTTCAACATGGCAGCCCTGTTTCAAGGCCTCACAGAGCTCAGCTGCTCAGACACTAGATATTCAAATGAGAATATCACAGAAAGAAGGTTTTTACTACCACTGCGTAGTGAATCAAACCACAGATCAGAAAGTGCCAGAGCTGATGAGATCTTAAAGACCGTCTAAGACAACTCACTCCTCTTATTTCATATAGCAAGCAAAACAGGGCTGATTGGCTCAAGGTCAGTTATTGGGTAAGTCACAGCTTAAACCTGGATCCCCTGTGCTTGCCACTGATGCCTGAGATACTACAATCATATTTGTAAATAAGAACATTGGTAACTTGTTATACGCTACACTTCTTTGGGCACGCGCGTTTAATGCCCCATAGAATAAAACTGCTCCTCTGAAATTTTGTTTTGAACTTTCTTTCCCATGATTTTATGACAAAGATCCTTCTTTCATTGAAAACTATAAAAGTATGGTGTAATGTTGAATATGGCTTTTCAACCTGAACGTGCAGTAATGGAATTTCTTACACACCTCTATAGGGAAGCGATCCCCCTGGGGTGACTTAACGGTTTACAGTCTAGTGGGACGAACAAAGACACAAACTGACAAATACTGTGATGAGTCCAAATGGGAATTTGGGGAGGGGCATTTAACCCAAACTTGGAAGGGCAAGGAAGGTATCAAAAAACAAACAAACAAAAAAAAAAAAACAACAACCCAAAAAACGCAAAGTCCGAGGTGAACTTTGAAGGCTGAGGAGGAGAGAAATTGGCCAAAAGGAGTTTAGGGCCAGCCATTTGAGACTAAGGAAGCCACAAAGTCAAAGGACCCAGAGGCCAGAGAGGAGAGAAAGTTCAGGAAACTTCTAGTGGTCCAGTTTGGCTGATTGCTAGAATGCAGTGGTGATGGCAAGGGGTGACTTATGTCCCCAGAATGCACAATTTGAACAGCTTCCCTCAAATAAACACAGCACAGTAGAGATAGTATGCTTGCCATACCAGAGTGCCTTCACAATACAAGTTTCCTAGCCCCGCTCAGTCATCAACATGTTAATTCAAAGGTCATACACAATATAACTAAGGGAGGTAGAATGAAGTGAGCAATAGACCAGAACCTGGTATGAGGTAGGAGTCTTCCCAATAAGTCAATGTCGTCCTCCCCGGGGAGGCCAGTTGCCCCATTTTTAAACGGAATAGTTGACTCTGCCCTCGATGATCTTTAAGGTTCCGCTTGGCTCTAAATTTGGGGAGGATTCCACCATGCATATGCTACTAGAAGAGGCATGTACATGTCCACGAAGGCCCAGGATGATCAACACACAATCTTCCCCTGACCCCTACTCCATCATCATTTCATAAGAGGCCAAGTGATCTAATTGCAATGTTTCCTAACACTCAGTTCCTAATTTTGATGAGGAAACAGTGGTCTAATGGATTAAATACTCGGCTAAACATGAGGAAATCAGAACCTTCTCTCAGGCTCCTATGAAGTAACAAAAAGAGGATATTTCACTTAAGTTTTTGCCTCAGTCTTCTCATCCACACTCCTAGAAGGAAAATGTATGAAATATGCAAAGTGACGATAAAGATAGCATGTACAAATGGGGAGATTCATTTTAAGCCTAAATAGAAACTTCACCAACAATGACCAATTTAAAATGAGCTCCCTGAATGCATCACAAATCTCACAGCAGGGTCACTCAGGTTTCAGATTTCATTACTGTTCATTCAAGACGTGACGGGGACCAGAGTTTGCCACCCCAAAATATGCCTTTGGGATATTATTTTAAGCTGGTTAATTTTAAGAAACAAAAGACTGAGAAAGAACCTTTGACTCCTTCTTTAACTGTCTAAAGGAATTAAGATAGAAAAACCTGCTTCAGGAAGGGAATCTTAGTATATTAACCATGGCGTAAATTAAGTGTGGCAGACAGAAAGAAATGTAGCAAAGTCTGTTTGGTGGACTCCCCTCTGTGTCCCATTGTTTCTGGGTGGCCCTGAAAGAATTTGTTTACCACATGTTTGCTCTTTCTCCTCTACCTGTGACTTGCCTGTTTTCCCTTTGAAGTTCCAGACACCTGCCTCCCTCTCCTTATTTCAGAATGGTATATAAGCCTCAACTACCCAATGTATCCTTTGGTCTGGTATTCTTATAGGACCCCTGGATGTATATACATAATAAATTTGGTAATTTTCTCCTGTTAATCTGTCTCATGTTAATTTGATTATCACTCCAGCCATAAGAACTTAGGAAAGTGGGAGAAATATTATTTTTTCTGCCTGCACAGTTTTGGCAAGCCAGTCAGGAGAGATTGATCAAATGTATTACAGATGTACTTACAGGGGTTCCGTAAGAATATACGACCCTAGGAGGCACTGGGCAGTTGAGGCTTATATGCCATTCTGGACTAAGGAGAGGCAGGCAGGAGTCTTGGGTTTCAAAGGGAAAGGAGGCAATTCACAACTAGATGAGAAAGAGCAAACGTGTGGTACAGGGGTCTCATATTCTTATGGAACCCCCGTATGTACATAGGTAATACATTTGGTCATTTTCTCCTGTTAATTTAATTATTAGCACAGCCAGAAGAACTTAGAAAGGTGGGAGGAAAATTTTCCTGCCACCACACATGCTATCATGGGAGGAGGGATTCCAGTGGCATCACATGTTAAAGTCACAGGATTGCTGATTGTCTGAAGAAGCATTCTTCTTCGAGCCCTTCAAAACTGGAAAAATATGATATATAGCTATAGATATAGACATAGATATAGATATATAGGGAGATATATAGATATAGATATAGATATATAGACACATACATATATAGATGTACAGACAAAATTGTCCCCTTGAATCAATCACAAATTTCACAATGGGGTCACTCAGGTTTCAGACTTCATCATGTATCACAATTACCAAGGCCTCCTACTGACAGCAAGTTGCTTCCACTTCTGGGACCCTCCCATTAAGATTTTAATTCACCTAAAGGGCAGTGCTGAAGCTGGCAGCTTCATAAGTAACTCAGTAGATTCTCAAGGGAGGTGGTCATGGGACTGACCACACTTTGCAAAAAGCTGAATCTAATTGTTAGGAATGAGGGTAAAGGCACGCAAGGGGTAGTCATCTAGAAATTAGAGCATAAGCTTTAGGCGCTTTTGCTGGGCAGTAAGTAAACAGAGAAAGGGAGCAGGTGAATGGCTATACCTGGGTCTGGAAGGGGGCTTACTCTTCCATTCATTTAATAAATATTTCCTGTGTGTCCATATGGATAAGGCACCGTGCGAGGCACTGGGGGTTACAGAAGGAAGCAAGACAAATGAGGTCCCTGTCCTCTTACTGACATGCCTTCTTACAACTCTCCATACCTACCTGCTAAAATGTCTGTGGTTGCTCAGTCAGTCCTACAACCCCAAATGCCCCAGTGGTTCCACCGGAGGAGGGTTCTCAAACACAAGAAGCAGGATGATGGAAGGCACAGCTATTTTGTTTCTTCAAGATTGGCCCCCTAAGAGATTCTGCAGCCGGAATTGAAGGCTTTCTCAGACATAAAGAAGCAGTGCAGAATACACACTGGAGGTGCTTCCTACCTGGTATGGTTTGAGGTGTGGGAGGGGGTGAGTGAGCAAAGACTTCCCAGAGAAAGCCCTTTCAAGGATCTCCAGAACCCGTTAACCAAATGCCAATGTCCCCAAGAAAGAGCATTCTACAGGGAGGCCCTGTGCTATCCCTGCTCCAGTGTCTCACTGCTGGACAACCAGGCATTCTGCCAGACCCATCTCCCTAAAGCACAGATTGAGTGGTGCCATCCCTGCCACAGGACAGAATCTAAAGTACTAGGCCAGGCATTTGAGACCCTCTAGACTTTGGTCCCTGCTTCCCCTATTTCTCCTACCCTGCTTCTGTGATCCCCTTAACCCACTTGACGTTCCTTCTTCTTCTCAAACTGTTAGATATCTTTCCTCTGCTGGTATCACGTGTGCCCCCCCCCCTCCTACCCATGTTTCTGGGCCCAGTTCTAATGCCACCTCCTCTGGAAGCTGTGATCCTCTTGGCAAGGAGGGCCTCTAACCTCTGAATTCTTCTGCACAGCCCGTGAGTGCTTTCCATACAATTAAAAGTGCTTTCTTGACTACATGAATTTATCTTCCAAGCTAGAATGTGTTCTTTGAGGATGAGCATTGCTTTTAATATTCTCTTTTTTATATCCCTTCTCAGGGCCTAGCACAGTGGCTCAGGAACTACTTGTGCAATGCTTCAATAGGAAGGTTTTATTCTATCAGGGAATTCACCTTATGTTGTTGTATTATTGTAATACAGCGGTCAATTACAAATCTACTCCAAAGGCTACACTAATGAAACAGAAATAACTCTGAAATGAACCTGAAGGCAAGGCACTACTCATCTACCTGTTATGCGCTGGTGTGGGGAGAGCCTGGGGTGAGTTGGGTGTTTTACCTACCCCACCCCTTCCATAACCTGACTCCCACTTCCTCCATTCCCACTCCTCTTGCATCACCTCCCCTCCACCCCACCCCTATTCAAAGCCACTTTAGCCTTTTAGGTGCCTCTAAAGTCCCTAGGACTTTCACTTCCAAATCCTTTCTTTCCACTCTTACCCTCTTACCCATATTCGTTGACTAGAGGAGGGAGAGCTTTCATTACTCTGGTTGCAAGGTGCCTCCACTTGCAAGTTACATCCCTCAGGCAATTTCAGGAACTCCAAGGTTCCCTAATACCCTGAGTGATGATTCTGGGTCCTCATGAGCTAAACACACTTATAATTAATACAAGATCTGGGATATTTAGGCAAGTTTCAACTATATAACAGCAGTTTCCAGCTCAAACCAAGATTCTACATCCTGATTTTTAAATTGATCTAGTTTCTTGGGTTTTTTTTTTCCTAAAATACAATGGATTTTAATGTTTTACTGAGTTTCATTTGTAGAGAATGTAGAACATGTATTGAGTACCTTTAGGTGCCAAGCATTGTTCTAGATATTTCAAATAAGAACTTGATCTTATCTTCACAATGACCTTAGGAGACCCATAGTTCCATTTCACAGATGAAAAACTGAGGTCAATAGACATTAAGTGATTTGCCCAAAATCATGCAGTGAATTTGCAGGGCTAGTAGTCTACTGTTGGTTCTTTTAATAAAAACTCGTGCTTTTTTAGTTACATACTGCTGTACCCTCAGATAAAACCCAGAAGCTCATTCTACTTCATGTTCCATTTCAAAACAGAGATCACCAAAAGTATGTAACCTCAGAAAAAGGGACTTTTTACATTCCTAAGAAAAAGGAGTACCACTGGGCCATCAAGGATGCCACCATCATAGATCCCAGGATCTCGTTGGCTTAATTTTCCTAGAAAGAGCACTGAAGTGACTCAATATCAAGTATTACCAGTCCAACCATCATAGTGTCTGTTTATACCCTCACATAATCACCAAAATAACCAACTATTTTTTAAAAATCTCACAGCCTACTAGGTATTACTTGCAGTCTCTTTCTAGGAATTAGGTGCATGGTACAGTGGAGCAAAAATGTCTAGATTGCACAAAGATGTCCAGTTTTACATTTTTATAAAATGTAACTGAACTGGCAAAAATGGTTAAAGCAAACAATCAAATAAACAATAAAGGATAAAAGCATCCTGTAACCAAGTAAACACCTGTTAGTGCTTCCCCTTTAAAATTTTTAAATAAGGTCACATTTATTCATTCAACAAACATTTATTGAGCACCAACAACTGTGCTAGGTGCCAAGAAATAAAACTGTGAACAAGATAAACCAGGCTCCCGCCCTAACTGGACTCTGCTGCTTTAAATGATCTTGCTAACTAGCTGCTCTCTGCCAGCATTTTATTTTTGGGAAAGTAAGAGTCATCTGAGGCCTCTCTGACATACTGTTCAAGTTTCATTATGGCCAACTCGATAGAAATCTTCGTTTAACTTAAAGAAAAGAAGAGATGGCCTCGAGTCTCCTTTCGACAAGCAAGTTAAAAGTTCGTTAGCTTTCAAGCAATATGGCGGCGGGTGACCAACGAGGCATTTTAGACCAGTCGGTTGCGCTTATGGGTTGGGGAGTCTGTGGCGCCACCACCGAACTGGGCCGAGGTGCGTTTGCGGGTCCCCCCACTGTCCAGGTGGAGGGCCAGTTCTTCTGAGTTGCTCGGGTTCAAGTCGTCCTCGAGGGTGTTACTTTTTCGGAGCCCGCCATTAGTGACACCGCTGGCAATGTCACTGGCTTGAGGAGGGGAGCCGGGTGCGCCAGATCGCACGCTGATGTTCGCCATGGCGCCACTGAGGCCGTGCAGGGCGATGGCCTCGTGGAAGGGCTGTAAGTCGACGTCCACCGAGGAGCTGGATTCGGTGGTCGTGGCCTGGCTGGGGTTCCCGGCGGGCGGCTTCGCGGGCATCCTGGAGGAGCGAGGTGGAGGACGAGCTGGGGGCGCTTTGCCACACAGGAAGCTAATCAGGTCTTCTCGGAGAATGATGCTCCGGCCCTTCTTCACCCACTCCAGCACATCTTTGATGCGACGCTGGTAGCCAACCTGGACGCCCAGGTCAAAACTTCGTTGGTGGGCATCCCCGCTCTCTTTGTAGAGGCTGGTCACGGCCATGGCGGCACTCTGGAAGGGGTCCCACATGGAGAGTTCCGGCTGTGGGCACCCCGAGTCCTTGTAGAGCTGGGCCACGGCGGTGGCCGAGATCTGGAAGAGATGCCACAGCCTCTGCTGCTCGCTCTTGAGCCCCGCAGCCTCAGCGGCCGCCTCGTCCTGCAGCTCCGGGGGCAGCTGCTCTTCCTGCTCGGCCTCGGCCAGGCACTGGCGCTCCCACTTAGAGAACCAGTGTTCCGCGACCTCGGCCTCGCCCTCCTTCGGCTGCTCCTCCATCCTCCTCCTCCTCCTGGCCGCTGGCCTCCTCCTCAACCTACTCTTGCTCCGCCACCGCCACCTCACCTCCAGCTCCGAGCTCCCCTTCTCGTGCGCTCGCCGCCGCCACCTCCGCGTGCGCCCGCGGCAGGCAAGCGCGAGAGAGGGAGGGGCCCTGAGGCCAACAGTCGCGGCGCCGCCCGCGGTCCGGGTGCACGCCCCGCCCCGCCCGGCCCGGCCCCCAGCTACGCCGCGGAGATAACTCTGCAGCCGCCGGCGCCGCCTAGCTCCCCCCTTCGGGCCCCGCGCTCCGCTGCTAGGGCCCCCCCCACGGCGCCGCGGCCTCCCCGAAACGCCACCGTTGCCGCCTCGGTCGCCGCCGCCACGGCCCCGCGGCTCGGCCCCAACCCCCTCTCCGCCGCGGCTGCCGCACCTAGAACTCAGAGGGGGGCCGGCTGGAGCGCTGCCTCAACGCGGCGCTTGCCTACCGCTTGGGCCCCTTTTCACACATTTTTGAGATTTGTCGGCTTCATCCAATGAGCTGATCAAATTTTACATCCTATGTTGCCAGAGAGGATTATGGGGCAACTTCATGGTGTCGATCACATCCAGGGCGCCGATCCGGGAAGGCCGGGGGGTAAAGTGGAAGGAGCACAGCCCTAATGAATAGGCAAGCAATCTGAATCCCAGAGATGCCCTTCACACAGTAGGTACCCAAGAAAAGTGTTTTCCGCGGATCGTGGATCGAAGCAGTATTTTGTAGAGGAAAAAAAAAATATCACGCAACCCCTCCCCCCAGTCTACCCTCCTCCCCCTCCTCTTGGGCCTCAGTTTCCCCAAGTGCCCAATGATGTTGTGGTATGAGGTCTCTGGAAAGCACTTTCAGTCGTGATTTAGAACTTTACTGCTGTCCCTGCAAAGCACCTCTTCCGGGCCAGTCGCACACATCAAATTCTAAGAGTGGTGCTCAGAAATACGTAGTATTGATTTTTTTCCCTTCAATATTTTTGCAAGGCTTTCTGTCATGGAAAAAAAATGGGCTGGGGGTTTTCTGTGTGGTCTACTTTCAACTATTGAAAATTCCAAGATGAAGAAGTAAGGGGAAAGAAATATAGGAACATGAAATCCCAAAGATGGGAATTTCTGCTGTAGTATAAAATTCAGTACCTTTTTAAGGAAAAAACAGGAGGGAAAAAAAACCTTATCTAATTTCCAACACCTTAAAAATTCTAGCTAGTTAAAACATCATAACAATACCAAAATTAAGCTAAACCCGTATGTGATACGAAAGTCTTTTTCCCTGGATTCAGTAACTAACAATTCCCTTGTAATGATGCGATCCTTTTTCAGTGTTGACAACTCCAGAGCAAACTATGTTAAGAAAAATGATCACTGAGCTAAGAATAACATCAAAAATGAGAGGAAATAACGTAATGATTTTTTAAATTTAGGGGGAAAAGTCAGAATTTCAGTTTTTGTTGGAAAATATTTGCTAAGTCTCCGGAAAGCCTTACAATTTAGATAAAGGAAGCAAGCTAAATCTTCTAGCAAAATATGTTTGTTTAATAGTTCCCAAATGTGAAAATTGACATCTAAAATAAAATGATCTAACCATTAAGCTTTTAATCATCTGCCTTAAAAGAAATACATGTTTCTAAGTTAAATATAAGAGAGGAAGAAGAAGAAGAGGGGATTGTACCCTTTCTCTGCAAACTGGGCTTTTTCACGATTCATTAAACCCTTTTTCCATATGTGTAATTGGACTCCTCTCATTTACATAAAGGAGGGATGAGGCAAAAGACCTAAGATCAGCCCAAAAGGAGAAATACGTTTCTCATTCTCCTGTGTTAAAAAAAAAAATACTGTAGAAGAAAACTCCAAGGAGGCAGAGCCCCCTCCCCACCACACACCCACATATACCAGCCCTGAAATACTTCATGGCCAAGGAGCTGGAGGGGTTGCCAGAGCCTTGAGGAGTGCCCTGCACACAGTGTCTCGCAGTAATTATCAGATGAACATGTATTTATTTTATCTTCTCTAAGCAAAAACCTTGTACTGAAATGACTTGACACTAGGACACCATATCATATTTTCTCCCCTCATTTCTCATGGGGTTAAAAACCAAGAAGAAAGACAGCACTGTCTTTGAAAGAGCACAACTCTCTGCTTGGGCTTCAGTTGTCTGGCTGGTATCCTCCATTCAGTGGGTTTCAGCACCTGATTAATTAGTTAATTAGTACTTAGAGCTGACTAGCCCCGGTCGGCAATTTTCATGCCCTGCATGGTGAAATGTTGAATCCAGCATTGAAATTTCTGTTGCACACCCTAATTATTATCACCCCACTACTTTTAAAGACATTGCACCAAATTATTATAATAGACAGAGCCAGACAACTGTGTGGGAATATGTTCTTTCTGAGAAATAATGGTAGACTTAATCAATATTTTTCACTGTTGTCCTTAACACATTTAAATAAAACAACTGAATGGGAAAAATTTGAATTCAATTAGCCTCCAACTTCTTCCATAGAGAAAATGATTTCATGTGGAGAGACGTTTGAAAAATCACACCAAAAATTCTTAATGTTTTTTTCAGTTGCTCAGATAGCAAAGTGTGTTTGCAAGATATCCTGAGAGTAGTATTGTTCCTATATGTCTAAAATGTCAGGAATAAACAAGGAATAGAAAATAGAAATAAAACCAAACCGAAAAAAAAAAAAGATCATTTTAACTAGTTGTAAGGAAACAAGGCTATCTATGTGTTTGGGGTAAGGGACTTTTGATGTTTAAAAATACTGACATGGTTTAGGAATGAGTTTTCTATTGGAAAAAATATTCCTTGGCGACTGCCCCATTCTTCCTTAAATGTGATGTCATGGCTAAGGTTACAATCAACTAGGGAAAAACAGTTTTAGAAAATAAGTTAAGACACAAACCTAGAGGAGTCTAATTTCTGGAATTTCTCTATGTGCCGTCAACCAAAAAGGGCCCCAGTGTGTCAATGATTTTCAATATTATCGGTAGCTATTTTCACCTGAAACAATCCTTATATGTAAGTAGTGAGTTGCCTGTAATTGTAAGAGCTAAATGGTACACAAAACTGGGTACACAACCACACAGATCAGTAAATGGGTCCAACTGAAAGCAAAAGTAAACACCAACCTTAAGAAATGAAAGAAGTTAAAAGATAAGTGTTAAGGACCTTATTCTTTTTGGAGAATAAAACAAGATTTAGTAGCTTTCCACTTAATTTAAATGAAAAGAATCACTACCTTACATATTGCAGTGATAATGTAATGGGGAAAGAAAACAAAAAAGTCTTTGTACAAATGACACCTCCTATAGTTGTTGTGAAGAAACTTTTCCCCTTGGTATCTGCTAACAAATTCTAATTAATGCTGCACATTCCTTTACTGAAATCATTTAATGCGTAACAAGGGGGGTAAAAAGAAATGCTGAATGCTCGTGATTGCCCTGTTAGAATTATGGGAGTGAAAGCCTGGGGCCCCAAACTTACTGTCTATTAAAGCCAAGCTTTGAAAAAGAAATGCAACCTACAAAAGCTGTCAATCTCCCTTGCCCCTAAAGCCTGGGTTCACATGGATTCGAGTGACAGCCCCCCTCCCCCGTGCACAATACATCAATCTGTCTCTCCCACAAGCACCCACAGCCCATTGTGCTGGCCGCAGGTGCCTATTATGGCACCCATGGCTGCCTCCCACAGCTCCGCCCCTGAGAAACAGGAACTGCAGACAATGGAGCCCTGTGGGAAGACAGAGGTGGGTGTTGAGAGGGATAACAGACAGATGGTGAAGGGTATAGGATAGTAAGGTAGTTTCAAAACAAATGTCAAACATTCAAAATTATTGCTTTCGCATGTCTCCCCTTTTGAATTGCCACTGCTTTCATCACCATCTGCCGTAATCATAAAAACACTTACCTGTTAGGATGAATATTTGCTCCCCTTTTTGGGTGGTGCTGGAGCGGATGACCTTCATACTCTACTCCTCCTTTTTAGCCTCTAGGTTTTTCAAGGTCACAGACTGAGGAGTTTTTGTTAAGTGACACCAGTAGACCATATAGGGGAAAGAAGGAATATTTCTAAATCGCTTTGGTAAGGTTTGTGATTTCCCTTTGAGCTTAGTTTTGGGCTTCATAAAAGGTCAAAGTTTATAAAAACTAGTTACTTTGGGTAACATATTTGGGAAATCAAAGTACTACTATAAGACATCTTACAAATGTCAGATCAGGCAGGTGAAAATTCTTAGGTCATTTCTTATCTGGTAAGGTGTCACATAAACGGAGATGAGGTGGATTTAATAATAAAAATATTGAAGGTTTATGACTCAGCCTCTTTTCGTATTTCCAAACATGTCAACAAAAATAAGTAAAATTGTAAAAAAAAATTACTAAATACTATTCACATAGATTGCCATTATCAGAAAAAGTATATTTTAAACATTTCATTTCATAAACTGTCACTTGTCTAGGGTGTTTTTAATCTTCTGAGTTATGGACTAATTATGAAGCAATACTTGGAAGAATTAAGGTGTGTGCCCAAAACACATATATTAGTTGAAGTAATATGAGTTGGTTGCTTTTGTCCTTACTTGATCATCTCAATATACCACCTTCTTCCTGTTTCCAAGATAATTTGTCATGAATTAAAACCAAGCTACCAATAACTGCATCACATTTACTACTACCTGTCTCAAACAAAAAAAAAACGACCAAGAACAATCTGGCACAAAAATCTGTAAGTCATGGTCAAGAGGACTGGTGACTTGTTAGGAAGAAGGTACTGCAAAATAATGGCTGGGACGAAAACCAGCCAGTTTTTCTGAAGCAAACAAGAGGGTCTTGGTTTGCTGTCAAAACCTACAAACTAGGCTTTAACTAGACACTGTCAGGGATCCAAATGAGCTCCTGGCCGGGGAGAGCTTAATTAGCAGAGTTGGTTTGGGTTTTTAAATTACACAAGAAAAACAACCAATACAGTATGAAAGCATACAGTGGTCTAATGTAGCACAAAATTCACTATTCCATTATGAGTGTGTGTAGTCATTTCGCACATTTCTTTAACAACAGAAACTTAGATTTTAAACATCATTTTTGTGCCCATTACTAGGGCATGCTTCTTTTATTTTCTTCTTATGTATCCTTATGGAGATTTAATGTATTTATCACCAAACACAAGTATGCCTGCTCCCTCCTTTAAACATAAACAGCAGTATACTACATACACTATTTTCTTTTTTTACCTGAGAAATCTTGGAGATCAGTCCATATCAGAACATTAAGAGCAACTAGGGCAGACTTCTTAAATGTGAATAGTTTTGAGTCATATTTGGGATTTGTAAAAGTTAAGACTCTAGTTCAACAATGGGAAAATATGTAATTCCAATATTTAGCTACCAAAGTGATCAAGCCATTTGGAGTCTAATCTTATTTCTCCTAACCACGACTGAATAAGGCGTTCCATTTCTAACTAATACTCAGACATTTCACCTCCACATTTTCTCTGGCTCCCATGTAGATGGATAACTCCAATTATGGGAGCCAGAGAAATTGTGGAGGAGAAAGTTGCAAATACCCTATAGATACAACCTTTGTTAGGGATGCTTACATGGAAAAACTTTTAATGTATTTATTGCTAGGGTTTCTGAATTGTTTCTCTAGTATCCAAGATACTCAGAGTTCAACAGAAATTGCTAAGGCTTCCCACTTGATCCAGGGTCCATTATTCAGATTACTGGTATCTCACAAAAAATGACCTTTCTCAGTTGATTGAACTGATTAAAAGTTGCCAGGTTTTAGCTATAAAATTAGTTGAAGATACACAGTCCTTTTGTCTGTGCTCCCACATCAGGTCCTTTCACTTCTAGATGTTTTTCTTGGGACTCTTGAATCTATCAAAACTAACATAGTTTGCTGTTTAAAATCCAAGATTATTGTCAGACAAACCTGGGTTCTAATCCTGCCTCTGGAGTTTAAAACTTGTGTAATTTAATTTCTCTGATACTTGAGGTTTCTCTAAAATACGGATAATACTTAAAGATTAATTGATGCCATGTATTCATTCCCTCTTAAAACAATACTTGGAACATAGTAAATCCTCAAAACAGAGTACCTGTTAGCATGATTAATAATATCAGTTGTATGACTGTAAGAGTTAGCTAGATGGATTCTCAAATCTGACTGATGAGCAAAATCACAGGTTTTGTGTGAACTTAAATCTTTATTTCTCTAGAATAAATGCCCAGCAGTACAATTGCTGGGATGTGTATAGTGCTTGCTGCTTAGTTTTTAAAGGCAACTGCCAAACTCTTTTTCCAGAGTGGCTGTACTATTTTACATTTCCACCAGTAATGTATGAATGACCCAGTTTCACCACATCTTCATCAGCATTTGTTATTCTAACTTTAGCTCCTCTGATAGATATATAGTGATAACTCGCCATGGTTTTAATTTTCATTTCCTTAATAACTAATAACATTGAATATAGTTTCATGTGTCTATTTGCCATCTGCATATCCTCTTTGGTGAAATGTCTCTTCGTGTCTTTTGCATTTTAGTTTTTTTTTAATCAAACTATAAAGCATACCCAGGATTTAATTAGAATTGTACATTTCATTTTACTGTTAATTTTGCTATTTTAGTTTTCAGTTTAACACTTGAAGAGCACTTACTGTGTACCAAATACTCTTTTAAGTACTTTGAAATATTTATCTCAATTTAAGTGATATTTAATCTTTCAGCAGCCACAGAAGAAGATACTGTTATTATCATCTCCATCTGACAGTTTAGGAAACTGAAGGCACAAAAACATTCAATAATTTACCAAAGATTAAACAGACAACAAGTGACAGAGCTGGGATTTGAACGTATGTAGGTAGTAGTTGTTAGAAGCTTAACAACATACACATAATATTAGAGCTGACAAAAGTCAGAAGCAGTGGGAGGAGGGAGAGAGTATAGGAAAGTTTCTCTGAAATGTGTATTGACAAACATAGTCTGCAATTACTGGATCCAGAAATACATATTGTAGTATATTATTTAAAGTTGTAAAGGTAATCACTGAAAGTTGTGAATATTATAAAAATATAATTAATGTAATTTTGGGAAAGTCAGAAGTAGGTAAAGGAGGTGGCGTAAGTATGCCAAATCCTTCATCTTAGTAGAGTCAATAAATACTGTCTAAAATTGATAAAGTGAGAAAGAAGTATAAACATCATTTAGAGTGTGACATTAATCATTAATATAAATGATTGTTAATATAATCATTAATAATGATTAATGATATTAATCATTAATATAAATACTGTCTAAAATTGACAAAGTGAAAAAGAAGTATAAACATTACTTAAAGTAATGATATTAATCATCAGAAAAACTCAAAACTAGCAATAGTTCAAAGTGGTTACCTCTGGAGATTGGAAGCTACTTACTAAACACAAAACTTCTTTTTCTTCTATACTGTTCAATTTTTTAAATAACTATGCGATTATTATTTCTATAATAAAAACAAATGTTTGAAAGCACTGCAAGTGATTTTAATGAGGCTAGGACTGATAGACACTGAGCTAAATTACACCCAATATTTTTCGGGGTCTTGAAAGACAGGTGAGGATAAATGGGATAGCATGTTGCATATTGGTCTGGAGTTATTAGGTGCTTTGGTTCTACTTGTGGTATCCTTAACTTCCAACCCTCCCTAGCATGCTATTCCTAACTCTATACTCTTTTATGCCTGTCCACTCCCAAACTATATTCCTTCAAATCCAGAATCAGAAGATTGGTGGAAGGTTAGCAACATTGTTGGGGTCGAAGGTAGGGAACTGATTAGTTTCCATCTTCCAAATTCAAATTCCTGACACAGTATATAAATAGATCTCAATTCTAGATAATAAGATGCTCAGAAAAAGGCATTTTTCATTTGAAAAAGCAATATGCGCACATGGTTACAAAATTCAATTAGTACAAAAGGGTGTACAGTGGAAAGTAAGTCTCCCTCAACTCCAGAACCGTATTTTCCTTGCCAAAGTCATCATTTGTTAACATTTTTAATGTGTCCTTTCAGATTATGCACACATGCGCACACACACACACACACACACACACACACAAATACATATATACAACTAGGAGCCTAACCCTCACATGATCTTGTTCCTCACTTCTTTTTTCCAATATTAATATTTTTTGGAGATTCTTCCAAACTTCATATATAGATTCTTCCAAACTTCACGAATCAGTCCTAGTTTCATTCTTTTTAACAACAGTATAATAGCTCCTTGTATGGGGATATCATATTTATTTAACCAGCCTCCCATTTATGGACATTTTATTACTATATTTTTACATTTATCATTACAAGTAATACCACAGTGACCACCTTTGTGCAAAAAAAAACATTTACACCTGCTTTTATTTCTGTAGAATAGATTCAGAGATACATACAAGCATGTAATATGTACATGTGTAATGTATCTTTCTATATGAGTAAAATCTATTTGATATCTGCATAATATTCTATTACATGACCACTAAATGTACCATAACTTATTGAACTTATTGAAGAATGAAATTAACCATCACAATGTGTGTGTGTGTGTGTCTGTGTGTGCGCGTGTGCATAGAAGCATGTTTAAAGTCAGTGATTATTTAAGAATTTAGAAATCAGACCAAAATACACTGGATAATATCCACAGTATTTGAAAATGTAACAAATTTACCATCACTTTTGAAAAGTGAACTCTACAATACATTCCCAATCTGTCTTCTATTCCCCTAGAAAAATTAAAGTACTAATAAAATACCTTTTATTTGTTCCTTCAGGGAAACTTAAATCCCACATTATGTATAAAGCTTTTTATCCTGCTCTGCTCCATCCAGCTAAAGGGGCTCACTTAAGGGCTTGCTAGGAGTCTGGGACCCTATCACTTAGAAATGACATAGAGTTCTCAATATCCTCCAGCCAAATTCTATAATGTTACTCAAAGCCCAGATTTTTCCATCTTTCCAAAGTTCCAAGGAGCTAACGAACCACAGAGTATGTGGTAGTATGAGTTCCACACCCACAAAATTTTATCAAATGCCATGGTCAAATAAATTGCTGATATTCCTTACAATTAGGCACCATTTCTCAAGCAACAGTAGTACCTAAGTCCAAAGGGTTGTTATCAGATGGTGACAACAGACCCTTAGCTCAATAAAGTACAAGTATAGAGAGAGAGAGAAAAAAGGAAAAACTAACAAAGAAAAAAAAGGGCACATTTTGAAACAAATGGTGCTGAACAACTCAATATTCAGTTGGGGAAAAAATGAACCTCAACCTTATTTCACATAAGGCAAAAACATTAACTCAAAATGGTTCATAGAGAGAGGAGATCCAAGATGGCAGGGAAGATAAATACTGTGCTTGCCTCGTCCCATGAACACATCAAAATTACAGAACAATCAACCTGGAAAACCTTCTGAAGTCTAGCTGAACAGTTTTATAACTAAGGATATACACAAGCCACGTCAAGACCCATAAGAGGGGCAGAGACGCAAAACGGGCTAATCCCACAACCATGTGTGGTGGTTGAAAATTGGGAGAGATTATCTCGACCACAGATATTCCCCACGAAGGAGTGAGAGACCCCAGCCCCCCAAACCAGGCTCCCCAGCCCGGAGTACTGGTGCCAGGAAGAGGGGCCCCCAGAACTTCTGGCTGAGAAAAATAATGGGGGTCCTGACTGTCCAGGTGGGACAGAAGGCTCCGTGGAAACCTTTAAGACATCCTCTTAAAGGGCTCGCGCAGGCACTCACCCTGGGCTCCATCCAGTGGAGGGATGGTGACTCTGGGGGCATCAGAGACATACGGGGAGAGACTGAGTTGTGTAACTTCGAGGCAAGGACTGGAGGGACAGTCCCCATTTTTCCTGTGTGGGGCCCTCTTCCTGTACAGCCAGCCGGCGGGTGCCATCTTTCCTGTGTTGAGCCCGCCCCCACCATGGCCAAATCTGAATCTGATTAGCCTGGTGAGCTCTGCTGCTCAAACCAGCTGACTCACTGAGACCCTCCCTCACCCAATTTGCTAACCGCTGGAGGCTTTATCAGCGGCTGAACCTTAGGGGAGCCAGCAGGTGGCAGCAGGCCTCGGAGTGTCTTGGCTTTTTGCGCAGCTGCCCCAGACCCAGTACTGGTGGCAGCCGTCCTCAGTTCGAAACACGCCTTCTCCCACATACCTCCAGATACAGTACAGGTAGCAACCAACAATGGGTCACTTTGTAGCTCCTACCAGGTACTCTCTGGCAAGTCACAGGCAGTGGCTGACCTGGGTCTGCACTGGAGCCCTTCCCAAGAGGCCCCAGAACCAACATACTTGGAGGTTGGCTTCATACCATGGCAGAGCACCACCCAATTAGCCCCCCAAGCAGCACACACAAAAGGTAGTCTCAACAGGGACCAGAGCCCACTGGGGGGAATCCTGCTCCTTGGGGTAAGCCTCCTGCACAGCATCCCATAAGCTGTGGACGTGGCCAAACCCCACAGCCAGTCATGCCAATAGCAATCAAGGCTCAACTATATAAAAGGAGGGCACACACAACCCACACATGGATGGATCTTGAGATTATAATGCTAAGTGAAATAAGTCAAACAGAAAATGTCGAGAACCACATAATTTCACTGATATGTGGGATATAAAACTGAAAACAACAAAGGAACAAGACAAACAGATGAAGAAACAAAAACTCATAGAGACAGACAATAATTTAGTGGTTACCAGAGGGTAAGGGGGTGGGGGGTGGGAGATGAGGGTAAGGGAGATCAAATATATGGTGATGGAAGGAGAACTGACTCTGGGTGGTGAACACACAATGGGGTTTATAGATGATGTAATACAGAAGTGTACACCTGAAATCTATGTCATTTCGCTAACAATTGTCACCCCAATAAACTTTAATAAAAAAAGCATAGGGTGGCTGAATGGATAAGAAAACAAAGCCCTTACATATGCTGCCTACAAGAGACCCATTTCAGATTGAAAGACACATAAAGACTGAAAGTAAAGAGATGAAAAAAGTTATTTCATGAAAATGGAAATTAAAAAAAAAAAGTTGGGGTAGCAATACTTATACCAAACAAAACAGACTTTAAAACAAAGGCTATAACAAGAGACAAAGAAGGACCTAGTAATCCCACTTCTGGTTATTTATCTGAAGAAACCCAAAACGCTACTATGAGGGGACGTGTGCATCCTTATGTTCACTGCAGCATTGCTTACAATGGCCAAGATGTGGAGGCAGCCTGGGTGTCCATCAATGGATGAATGGATGAAGAGTAGGTGGTACACATATACAATGGAATATTGCTTGGCCATGGAAGGGAATGTGTTCTTGCCATCTGTGGCAGCATGGATGGACCTGGAGGGTATTGTGCTGAGTGGAGTATGTCAGACAGACAAAGACAGATGCAATGTAACTTCACTTATATGTGGGATCTAAAGAACAAAATAAACAAACAAAACAGAAACAAACTCATAGACACAGAGAGCATTTTGATGGTTGCCAGACAGGAGAGGGGTTGGGAATGGGTGAAAAAGGGGAAGGGATTAAGAAGTACAAATTGGTTGTTACACAGTAGTCATGGGGATGTAGGGTATAGCATAAGGAATATAGTAAGTAATATTGTAATAACTATGTATGGTGTCAGATGGGTACTAGATTTATCGGGGTAATAGATGGGAGAGGGTAGGGGGAACAGTGATAAAAGGGGTTCTTACAAAATAATCAAGGGAATGTAAAGCATAGGGAATATAGTCAATAATATGGTAACAACTATGTATATTGTCAGGTGGGTAGGAGACTAGTCAGGGGGACCACTTCTTAAATTATATAGATGTCTAACCTCTATGCTGTACACCTGAAACTAATGTAAAATAATGCTGAATGTCAACTGTAATTGAACATTTTTAAAAGAAGGGAAAAGGTGAAGGAGAATAAGAGGTTCAAATTTGCAGGTATAAAAGAAATAAGTCATGGGCATGTGATGTACAGTCAATAACATTGTGATAGAGTGGTACAGTATCAGATGGTTGCTGGACTTATCATGGTATATACATGTTGAATAACTATGGTGTACACCTGAAACTAATATAATATTGTTTGCTAACTATATTTTGAATAAAAATCTTTTAAAAATGGTTCATAGATAAACTTAAATGTGCAAGCCAAAACTATGAAACTTTTAGAAGAAAACATAGGAGAAAAATTTGGGATTTTGCAGTAGGCAAAGATTTGTTAGGACACAAAATTCATAAACCATTAAAGGAAAAAATCGATCAATAGAATTTCATCAAAATTTAAAAGTTCTGCTATTCAAAAGTTACCATAAGAAAATAGAAAGGCCAGCCACAGACAGGAAGAAAAAAGTATTTGCAATACATCTATCTGACGTGTATCTAGAATATAAGTATCTCCTATCATTCAATAAGATGACAAATAACCCAATTAAAAATTGACAAAATGTTTGAACAGACACTTGAGAAAAGGAAGTATATGAATGGCCAATAAGCACATGAAAAGATACTCAAGATCATTAGTCATAAGGAAAAGGCAAATTAGAACCACAATGATATATCACTACACACATACTCAAATGGCTGTTACGTAGCCATTTTGGAAAATAGTATGGCAGGACAGTAAATATATATTATAAAATGAAACATGCACTTAACATACAACCCAGCAATTCCACTTCTAGGTATACCCCCCCAAATGAAAATATATGTCCAGACAGACACACTCAAAGATTCATAGCAGCATTATTCATAATAGTCCCAAACTGGAAAAAAATCCAAATGGGAATCAACGGATGAATGGATAAACAAACTGTGCAATTAAAAGGAACAAATTTGGGGTGGCTGGTTAGCTCAGTTGGTTAGAGCGTGGAGCTAATTACACCAAGTTTGCTGGTTCGATCACCACATGGGCCACTGTGAGTTGCGACCCCCTTAAAAAAATTTAAAAAGGAACAAACTATCACTGATAGACCCAACAACATGAATGAACTCAAAAATCATTTGCTAAGTGAAAGAAGTCAAACACAAAAAGAACACAGTGACAGAAAGCAAATTGGTTGGGGGCTTGAGGCCAGGGGTTTTGGAAAAGTATAAATGGGTATAAGGAAATTTTTTAGGGTCACAGAACTGTTCTGTAACTTGATGATGATGGTGGTTACATGACTTTATACAGTTACTAAAATTCCTCCAACTATACCCTTAACATGGATAAATCTTACTGTATGTAAATTGCAGCTCAATGAAGTTGGACATTTTCTTCAAAGGAAAGATTTTATGGTTTCCTGTTTGCCAAAGTGCCAATCCATGCTAGTTGTCCAGAGTCAAGTTGAGAGAAACCTGCTAAGTGGGCAATCGTATCAGAAAACTATCACCTTCAGGGTATAAGGAACCCACAACCCACGCAGACTGCTTCCTTTTTGGAGGATGGCATGTGGAACTTTCCTTTCTTCCAAACTTTAGCCAGTCTCCAGGTCTTTCCTGAGGCTTCCTTCCTCCCTTTAGAGTCTAAGCCATATACATATCTCTAAACTCCAAATTTCATTTTTCTTTCCACATCTGTGTTCTCCACATCAGTCACAAACTCTGTGTGGGCTCTGCCCAGGAGTACACGTTGCATTTTCACTCATTAGCATTGTCTTCTACATTTATAATATTTATATATCTCTCTGCAAACTCAAGCTTTTGATTCCTTTGCCCTCCCCTATTCCTGTCACAACTCAAAGGTTCCTCTCTACCATGTCTCTGAGGAGGTGGGAGGAGAGAGACAAGTTATCTTGAGGGATAGAGTGTGTGGCTTAAACCCCCCAGATGTTGTTCTCTCAGGTAACCTGAAGGACTGAAACATTAAACACCCCGGTCCCAAGAGTATAAGTGCAACTTGGAGGAGGACTACATCAGTGGAGGCTTGGAGAAATCCAGCAAGCTTCTTCACGAAGTGACCTCTCCAATCCTTGGGACCAATGAGACGAGACCAATGAGATGGTGCTTTTACATATCGATATTTGATGGTGCCCCCAGAAGCTTCTCAAGGGCATCCGGACTTTATACTTCAATGAAGTTCACATGAAGCCAAGAGAGACCCATTCAATGTCCTGTCTCATATTACACTCCGCTCTGCTGACCAACTCCACACACTAGACAAAGTCAAAAGATGTACACACGAAAATAACATGCGGGCTGCCTATCAGATTGGCAAAGATTAAGCAGTTTCATAAGGCCTGGTTGGTGGAGTGATGGGGAAAACATACTTCTGTATACTGTTGTCATATGTATACATTGTGTTGATATATACACAAATACACAAACCTGTATAGAAATACATGTGTGTCTGGCACAAGAATTTGGCAACAGAGTTAGAAATTTTTCATGTATTACTCTTTGCCAGCAATTCCACTTCTAGGAATTTGTTAAGAGCACAGGATCTGGAGTGAGACCACCAACTTCTTCCTGACTGTATGACGTTTTCCTGCCACAGTTCTCCCATCCATACAATCAGGGAAAATAATGGTACCCTGGCCAAAACTGGGAAAAACATGCCCTATATTATACTGTGTTTTACCGGTAGGATGATCAGCTGTGTGGAACTAAGGGGGTGTCCAGGATGTGGGACTTTCAGTGCTAAGTCCACCAAGGTCCTGGCCAAACTGGAATGGAATGCCAGGTCCATGTTGCCTCCTTCAGGAACCCCAATTTCTTGACTAGTCAGTTCTGCAAAGTATCAGAACCATTCAAAATCACCATCTTGACCATTTATGAAGCACCAGCTATATCCGAGGCCCTTCATATAAGTCAGTGGTTCTCAAACTTGAGATCAGAATCACTTGGGGGGCTCACTGAAAGAAAGATTGCTGGGCCCACCCCCAGAGACTCTGATTCAGTAAGTCATGGAAATATACCAGGCAGCCAGGATTGCAATCAGATGCAAAAAGGTGGGGAGAAGTGGGGACCCAGGAGACTGAAACGGCAGGTACACATCATGAAGTTCACAACTCACACTGGTGTCCCCAACAACACTGAGTGTTTCCTAAAACAGGGACCTTGTCTCATTCATCCTTGATATATGTACCCCCGAGTGTGCCTAGTGCAGTACTGGCTGCACAGCAGGCATTCCACAGACATCAACAGCTCTTTACTTGATGACTTCTTCAAGGAGATGGGCATTTTAAGCACAAGCTGGGATCACGCTCACGACCCCTTCTGACTGATTTGCTACATCATTTCAGGACACTTACCCTGAGATCTACTAACTGCCACGGGGCAGGCTTCATCGAGTGGCCTTTCATTCATCCGTCACATACTTACTGAGCCCCTGGACAGACCCCCGAACATGATATGATCATGGGCTCCTGCATCAGCCAGCCTTGGGTGCAAGCCACTGGTCTCCACTGACCAGCTCTGCGTACTTAGGCAACTTCACCTGGGTCACTTCATCAGAAAAGCGGGATGGGAATTCTATCCATCTCACAAGATGCTGGTGGGGATGCAATGAGAGAGTCTCACCGTAACAGCTGAGTACATGTCTGGCACTAGTAAGTGCTTCATAGATGTCAGCCATCGTGACCCAGATCCCTTCCCTGCACCACTGCTGTGCAACCATAGGACATTGTGGGTGGAGTTAACCTCGAGTCCCTGCTGTCACACTCGGCCATTTCCTAACTGGCCAGCCATCCTGGTGCACAGGTGGGAGAAGCTGGAGGGGAAGGGATGCTCAGAACCCAGTTCCAAGGGGCTCGCAGCTGCTCTAGGAAGAACTAGGTATCAGCCAAGGGCCTCGTGGGCAAGCACATCTAACGGACCTGGGTTGAGGCGTCTGGGTACCAGAAAGCCTGGTTTTCAAAAGTAAGCAAAGGGGCTATGACGAGGACTAAGTCAATTCCTGTAAAGCACTCAGCACAGGTCCTGGCCGCTAGGACATACTCAGTGAATATTAGCTACTATTACAAGAGCCAGGGTTCCTGCCCCTGAAGGAACCGCTAGTGTAAAACCCTGCTCACTAATGGAACCCTGACTTGACTGACTGGCAGTAGCCCACGATGGTGGGATTTGTAGAGCACGAATCAGACCCCACTGCCTCCAAATTCCCTCCCCAGCCCTAGATGTCACAATTCCACACCACTGTTAGCAATACGCTCTTCCTATAAAGGGTGGCAAATACATAGCACTTGTTCCCAGGACTCCTCCTGCTTGCAGGACCAATGAGGTACTCTGTCCCACAAAGCCAAGACAGGACCTTGGGTAAGGCTTCATTACATGGTACTCCGGGTAGAAATTGCCAGAAGACCTAAGGTGGCCTGGGAATTCTACCACTGGCCTCCTGACATATAGGTTCTCTCCCATTTCTTTTTGAAATTTTCAGATTTGGTTTTACAATTAAGTTCGTTTGTCACTGTTTATAACATATTGTATTGAAATCTTTATTGAGATCATTGTAGATTGACATGCAGATGTAAGAGATTGTACAGAGGGATCTCATGCACCTTACGCCCAGGCTCCCCCCAAGGGCAAAACCTTGGAAACAACAGTACAACCAAAATGTTGATATTAGTATAATCTACTGATCTTATTCGCATTTCCCCAGTTTAACTTGTACTCGTTAGTGTGTGTACACATGTGCATGCATGTGTATTTAGTCTATGTAATTTTATCGCATATGTAGTTTCACTATCTACCACCACAGCCAATATACTGGGCTGTTCCTTCACCATAAGGAACATAAGGCACAATCACCTGCCTCCCAGACCCCAACCCCTATTCCTAACCCCTGGCAAGCACTAATCTGTTTGCCATTTCTATAATTCTGTCCTTACAAGAATGTTACATACATGAAATCATAGAGTATGTAACCTTTTGGGACTGGCTCTTTTCACTCAGTATCATTCCCTGGTAAGTCATCCAGATTGTTCTATGAATCAACAGTTCATTCGTTTTCATTGCTGGGTCATATTCCATGGTGGATGTACCACAGTTTATTTAACCATTCATCCATTAAAGGACATCTGAGCTGTTTCCAAGTTTTACGCTATTATAAATGAAGGTGCTCTGAACATTTGTGTACAAATTTTTACATGAACATAAGTCTTCATTTCCTGGAACAAATGTCCAGGAGTGAAATTGCTAGGTCATACGATAATTTCATTTTCACTTTTAAAAGAAACTGCCAAACTAGTTTCCAAAATGGCTTTATTATTCCACATTCCCACCATCAATGTACGAATGGTCCAGTTTCTCCATATCCTCCCCAGCATTTTGTGTTTTCACTATTTTTTATTTTAGACATGCTGATAGGTACAAACCTATCCCATTTTGGTTTTTAATTTCCATTCTAATAATGATGTTAAGCTGATCACACTGGATTTCTTTTTCATGTGCTTATTTGCCACCTGTATATCCCCCTTGGGGAAATGACTATTTATGTTTTATGTCCAATTCTGATTTAATTATTTGCTTTTCACTGTTGGGTTTTGTGAGTTCCTAGTCCTTTGTCATATATATGGTTTGTGAATATTTTCTCCCAGCCTGTAGACTGTCTTTTCATCCTTTTTTGCTTGGGCTTTTGCAGAACACATGTTCTAATTTTGATGAGGTCCAACATATGAAGTTTTCCTTTATGGATGACGCTTTGGCCTTAGGATTTCAGATACGCACAGTGGATGTATCCTCTTTGTCCTGTAGGCAAGCTACCTTAGAGGTTTCGTGGGCTGGGGTTAGCACCCAATTATCACATATCAAGCATGCACCAAACATTACCTCATTTAGTCTTTCCGACCACCCTCTGAGATAAATTCCATTACTATCTGCATTTACAGATAAAGAAGCGGAGACACAGAGAGACTTGGGGATTTGCCCAAGGTCCCACAGCTAGGAAGAAGAAAAGCTTGCACAAAATCCTGGGTCTGTTTTTGCTTCGAAAGCACCTGACCTTGTGGTCATCTCAAGTTTCCAGCAGGCTACACAAAATCCAACTTCTGGTGCACAGTGCGTTTATAAATCTGACTTCAGATATGACCATACAATTAGGAAGGTTCTTATAACCAGTTCAAAAAACAGGGACAACTGATGCAAAGACGAAAGCATGCCCAGTCCCCCAATCTTTGCTGTGTACTCCTCCCAGTTGTTCATTCTCACAATCCAAACACGACTGAACACCGAGTGTGTGGCCCCATGCCCTCAGGCCAGCACGGGTCTCCTGGCTTGGTGGCACTGGACTTTCCTGGGCCACTGCTAGGCCCACGCACATCGATCTCTAAGAAACCCTCTAATCTGGCTCCAAGCTTTATAGAGGTTGTCTGAATTCCTAGGTTTGATTCCTGCTGGCTCCATGCCAGCAAAGGATTCGCACGCCCACAAATGGCCTAAGCTGACCCCCAAGCAGTCAGTCCCCTGCATACAGCAAAAGGGCCCCTCACCAGCTCAGCTGACCACGGAGACAACTGCCTGCCCGCATTTGTCTCCTCCCACTTTCGTTTACTTCTGACCTGTGGGTTTGGGTTTTAAAGCTCATGTTGGACTCAGGCTCCTGGGCAAAAGATCTTCGTGTTCCTCTGTGTTTTCATGCATATGTTTGAATACTTTCCAAAGATGTAGCCCACCTCTATGACATTTAATTTTACATTGTTCTTTCCTTCAAAAGCTCCTCTCTTTTTTTTTTTCTTTTCAATGGAGAATATTGGGGAACAGTGTGTTTCTCCAGGGCCCATCAGCTCCAACTAGCTGTCTTTCAATCTATCTGTGGAAGGCGCAGCTCAGCTCCAAGTCCAGTCACCATTTTCAATCTTAGTTGCAGGGGGCGCAGCCCACCATCCCATGCGGGAATGGAACCGGCAACCTTGTTGAGAGCTTGCGCTCTAACCAGCTGAGCCATCCGGCCACTCCAAAAACTTCTCTCTTCTGACCCATAGCCCAAATCTCCTTCTAAGATCCTTTCTTAAAACCTATTTGTTTCATGCATTCATTTAACATTTTCTTCTTGAGACCCTACATACGCTTTGCTAAGTAGTGTGCCAGGCACTGCGGATACAGCAGAGAACAAGACAGACACAGACCATGATGTCCTAACATTTGCATTTCATCTGGGAGAAATCAAAATTAAAGAAGTGATGACAGAAATCATTACTGGCTCCAGTGTGCACCCACTGGACTTTTCTCCTACTTCCACACTCAACTTTTACGCTTTACTGAAAGTGGATTGATCACCTTTCCCTAAACATGCATTGGGTTTTCCCTCTTCCCAGCCTTTCTACATGCTCTTTACTCTGCTAATAATATGCCACCCCATTTCTAGTAATCCCTACCTACCACAGTGTCTCTGCTGACCTCCAGACCCAAATGAAATCCCACGTCTTTAGTTGATGGTTCCTCCACGGTCCCTGCTATGTATGAGGCCAGAAAATTAAGTTCGCGAACACATCCTAGAAAAAGTACTACCTACCTCATTGCTGAATATCACTATGGTCACCTTCGAAGTACTCCCCTTGGGAAGCTGTGTGCCAATGCCAGCACCTAGTCCACCCTTCAGAGCAATTTTGGAACTCTTTTTCTGGAATGGCCATCAGAGCTGTCGTCGTATTACCCTTGAAGTCCTCCTGAATGTAATCACAATGTCTTACTCTCAATATTTCCTTTATCTTTGGGGAAAGAAAGAAGTCACAGGGGCCAGATCAGGTGAGTAGGGAGGGTGTTCCAATACAGTGATTTGTTTACTGGCTAAAAACTCCCTCACAGACAGTGCCGTGTGAGCTGGTGCATTGTCGTGATGCAAGAGCCATGAATTGCTGGCGAAAAGTTCAGGTCGTCCAACTTTTTAACGCAGCCTTTTCAGCACTTCCAAATAGTAAACGTGGTTCACTGTTTGTCCAGTTGGTACAAATTCATAATGAATAATCCCTCTGATATCAAAAAAGGTTAGCAACATCATTGCAGCCAGTTCGCGAACTTAATTGTCAGACCTCATATGCTGTCCTCAAGACCGAACTGAAACCCCACCTCTTTAGTTGATGGTGCCTGCTATGTATGTCTGCCCCCTCTCTATTCATAGGGCACTGGGCACCACTAATGACACTAATTATACATACACACACTGTGTTATGTTCTAGTTATTGTCATACACATGTTGCCCCACACGAAAGACAGTAGAATCCCTGCAGGCAGGGTTTACTTCTGATGTGTCTTCAGGCCCCTTGCACATGTCACAGTGCCTTGAACATAGCAGGCACGAAATGTTTGCTCAGTGGGGGAAGGACCTACCCAGACTGGTTTGTGGAATGCAAGGAACACTTGGGGAGCAGTTATGATGCCCTCACTTAGAGGGCATTTACCAAGTGTCAGACACTGCTCCAACATCTTGACAAACATCAACTACCTGGATTCTGAGAAGAACCCTACGAGGTAGGTACTAGTAGGAGCCACATTTAACAGATAAATAAAGTGAGACTCAGAGAGGCTAAACGTTTAGCCCGAGTCCAAGGCACCCCACCTGGTGTAGGTCAAAGCCAGGTTTCTGACCCAGGCAACCTGCCTCAGACCTGAGCTCTTAGCCCCGGCCTCCTAACAAGGCCTGGGATGATTTGCCCAATGTGGACCCTGGAGCTGTGGGATGGCAAATATGGAATCCAGATCCAATTCTTTTGGCACACCTTAGTGCCATTTCCCCACTCGTGTTCTTCATAGGAACTATGCGCCAAAGGGCTGCTGGGACAAACGAAATGACAAAAAGGGCTGAATTCAACTGAGTCTTTCAGAAGCTTTTCTGAAGGGAGGAACTCCTCCAGCTGTCTATGCCAGAGTCCCCGTCTTTATGTGCATCATTGGCCTCCAACGCCCAGGACACTTTTTAGCCATTTTTCTCTCTAATGGCCCCCTCATGAAATTTTAATACCACAGATAAACTATACGAGGGCTGGCAATTAAGTTCCTGAACTTGTTGCAACAGTGTTACTAACCTTTTTTGCTATCAGAGGGATTATTCATTATGAATTTGTACCAACTGGACAAACAGTGAACCAAGTTTACTATTTGGAAGGGCTGAAAAGGCTGCATGAAAAAGTTAGACGGCCTGAACTTTTCACCAACAATTCATGGCTCTTGCATCACGACAATGCACCAGCTCACACGGCACTGTCTGTGAGGGAGTTTGTAGTCAGTAAACAAATAACTGTATTGGAACACGCTCCCTACTCACCTGATCTGGCCCCCAGTGACTTCTTTCTTTCCCCAAAGATAAAGGAAACATTAAAAGGAAGACATTTTGATGACATTCAGGACATCAAGGGTAATACGACGACAGCTCTGATGGCCATTCCAGAAAAAGAGTTCCAAAATTGCTTTAAAGGGTGGACTAGGCACTGGCGTCAGAGCATAGCTTCCCAAGGGGAGTACTTCGAAGGTGACTGTAGTGATATTCAGAAATGAGGTATGGAGCACTTTTTCTAGGATGAGTTCCCAAACTTATTTGTCCAATCTCATAGATTTGAGAAATGCTTAGGATCAAATTAATGGTTCTCAACCTTGACTGCACTGCGTAGAAGAAAACACAGGTACTAAACTTGTGGACCTTGGTCTTAGAGATGAATTTATGAATTTGACCTCAAAGGCAAGGGGAGTAGAAGCAAAACTAAACGAATGGGGCTGTGTCAAAGTAAAAAGCTTCTGCACTGCTAAAGAAACCATCAACTAAACAATGAGGCAACCAACTGAATAGAAGAAGGTATTTGCAAAGAACTCCTCCAATAAGGGGCTAACATCCAAAACATATAAAGAACTCTTACAACTCAACAACAACCAAAAAAAACCAAACAATCCAATTTAAAAATGAGCAGAGGACCCAAAAAGACACTTCTCTCCATAAGAGATACAAATGGCCAATAGATATAGAAAACGAGGCTCAACTTCACTAGCTATTAGGGAAATGTAAACAAAAACCACAATGAGATACCACCTGACACTGGTTAGAATGGCTATCAGCAAGACAAGTGATAACAAGAGTTGGAGAAGTTGTGGAGAAATAGGAACACTCATGCATTGCGGGTGGGAATGTAAATTGGTACAGCTGCCACGTAAAATAGTATGGAGGCTCCTCAAAAAAATTAATAATAGAATTACCACACAACCCAGCAATCCCTCTTCTGGGTATCTACCCAAAAAATCTGAAAACATTTATCCGTAAAGATATATGTACCCCTATGTTCACTGTAGCATTATTCATGGTGGCCAAGACATGGAAACAACACTAGTGTCCTTCAATAGATGATTGGATAAAGAAGACGTGGTATAGGGCAACCCGATGGCGCAGTTAGTTAGAGCGCGAGCTCTCAACAACAAGGTTGCCGGTTCAATTCCCACATGGGATGGTGGGCTGCGCCCCCTGCAACTAAGATTGAAAACGGCTACTGGACTTGGAGCTGAGCTGCGCCCTCCACAACTAGATTGAAGGACTATGACTTGGAGCTGATGGGCCCTGGAGAAACACACTGGCCCCCAATATTCCCCAATAAAAAATTTTCTTTTAAAGTCATTTAAAAATATTTTTTTAAAAAAAGATGTGGCATATATATACACAGTGGAATACTATGCTGCCGTAGGAAAACATGAAATAGTGCCATTTGTGACAACATGGGTGGATCTTTAGATTATAATGCTAAGTGAAATAAGTCAGACAGAAAAAGCAGAGAACCATATAACTTCACATATACGTGGGATATAAAACTGAAAGCAATAAACAAACAAGCAAATAAACAAAAACTCATAGACACAGACAATAATTTAGTGGTTACCAGAAGATAAGGAGGGGAGGGGGAATGGTAGAACAAGGCAAAGTTAAGAACCACTAGTGTAAACCAGTACTCCCAAGACTTTAATGTGAATAAAAATAGCCTGAAGATATTTTTCCAGCTTTATTGAGATATAGTTGACATATAACATTGTGTGAGTTTAAAGTGTACAATGTGATGATTTGATATATATGATATGATTAACACAATAAAGTTAGTTAACACATTCATCACCTGACATAGTTACCTTTTTTGGGGGGGTCTTTCTCCATCTGGCTTATTTCATCTAGTACAATGACCTCAAGTTTTACCAAAGTTGTCACAAATTGCAAGATTTCCTTCTTTTTATGGCTGAATTTTTATAAGTAGAAAAACAGATTGGTAACAACCTGTCAGTCGACGACACAAAGACCATGAAGGAACATCCAGAGAAATACGAGAAAATTCAGGATTATGTGTTGTTGTGGAAGACAAAGTAAGACATTTTTGAGAAGGTACGATAATGTTGACTGCTGCTGAAAAGCCAGGTAATTGAAGGCTTCGCAGTTTCCATTAGCATTAGCAACAAAGAAATCACTGGTGAAAGGCGGTGGCGTGGGCAGGGACCACACTGCTGGTTGATGGAGCAGTGGGTGTCAATGAGACAGTGTGCGAAATGTTTCAAAAGAAGTCGAAGCTCAAGAGACAATGGGGCAGGAGTTTGGCAGAAATATGACCACAGACAGATATTTTTAAAAGATGGGTGCATGTTTAAATGCTGATGGGAAAAAGTTCACAGAGAGGAAGAGATTCAAGTTAGTGGAAGAAAGAGAGGACAATCAATCGGGCAAGATGCCAGAAAAGGCCGGAGCGGAAGGCAGGTCATGGCAGTAAGATGACACCTCATCCTAACGGGAGAAGGACGCAGCTGAGACTATACATGTGGGGATTCGAAGGACGCTGTGTCTGATGGCTTCTATTTTCCCTGAGAAGAGAGATAGGAGTCATCATCTAAGAGTGAGGAGTAGGGGCAGAGGTTTGAAGAAAGTGGAAAACATTTAAAATAGTTATTGTTCAGAGTGGGAAACGAGTGGATGACTAGACTAGGTTTGAAGGACCACTTGAAGTGAATAATCATGAATTTACAGTGGAATGCTTTACCTTGTTGCGTGACTTTTTCTGGCAGCACCCAGCCAATTCAGGAAAGGTATAAAGAAAGTGGGTAATCTCATTGAATTCATCCAGGTTTGGGAATTTCCTAGATAGTAGGGTGAGGTGGGTGAGTTTCCTTCCCACACTCCGCCTCTCCCAGCGCAACATTTAAGGAGGGACTCATTGTCAGGGTCATGCAAGTGTAGGCTTGGCACCAGACAGTGAGTGCCTCCTTATATTTTTTTTTTGGGGGGGGGAAGTGAGAAGAGGTAGTGGGAAATGCTCACTCACCTCCCCCTAGGCCCACCCCTGCACAATAGGGTCATGAAGAATATTGACAGAGGAATTACAGCAATGGACCATGTTATGTAAGATGGATGGAAAGGAAAGGAACAATGGGAGAAAGTAGAGGAGTGAGGCAGCTGGGCAGAACTGACTGAGTAAACTCAAAATCTAGGAAGTTATAGCCAAAGACGAATGCCTGAAGTTGTCGTCTTACAGGTGGAACAAGTTTTAGGTCCCAAAAAATTCCAAGGTGAAATGGGAGATGTGGGTGGCTGAGGTGAAGGTCAAGGAGCTTCAAGATCAAGGTGTCGGATGGGTTTTTCACATGGCTGTTGACTTCATCCAGAATGTATGGTAAGATTTGGGATAGAGGGGAAGAATAGGCCTCGTAAATACAGAGGAGTATCTAAGAGACCAAGAGATGGCAGCAATAAGGAAGGCTAAAGAGCAGTTCAACAGTTAGGCATACGTCTCAAAAGGAGCAAGGGTTTTTGTTGTTGTTTATTGTTTTGTTTATGAGGGTGGAGGAGCAATAGACTGAAAGCGGCTTTGGACAGTAAAGGAGAAACTGGCCCTGCCATACCATGAAGTATGGGAACATGACCCGCAGGCAGCTCAAGAAGCAGCTGGAGTTATGGTTTCTTCACTAAAGAACCAGGTTTCATTTAAGGCTAAGTCATGAAGTGGCTCATTTATAAAAAGGTTTGTTTGGAGGTGGATTTGTTAAACAGGCAATGTGAGTTCCAGTGGATTTGACGGGGTGGATGAAAGCATGGAAGAATGAGCTGATTCACAAGGTTAAAGAGACAGTTAAATCACAATGAGTCCCATGGAGGATGGTGGGCACCCAGAACTCTAAAAACTCTCTTTTGGCCTGCAGGTGACATCCTGAAGCTACCACATGGGGCTCAAATGTGTGTTTTTGCTTTTTTCTTTCTCATGGTCCCTGGGGATGGGATGGCAGTCAGTGGTGACAGGGAAACCCTTATTGTGACTTCCTTTTCCTTGATACTTTCTTTTCAGCCCAGTTCATAACTATGATGAAAATAGTAATACTAACTGTAAATTTAGAAAACACTTACTGAATGCCTACTATGTGCCAGGTACTGTTCTGGGTGCGAGGAAACATTCATACATGACAGACGCAGTTCCTGACCTCACAGAATTTACATTCTCTTAGACAGTCAGGCCATGAACAGAGAACAGAAAAGGAAGAAGTATATTAGGTGGGGGAGCTGGGCGTCTTATGAAAAGAAGCTCAGTGGAGTAAGTGCAGAGACAGTGTTGATGACAACATGTGTGTGAGGAGCTGTATTAGTGAAGGTAGTCAAAGCAGGCTCTTCTGAGCAGAGACCTGAATGATAATAAGGAGCCAGCCCCATAAAGATGGAGGGAAACGGCATTGCAGATCAAGGAAAGAGCAAATGCAAAGGCCCCATGGGAGGGAAGGAGCTGGGCATGTTTGAGGAACGAGAAGGTCGTTATGGCTAATAAGAAGTCTTGCCAAGTCCAAGAGCTTGAAGCATTCCCTTTTAACCACCTGCTGCTAAGCGTGAGATTGAAGGACCTCCATGTTCCAGTTATGTAAGGACCTGAATGTCCCAAAGCTGGTCCAAGAGGTTGAAGCTCAGTGGGAGTAGCAGGCTACCCTCAGGGGTGGTGCAGGAACTGAAGAATCCTTGCTACACACTGAAGTGACAATGAACTTGCTAGGCAGGTCCAAGGCCATCTCGGTCCCAGATCTATGGCACAGTCACAGTGGAGATGGGGAAGTGCTGTTGTCCCTTTCATATCTGAAAGTACTTCATCATAAACTGGGGGTTTGCCCAGACCCTTGGCTTGAGGCTATTATAGGAGATAGGATTTGGCAGAGGCACCAGCAATGTGGTTGGAAGAAAAGTGGCATGAAATACAGGATTTACGTATTTTTATAGGAAGGTCATATCATGGGACTCGAGCCAGGAGAGGCCAAAAACCAAAAGGAAGCAAGGACAGAGTGTTATGAGAGCACAACTTATGGGATGCTAGATACACACCCATCCCAATGAGGATGATCTCATGGATCACTGGTTCCTTTAACTGGGTGGCCTCATGTCTGTGAATCAGTGCTGGGTGCATGGAGTTACCTTGAGTCCCTAAAACTACGAGGTGTGATCAAAACATCCAAAGAACGTTTAGATAAAAAAATTATTACAGTAAAAGACACATTGCTATTAATCCCACTCAAAATACACCCCCTCGCTTCGAACACACTTATCCCATCGTTCTGGCCACTTTCTGAAGCAGTTCTGGAAGTCCTCTTTCGTGAGCGTCTTCAGTTGTGCTGCAGTGGCTGCCTCGATGTCCTGAATCGATTCAAAATGTTTACCTTTCATGGTAATTTTGACTTTGGGAAATAGCTAGAAGTCATACGGTTCCAGATCTGTTAAATAAGGTTGATGAAAACA
Source organism: Rhinolophus hipposideros (assembly GCF_964194185.1). NCBI lineage: Eukaryota > Metazoa > Chordata > Mammalia > Chiroptera > Rhinolophidae > Rhinolophus > Rhinolophus hipposideros. Next base: position 17,175,888 of record NC_138046.1, read on the forward strand.
CACCGTAATGTTTTTATTTGACGGAAACTACCATATACCACAAGCGATGTGTGACACGGAGCCTTTCCATTCTGATCAAAAACTATGTTAAATACTGCTGCTGAGTGCCATCCAATGGAAAGGCAGGGATCTTCAATATGGGAAGCAGTGCATTGAACCTTAGTAACAGTGTGTGACAAGTTTCAACTTGTTCGGTGCAGTCAGTGGGGTGTGAGCTGTGGTTGAGAGACGGTGTGTTTTAAAGTGTGCCGTAAGTCATCCTCCATCATGACAATGCTCTGTGTCACACATCGCTTCTGGTACATGGCGATTCCTGTCAAATAAAAACATTACAGTGTGTCCTCTTCCACCTTATTCACTGGATCTGGCACCATGTGACTTCTGCCTCTTCCCCAAAGTCAGAATGACCATGAAAGGTAAACATTTTGAATCAATTCAGGACATCGAGGCAGCCACGACAGGACAACTGAAGACACTCACGAAAGAGGACTTCCAGAACTGCTTCAGAAACTGGCAAGAACAAGGGGATAAGTGTGTTCAAAGTGAAGGGGAGTATTTTGAGGGGGATTAATGGCAATGTGTCTTTTACTGTTAATAATTTTTTTTACTTAAACATTCATCCTTTTGTTTGATGACACCTCATATAGTTACTTTAATCCAAAGACAGAAGCCTATACCCAGAGCTCTAAAGAAATGAGAAACACCGTTACAAAAGCAAGGACCGGATTGCAGCATGGGGTGGGACTCAACAAATGCTCTGGCACACCTAGGAGCCTAAATTCATTAATAAAGTTGTTTTTTTAATTGTACCATCAATTCAGCCAGTAGGCCTAAAAGTTCACATAGTTACAAAGGAAGGTATATATGAACAGCCAGCCATGATAGCTACGCAAATATGTAAGCTTTATTGGGAGGTCACTTTGGAAATGCCTGGGTTTCTGGAATTCAGGTCAGTTTAGCACACAACATGGAGTCTCCCCATAACCACCTCAGGCCTTTCTGGAAATTTCTGTGAGGCTAGATTGTTCAACTCAAACTCCTGGAAAAGGTATGTATTCTCTATAGCATATCAATGGCTTTGTCCAGGTAAACGTAAGGAAATACCAGCTACATCACCAGGGCGGGAAGTGGGGTCTGAGGGGATGTTGCTATTTACATTCCCATCAGAATGTTTAATTTTTAATGACAGCTCACCACGAGCAACCAAGGATCATTTAAATGGGGGCCGGCTGCCGGTTCGATTCCCACATGGGCCAGTTGGCTCTCAACCACAAGGTTGCCAGTTCCATTCCTCGACTCCAGCAAGGGATGGTGGGCTGTGCCCCCTGCAACTAGCAACAGCAACTGGACCTGGAGCTGAGCTGCGCCCTCCACAACTAAGACTGAAGCTGAACTTGAAGCTGAACGGTCCCCTCCACAACTAAGACTGAAAGTATAACAACTTGACTTGGAAAAAGTCCTGGAAGTACACACTGTTCCCCAATAAAGTCCTGTTTCCCTTCCCTAATAAAATCTTTGAGAAAAAAAAGGATCATTTAAATGGCTATTGCAGCTACCCTCAACAGCTCAGATAACGTCTCCGTGTTCTGCTTCCCACCCTCACGTTTAAACCTTCCTTTTCTTGTCTGGTTTTCATGGTTTTGATCCCATTGGCTCACAGCCAGGTCCTCCCTCTCTGCCTAGCCTGTCTGAAATGATACTTCATCTGGACGACTGGCCTTGAGTTGGCACCTCCCCAGAAGTTGCCTCTCTGCTTGGCTGTCCTAGCACTACACACTGCAGTTCTAGGCAGATGTTGCTCCTCCTATGCCCATCTCAGGTCCCCACCTACCACAGCTCGGGGAGCCCACTTATGTGATGAGCTTTGAGGAATCACAGTGCTAATTAAAATTATTTGTTTGCATGCTGGCCTCTTTCAACTCGCCTATGAGCCCGTAAGGGGCAATCAACCTGGAAGCTGAGATCAACTTCCCAATCTATAAAAATAGGAATAACAATATCTTTCTCAACTACCTTACAGGGTTCTTCTGAGGATAAAAGGAAACAAATGACAGGAGAGCAGTCTGCTAAGGTGTAAAGCATCATAAAAATGTGCTGTTGTCATCTAAACTCTACTGATAGGATACTGAACGCTATACTCTGGCCCCTGCCACCTATCCAAATTCAAGCACTAGCCAGTCCCATCTTCTTGGGTGCTCAGCAAGCTTACCAAGGCATTCGGGGTGGTGGATGGAAGAAGCAGCTGGTTTTGACAAGGAAATTTATTGTAGTTAAGAACTTCATAACCACCATACCCATATTCCTCTACCATTTGAATGCAGATAGTGCAAAAGTACAGTAGAAACCAGGAATAACAAGAGCTGAGAAACCCACCATGACTCAGTCTGGTGTTTGCCACTCACCTATCCTGCCTTTCTCCTTAGCAAGCCTTGATTTTGAACCAGCAAAGAGGTGCTCTGTTACGGGGCAGCCGCTCTGTTATGCTCAAGGCATACACAACTCATTCCTGCTTCCTGGTCTTGGCTCACATTGATCTCCCTCCTGGGAATAAGTTCCGCTTGCCCTTTACCTTGTTAAATTCTCCCATCTTTGAGGATCCAGTGTGAACTCCATTTCCTTCACGAAGCCTTCCCAGAATACTCTTCTGTCATTCATCTCCTCCTCCCTCTGACCTCCAGCAGCACTTAGAATCTGCACCCCAACAATTCAGCATCTGCAGTTAGTCCCTTGTCATGTATCTCTCCCTAAATGTTTTGGGTGACTAGGCTTGTCTCCTTCACTTCTGTACCTCCTGCTGTGATGTCTAGCAAAATACTAGGTACATAGTAAGTGCTCAATAAATTCTTAATGCGCAGAGAAAAAACCGAGAGTGGTTAGATGGGTGTGTGGGAGGGCGTTGGGGATAAGGGGAAAGGTGAAGGGATTTGGAAGCAGCTGGTAACCACAAGACGGCCTCAGGGTTTTTTTGAAAATTAATTTGGGGAAGGTATTCTATAATGTTGTAAAGATTTTTTTGGGTATCCGATGGACATGCGTCCTATTTGGGAGACCATCTCAGGGATACTGTGGATACCTGATCATGGCATTGTACACCAGAAGCTAAACATTAATGAATGCCAACTATAATTTTATATATATAATGTGATGGTTCAGTGTGAGGTTGGAGGGATAGTGGATGGGGGGGGTTCACAGTGTGAGGGATGTGGATGATGAACGTCTAAGTATTGCCTTGTTTTGTACACCTGAAACTAATAAATAAATAAATTAATTAAAAAATAAATAAATAAATAAATAAATTCTTAATGATGAAAGAACATGTTGAAAGGCTAATGAAAGGGGAAATTGGTGATGATAATGATGGACTTCATCCACCTCGCAGTTTTGCCTCTGGCTGCTCTTTGACAGAAAAGCAATGCCACAAATGAAAGTGTCTGGTTACAATGAGATGGCATGCTGTATAAGAGACTGGAGTTTACATAGATTTGGTATGGGATAAAATTTGTAGTCTTAGTAATATCTGATCAATCTCAGAAAAAAATTATAGTGACCTGCCTAAAACTAAACATGATATACAATTTTGCTATTAGGTGAGTAGTTTGTTTTATCCTAAAGAACTGGAAACATTTTGTGTCCTGATGTCATGTACGAGTATGCTTTCATTTCACATTTTATGACTGTCTGCTCTATGCCAGGCCCAGCACTGGGCCCTAGGAACAAGAAGATGCAAAAAACCCAGCTTCTGCCCCCAACGATCTCAGCACTTGGGGGAGCCAAGCACGTAAACGATCATTTAAACACATTAGAAGTGCTATGGGGCAGCCGGTTAGCTCAGTTGGTTAGAGCATGGTGCTAGTAACACCAAGGTTGCTGGTTCGATCCCTACACGGGCCACTGTGAGCTGCACCCTCCTTAAAAAAAAAAAAAAACACGAAAAAGAAGAAGTGCTGCAATAGAGGCCTAGACAGAGTACAGAGTGTCACAGCTTCACAGAGGAGGCGACAAATGAAAAGATTTAAAAGTCCTCTAAGCTCTTGGCCCTTAGTGAATTTTAAAATATGTTTCATTCATTCTCTGCCCACCCACCCCCAGAGCATATTTTAGGAGTGAAAACATCTAGACAGTTTAAATAATGTAAAACATTTCTGACTATCCCACCACACAGTCTTTGGTGAAGTAAATAATATATCATTTATTTATTATCATGATGCAAATGCAACACACTACTTGTCAGTCTGATAACCAGTACACTTCGAAAAATAAACTGCAATTGAGCTTGCACCCCCAGGAATTATTTATTTTTCCGAAAAGTACTGGAACTTTCTAGCAGGAGTCCACACCTGTCTTGGTTCTGCAGATGCCCAACTCCCAAAAATGTCCCAGAACTTTATATTGATACGTGTGTGGGGGGGGGAAATCCTGCTCATTCCTCGAACGCAGGCCACAGGCACCCATAACAGGTTGTGCTCAGGAAGTGCTTTCCATTCAAATTCCTTCATTGATCCTCTTTAAAGCTTTTCCTTCCCCCCTCAGAAGACTGAACCTATTTTCCAAACCACAAATTCTGATCCAAGGTTCAGAGGAGTTCTTGTGCCAATTCCAGGGGTAAATGACAATCTGGGAGACAGTGTTTGGATACATGTATTTGGAACTATATGTACATTTACATGTTTCATGGTGATAATAAGGCAATTTATAGTCAGACTTCCAAATGATCTCAAAAGCATCATGAATAGAGGCAACTTTGTAGTACGTACAATTCTATTGCCCAAATCTGAGTTTCCAAAGGGGACCAGGAAAGACCATTAGCCTTCCTGTTCAGAAGGTTCTAGCTAGTGGCTCATCAAATCCTTGTTTTTTAAAAAAAACTTTCATTTATTTTAAGTGTGTTTTTCCAGGACCCATCAGCTCCAAGTCAAGTAGTCGTTTCCATCTAGTTGTGGAGGGCGCAGCTCACATTGGCCCATGCGGGGATCGGACCAGCAATCTTGTTGTTAAGAGCACCACGCTCTAACCAATGAGCTAACCAGCCGCCCCCTCAAAACCTTACTTTGAACAGCAACTGGTAGTTATTGTTATTATATAGTTTTTAATTGTGCAGTATATTCCAGAATTATAACAACGCTAATGAGGTAAATACTGTTATTTTCCCCCTTTTATACATGAGGAGACTGAGGCTCAGAGATAACCTGCCCAAGCCAGAGCCTCGTTTCATGCCAAGATTTGTTTGACTCCAAGCAAGCTCATAGTCATTCCATTAAACAGGGTGGGTTCTGATGCTAGAGTAGGTGGATTTGCCCTCAGGAAGGTTCCCTCCTCTGTGATTGGCTCCCCCTGACCTGGCAAACCAGTCACTAGACCCCTTACTCTCTTAGCATCTCTTCTATCCATTTTGCTGATAATCCCACACCCTTCAGCTCAGAGGTCTCCCTTGTACTGGCTGCACCGGAGGGCTTGCCGCACCCCTGGGGGTGCCTGGCTCATTGATAGGCCAGTTCTCTGCTGCCCCCTCTTTCACTCCTGGTCCCCGGCCCTACCCAGGACCTGCCCCAGTGGCAGGGGCACTGAAAGGCTCCTCCACCCTTATTTGCAGCCCCAGACCCAGCTTGCCCAGCTGGCCCACTAACCAGCAGGCCTAGGAATAAGAACGATTCATCTGACTGTCTTACATTTGACCTTGTGAAAGGTTTTCCAGACTCTGACACTGACACTTGTTTCAGAAGTTATATATTTCTACAATCCATCGTAAGATGGCCTGTTTTCTGCATTGAAAATTAAGTATCAAGGTGACAAAGTGACCAAGGTAAAGTATTTTGTTCCCAACAAACATTGGAAACACTGAAAAATTCAAATGACTTTGTAAATAAACTTGGAGGCTCACTGAAAAACGGAATAGAGTATCAAGGAAATGTGTCTTCTGTTTGGATGCCATGCTGAGAATTACTGAAGGAAAGCACTTTTTGACCGGCACACCTAGAAAACACATGGAGAATTGTTCACACCCAATCTATTGTCTTTGGTACAACAGACAACGCTAGGGTGACCACTGGACCGCAGGAACACTGGCTAGGATGGGCCACGTCCTGCCTAGGGAGCACTCTTGGAATTTTTTCCTTTGTATTCAGTGCAGTCAGTCTTCTTGACAAGGTCAGGACGTTCAACGGGATGTAAGACAGTCAACTTGGCTGACAGATTTCGATTGCCCAGGACCCCTAAAGAGCATTGGAACAGGAGTCAAGCGATATGGGTTCTAATTCCAGCATCGCAACTAATTAGAAGTGAAGTTTGCGCAAATGAGAGAAGAGTTAGGAGGATGACAGCCGTCTGCCTAAGTATGGAAGCCACAGGGAAGTCCATTTTTTAGCCCAATGAAAAAACAGAACATTTTAACAAGTCAGAATTGTTCAACAAAGGAAAGAAATCATTCAGGAAGTAGTGAGGTCCCTATTCCTGGAAGAGGTAAAGCTGTAGGTGGATCACCTATGACGTACGGGGCAGAAATAAATGCTTACATCAGTAGAAAAATGAGAAGAGGTGATTTCTAAGGTTTTGTATGCACTCAGCACTTAGAACAGTGCCTGGAACTAATACCCAAGAAAAGTTTGTGATGGGAAGGAAAGAACAGAGGGAGGGAAAGAGGAAGAGAGGAATGAATCTGTTTCACTTCTTCCACAAGGGAATGCGGTGGGCTATAACTAAAAAAAAAAAGAAAGAAAAAAAGAAAAACACCAGCAAGCACACATAAATACTAAGGTTTTAAAAATTTTACCACAAAGAAGCTATGATTGTAATGCTGATACCATGAAAGGGTAATAGATGTTAGGGAACCACTGTATTAGATAAGACTGTTTTAGTATGATGTAAAATAATAATGTTAGACAACATTTATCGAGCACTTACCACCACATGCCAGGTGCCATATTGAAACCCATTTAAATTACCCTATCAAGCCCATAAGGTAGGTTCTCTTAGTTAAAAAAAGCAATCAAATTACTCAAGACCTCATAACTAGAAAGAGGCAAAATGAGGAGATGAACTCCTATGTGTACAGAGCATAGGGTGTGTATATCTATATCTGACTTTAAAGCCTGTGCTGTTGCCTATTTTGCTACCTCTCCACTTTAATATGTGGTTATAAGTTGTTGTTATTGTTGTTTATCATGAAATTATTTTAAAATATGTAATACATGCATATGGTACACAAGGCAAAAGGTGAAAAAAATAGAGTGAAAAGTAAGTCTAAAGTGGTCTCTACACGCCTGTCTCCTAGTCACCTAGGAGACAACCACTGTTATCAGTTGCTTCTCAAATTAAAAAAACTTTTCTTTTAACAAAACCGTGGGTTGACACTATTGCATTTCATACTCCATGTAGACCTGAGCATGTGAGTCTAGATTTCTAATTAAAAAATTTTTCTTTGTAAAACATTCTTCAAAATTGATGCCATAGAAAACATGATAAAAACAGCTCACAGTACACTGCAAATGCTAATGCTTTTCAGACATTAATTGTTCAATTGGCTAGTCAAGCTTGGTGACATAGTATATTCTAATTCTTTTACATTTTCTATTTCAATGACGTAACTTCTTTTTACAATAAGATGGAACATCTGTCTAATGAAAAATGGGCCATTATTATTCATCTTAAGCCATGAAGCACCGTTCAACAGCTCTGAACTAATGGTCATTACATCAAATAGGTTTTACTTTAGTCATTATTTCTAATACATGTGAAATTAATACACAGTGTTTTTCATTACTGAGCACTAGAATATAATTCTAGAAGAAGCAATTAATGTCTATCAGAAGTTTTTTTTGAAATATGATTATCAAATACCGGATGAATGAATCATTTGCATATCTGAAATTATAACCTAAACATTAAGCACTCTTGTGATAGGACACATTAGGCTTAATAATGAAAAAGAGAGAGAGAATGAGAAATTTCAGATTTAAGTTATATACATTGTCCACTTCCTTACCAGCTCAGAATTTTTTCTGAGGAGAATTCATTTTCAAAAGAACAGTTAAACAGCTTCAGGGGAAGGCTCTTTCTTCTGAAGCTTTTCCAGGAATTGAAATGTTCTTTTCTCTTATTTCTTTTATTTACATTAGAAAAAAAGGAAAGTGGTTTAGAAGACCTGAATCTCTCAATTAAAAAAAAATCATGGTTAATTGTCAAATTCAACCTCTATATAGAAAAATGCCATCCATTTCCAAACGTTGCTTGTAAACTCTCTGAGCAAAGGGGCAAAGAATAATGCACTGTATTTCCCTGCGGTGTTATATTGCGCGTTCACCTTAAGGAGCATATGCTGCTCTTTTGAAATATGCAGGCTCCCCTCTCATTGTACAGGGCCTTCATGAAAAGATGGAGGGCTCTACAAAATTAACATATGAATAGGCGAACATACCTCCCAAGAAGCCCCTGCACGAGGGGGGCACAAAAGGAGGAGATCCTTTTATTCATTTTGCAGTTAATGAAGAGTAAGAGGACCCTTTCGGACCACTTTTCATGGGGACTCAGAATTTAAACTGAAAATGTTGAGTGTAGAAAATATCCATCTAAACTTGGAGGCTCTCTACTCTTTCCTCCTTCCTAACCAGCCCAGCACACGAAAAAGGCAGACGTGTAATATCGGGAAAGAGTAATTGCTGGAATAATGTTAAGAATTGAAAGCTGATCAAGTTCATCATCGCCGGTCTTGCTAATTGGCTGTTCCATTGTGATCACTTTAGCAAAACTGCTTTACCTGGAAGAGGTGGACCCTCAGGGTTAGATCAGAGTTAGTGTTCTAGATATGGGGGTGTGGCCAGAGGCTGTTAACATAGGATTTCTGGTGAGCCTAGGAAGTAGGACTGAAACCAGGAGCTCAGGCAAAAGACATTTCGCCTGATTTGGGTGGGATTACTGTTAGCAAAGGTCTAACTCTAAGCAGAGCTCAAGACCCATTTGCTAAGGAGATTAGGGTACTTGCTGCTCTGGTCAGCTCCAATATAGGACTCCATATATCTTTCCTACCTAGAAATAAGAGTTCCATATTACTTCCCCTGGGTGCCACCTTCCATGACCCTCCTCTGTGCTCCTGTCCTTGCAATGTTACATACAATTCTGGCATTATTACATAGAAATGCTTCTACATCTGTCTCCGTTAGGGTCACAATCACGGCCATGCTTTTCGCTGCTGTGTTTAGAGTCTACGGTTACAATGCCAAGTACAAAACTGATGCTCAGTAAGTATTGGCTCAATAATGAAAAGCTTGGTTCTAGGTGGGAACTAAGCCCAGGCCATTGCCATGATTAGGGAGCTGGGCCCAGGAAACCTGGGAAATTGTTACCAAGGACAGATGTGTCGATGAGGCCTTGGCCTTGGACCAGTCAGCGTGTGGGACTAGCTCACCATCAGTTTGGTTCAGGAGTGATGCTTTTCTGCTGGAACTTCACTGTTAGCCAACGTATCACTGGGAATGAAAGGGAAGGAAATTCGATGGGAAACAGAGAAGTGCAGAACAAGGTGAGCATAAATAGAGGAGAGTGGGGAGAGAAACAACCACCTGGGTCCTGACTGACGGGAATGG